>NC_059415.1:5447500-6047500 GCF_905220565.1 Melitaea cinxia
TTGAAGACTCCTACTTCCTATGTTAATAAGAATATGAAAAAACCAAGACATAAGGACATGGTCATGGTATTTAAAGGTTTTATGTTACAAAAATATTTGATCTAATCCCATTGGGTCTAGGGAGGAAATAGTCGACTACGTTTTTATGGAGAAAGAGCCGGACATTTACTGACACATCAATGAAAAAAATTATGACGATATGTAACTAGTTATATACTAAAAATAAAAAAATGGAATGGAATGAGAAATGATGCCAGCATTCTTGGTACCGGACTTGATGTATATAATAACTATCTGAAAATAACTAGTTCTTAAGTTATGAATTGTAAGTAGATATATATAATATTGTAAAAAATTAAGACTTGCAAAGATGATTTATATACTTCCTTATATATTTTTAGTATTTATCTCTACATTATATATAACCAACAACTCACAAAAAGATCTTTTTGCGCATTTAGTGAATGTGTAATTTGCTATTCAAATATCCTATATTGAGATTTTAATTCAATAATTATGACGGCCACATTTACATTATATGTATTATATACAATATTTTTAATCACAATTTCAATATAAATTTTTGTTCACTTCACTTACAATACAATTGCAGAATTTTCAATGTAAGGTTTTTCTCGAACACTTCTCACAATTATACAAACCTACATATCTGAATTTAAAAAAAAGTATTTTAATTTCCATTGCAATCAAAATATAACGAAACAGGTAAAAATATTCAACCGATCTTAATCGTTTATTTGCAAAATCGTTTCAAAATGGCGGCAATGAACAGCAATAAAAAGTACGACCCCGCCAATTTTTCTTAATCGCACTCTGTCAAAACTTGAAAAAAAATCGAACCATTGTTTTACAACAATAAAGAACATTTGTTAATCGTTACTATTGAATGGAAAAAATCACGAGTAATTTATTATACACGACTAAGAATTATGAAAAAGAATTTTTTATTACTAAATGAGTCGAAAATTTTATGAAAACGTAGAACAAAGCGTGCTTTTATTCTTTACTTTCTTTCTTGAAACAAGGCTTGTGACGCTCAATAGAAGCCGTTCAATTTTGAAAGTATATTGATTAATTATAAATTAATTTCTTGATTATATTGGCATTTTATTATTTATAAATTGACAAAAATATTAATAAAGTTATTAGATTCTATTTAATTTTAAGTTAGGCTTGACCCTGGCTGGAACATAATGATCTACTCGTAAACTAATAAAATAATTATTAGGTTTCTTGAACATGAATCCGCAGTGGAGCAGCGTGGTGGAATAAGCTCTAAACTTTCTCCTACGGGGAGAAAAAATCCTAAGCCCAGCAGTGCGATATTATAGGTTGAATGCGTATGTATTTAGTTATTAGCAGTAATTATCATGTATACGTAAGTATGTCACAGGAACAGTAGACAGAGACTCTACTTCATAGTCTTTAGCGCTGAAATATAATATAGCGTAGGGTAGTGATGACCAAAATCGAGTAAAAAAACTATTTAAAAATGTATAGAAGGTTTTCAATTTTCTTGTTAGAGACGCCGGATGTTCGTAATTGGCGTTTAAGGAAACGATTTTAAAACTTTGTTAGCGCAGATTGTGATATGTACTTGTTTGTTTTGGACTAAACCAAGCAATTGAGAGTAAGTAGGAATCTATATTATTTTATAAAGTTCAAGAGTTTGTTTAGTTGAACGCATTAATCCTAGAAAATACTGGTGTTGCAGGCATATATGGGGTACAGTAACCGAATAATTCCATGTTGGACATAAGCTTGTTTGCCGTTGCAAAAAGCTGCGATGGAAAATATATTTTTTTATCAGTAATGAATTTTTTTTATTATAGCATCTAATATTATATAGATAAAAAGTACTACTATTATATTGAGACAAAATTATATTTTTGTATACAATGAAATATTACCATGATTTCCCATTATATCACACGTGGAATAATAATGACATATTCACCATAGTTTAAATTGAAATGCATGCAGAACTATTAAAAAAAACGTATTACAAATTAAAACTTACACAAGCGTAAACAGAGGTATTTTCGCTTTATACATGTAAAAAAATAGTTGATTCTACTGTACGTATTTCAGAATACTCGATAAAATATAAAAAGGAAATGTCGGCATATGCGTATACAATCTGAGATTAAAATAATATGTTTCGGATTAAACAGAAACAACTGTAGAATTAAAAGTAGGTAAATTCATACGTATGACTAGTTCCTACCAGTTGTTTTACCCGCATTGTTATAATATGTTTATTTATTTGTTCATTTTATTAACATAATTAAAAAAAGCTTTATAAAAAAATGATAATAGGCCAAATATTTTTTTGCCAAAATTTATTTCTTTTGTCTTTGTAAGTAGCAAATACGCTGAAACGGCAATTTGAAAACAAATTATTACCATAATTTTACAAAAATTTGGTAATTAAATGAATGAATAGTGCAAAAAATCGTCTTAAAAGAGGTATTTCTATATTTAAAACATTTTTAAAACGAGTAGCAGATGAGTTTTTTGCCGATTTTAATCAGCAAAATCTACATTCCGAATTTGTGGTACAGTTAATTTATTAAAGACTTATTACCTATATAATTATATCACTCACTCACTTCAGCCATCGCAGTCCACTGCTGGACATAGGCCTCCTCAAGTTCGCGCCAAAAATGGCGTGAACTCATGTGTGTTGCCACTCGAAGAAATATTTTATTTTGATTTTGAAACAATAATTACAATTCCGATATACCCACATCTCGTCTCCATTTAACTTGCATCTATCTCCTTCGTGTCTTTTCGTTTCGACGAGTAATTAACCAAATTGTTCGAGATCATTTTTACCTACTAGTGGAAGCTATTAATTCAAATTATTGTGTTTGCAAAAAACAGTCAATTAAATACGCATTATTGGGGATAATTAAAAAGTATTCGTCAGATATCGATCAAATTTAAAAGGGATGCACACATGACAAGCACCAGCTGTCGATAAAAAAAAAAGATTATTCAAAATCAGTATTCCCCGCAAAAAGTTGAGGACACAAAAATACAGTCCTCCTTTTTTGAAGTCGATTAATAAATAGACTATTAAAGACCATTTAACTGACAATGTTCAAATTCAAAATAACCAGAGTCGTATGTGGTATAGGTCGGAGTACACATCACGAAAATCACTGTTACCTCTATGCTAACGTAGTTTCAATCGCAGAGCACGTCGTGGTAGCCGAGAGTCACCATTGTATTTTGTGTGTCGAGTCTCGACGCGCAAATTTATATCATACAGCCTTGTGTACTAGTAACCTAAAAATATACGTATAAATACATACACACAACCTACTAATGCCATCAATTGTTTTTTGATTATTGCGAAAAGGATTATTTTTTACGTAGCTATATTTGAGCTAGATATTATTTATACAGTAAGTGAGAGTACCCTACTCTACTTCATTCATTGTCATTCATGCATTTACTTACTTACTTACTTTAGTTGTACTGAAAACTTGTTTACTGTGATAATAAAATTATTTTATCATGACCTACGATCTACATAAGATAACCGGTGTAGGTTGAATGAAGATTGCAGAAAGCCGGGATGTCTGGCGCAAATTTGGGAAGTCCTATGTCTAACAATGGACTGCAATAGGCTGAACTGACTAACTGACTGATTAACTGAAATATTATACCACTTACTATCTTGTGGACGTAAGCTTGTTTGCCAACTTAGTCATCATAAGTAAAGTCTTTCGCAATCATCAAGCGAGAAAGTTGAATTTTATTTACACTTAAAAATATATGTATTTAAACCAGTTTTTGTTTTGAATACAATTTCATCTAACTAAGCTAGGTATCATACCAATATAGGAACGCTTTTACCACTAAATCCATTTTAAAACACTTCTAATACACCAACATTACTTCAATTTATAAGCTTTCTACATTAGAAACAACCGCAAAGAGCATTGCCAGAGAATGTAATAAAAAAAACCTTAATTATTAAAAATTCAAGCGAATTTTCCGTAATAATGGTTTATGGCAACATCGCGTGCCTCAACCCATCATCCACAGATGCTATTCAATATAAGAGATAATCGTTAATTTTTTAAATACTACGTTCAAATGAGTTCGCAACGGTAACATCGCGATACTAGAACTGTAGGTATCATTATATCAAGGTCATTTCTATAAAACTTATATTATTGTCGTATAAAGATAACGAAGTCTTAATGATATCTGATCTATTCAGGATTAAATTAATCAATTGGCCCTAATTTTCTAATAAAACATAAGTGATAAAGATACAAATATTCCTTAAAAAATGTCCTAATATTTTGTAATAACAAAAATCGTTATACCCAGTAAAAAATTATGAGGTAACACTCAAAAAAAGTACAGTCCAATTAAAAACCTCCTCCTTTTTAAGAAAGTTAAGAGCAAGAATTTGTTGAAGATATTGGACGTCCTGCTCTTTTGAAAATAGGCAGCAAAATCACAGGATAAAGCCCTTATTATATTTTGGTAAGATTTAGCATTAGGTTCGTCTAAATAATCTGATATTATTTTGGTCATACAAAGCCTTCGGTTCCCCCAAAAAAGTTCTCTAAGCGTAGCCACTGCAGGAATGTAAAAATGTGGAAAAAATGTTATTACATTGATAACTATACACTTTCATGTTATAAAATTAAAAGTAAACTGTATCGTAACACCAGAAATGGGATAAAAATTTGCAATTTGCAGATGTGTACAAAGCCTTACATGGAGAAAGAGGCGCATGCCCAGTAGTGGGATGTCACAGGCTGAATCAATCAAGAGGTGGATAAAGCATGTGAAATCGAAACCACTGAATGTCTTGCGTATCCATTCCACAGAGCAAAAATACTTTGCGTAGTAACATATTATACTTCATTACTGCTCGGTATTGTTCCGTATTATGTCCAGCTTGTTAATGTATTTGTTTTTCATATATGATACACAAATATAGATATTATATAAAATATAAGAATGAAAAATATTTATTTATATTGTCAGATACTACACTTACGACTGAGTATACCAATTTTGAAAATCGATATTTGTGTATGGCGAAAAATTGATAAGGAGAAATAAATCTAGACTAATATAATCGTCGGACCACGTCTTTATTGGCAGTCACGAGATTGTCGGTTTGTAGTTCGACTCATAAATCGCATGTTGTATTGTAATGCATGTTCACAAAAAGCATGGGCATTTAGACCCTGTGGATGTAAATTAAAAAAAAAGACTAATATTATAAAGCTGAAAAGTTTCTTTGTTTAAAGGATGTGTAATATTTTAGTCCCTTTTTTTAAATTACCGCGGGTGAAGCCGTGAGGTATAGCTAATAAGTAAATAAAAATGTAACAAGCTGGTAATTGATATAATGCACGTCTGATTTCCTTAACACTAAAACAGCAATATTCAATTAAAGCAGTCCACCTGGGAGGATTCCACAACTTTAGATAAAATCACAGCAACATATTACTGATAGAAGATCAGATTGAGAACCGCTTATTATCAGCGTATCATACACTCTTTTGCTACCCTAGTGGTATAAAAAATATTTTATAGATATCATAATTAATTATTTGTAATAAATGTACATAATCAAATACTTTTCCAAGTTTTGTAATGTTAATATTTTTTTTTATTTTCCACATCAAAGCAATTTTCTTTCATTCTATAGTAAAATAGGGTTGCCAGAAAAATGACCCCTTATTATATATTAAGACTCCTTGATTTTTATCAAACTATACCTACTAAAACTTACAATGAAGCTTACATATTTTATAAATTCAATAAAGGTCCTTAAGTAAGCAATACATAATGATTTCACAAGAATTTGATTCACTTAAAAAAATTAAAGAGCACAGGCATAGCGCAAGAACCTCTAGTAAAAAAAAGTTTGAAAATACTTCCGACCCACAAACAAGACTGAGCACTGTGATGCGAAAATGTCAGAGTTTTATTGGATAGATAACTGAAATCTAAATGTATTACACGATTATATTCAAGAAACAAAATATTTGAATTGTGAAAGTTTTAATGGTCTTTCGCGAGTTTTGTATTTCTATCTGAACTTATTAATGTTTCATTTCGATTATTTGAATAATTTTATTATTATCATTCACGTAGCAGCAACGGAGTTACAAGTTAATATATTTTACCGTTCATTTAAAAAAAGATTATGAAAATTATATCAAAGTATAACTTACAAAGGCCCCGACCACTTTTATTTATGGTTTTATAACAAAAGTTTTTTAAGTCCTTAGTACTTTGCCCAACGCGGTTGAAATTTAATTTCGAAATAATTTAATACAACAGTAAAGTTGCTTGCAGTAAAATCGAGACCAAAAAATAAAATAAATAATAAAGGTAAATAAAAACATATTTTCTATTCCATTTTTAATGGCTTTCAGTTGTGCAATCAATGGATTTTATCAATAAGTACGTCAAATAGTATTTAACAGGACAGAAGAAGAATGATCGGTTTGATTGAGATTGCAAAAAAGCATAGGTATTCATTTGCGTAACCGCTTCATCTATTCCGAAATTTAACACCTGTTCGATTAGTTTATTTTTTTATAGAAGAGGGGGCAATTGGACAGTCGCCTGGTGGTAATTGAAAACAACATCCACAGAAACCCGCTACATCAGAGGATTAGCAGGCGTAGCAAGATCCCTAAGTCGTATCGGGTCGGAAATACCGTAGTTGGCAGCTGGTTCCATAGAGTGGTCGTGCTTGGCAGGAAATGGCGTAAAAATCGAGCTATCGTAGACCTCCGGACATCGAGGTGATGTGGGTGAAATTTGGAAATTTGACGCTATTATTAATTATATTTTAATTAGCTCTCATTTGATGTAAGTAAGTACTATAGGCAACGTAAGCTTTTTGTAAACTTATTATTTTTGAAAAAAATATATATATACTTTATTTTGTAATATTTATCGATTTCGATTTTTTTTTTAACTTTAAAACGGGTGCTTGTTATTTGGTCCCATTTAAAATTTGACCGAGATCTGACAAGAAGTTTTTGTGTTAATTCCAATAATTTTATCGACTACCTTTTGCATTACTTGCCGATGTCAAATAAAGTCGATTTTTGTTTCGCTTGCGAGCAAATATGATTTTCTTATTTAAAACGAAACTATTATCAATAAAAAAAGTTTAAGCGAGGCGCCAATAAATCCAGCTTCCTAAATACATGAAGAGTCCAAAGGTCAATTATTATTAAGGTGATATATTGCAAGCTACACAGATTTCCTACAGATACTCTGTTTAAAATTAGTGGCTTAGGCCAAAGGAGTGAAAGCTTTACATACTAAAGTCTTATGACCATCGCAAGCAAGCAATTTAAAACGTATGAAGAATAAGTATAGTTACAATTTCATATCCTATTCAAACAGTTTTTACCAAACGTCAACACGAGAGCCAATCCGCTTATGTATACAATAAATTTAATCATAAGTAGTTTAAAAACGTATCCAATGGCACTATACAAGTGTAAAAAAATTATAATGGAGTGATTAAGAAATACTATAATATATGAGGATGCTTAACACACACACACACACACACACACACACACACACACACACACACACATACACACACATATATATATATATATTATACACATTCTTGATCATATTCACACACTTGTAAAGCGCAACTTGCTTACTAACAAAATTTTTGTTTTTAATAAAGTTGTTCAAGTTTGTTTGAAATGTTAGTTAAAGAACTTGGGAAATAGCGAGTCATTAACATAACAAGTATTTCCGATAACTTATTGGGAAGACTCAGTGTATCTTCGTATATTTGTAATCAAGATTTCATGAATATAGATATTATTATTATTATCATCTGGATGTCATTCCATCCGTTTAATGTATAATAGATACTAGGATAATAGGTCGGAGGAAAATTCTTTTCGTATACAGCAAAAAGTTGCAATAAAATATTTTTGGTTGTAGGTATGGTTTGTAACTGGGTGGTTTTGAAACGATTGTGGCGTGAAAAGGTAACATTTTAAAAATGAAATTAATAATTGTGTTTGCTTGCAAACGATAAAAACCGACATCAATTAAATGGACTATTAACACCTTCACAGTCCCAATACAATGTTACAAAACTATTACATAAGTCCAAAGAGTTGATGACTAATTTACAGAATATTTACAAGTACTTATATAGAAAATCATATGACGTCGTATTTTCTTAAAATTTTCCCGTATTTTCCTATTTTCATTGCCCATGTGGGCTCACGGACTTGTGAACTAGAAATTACGTGAGCCCATTAGCGGGACTCACGGACTTGTGAATGTAATTTCAATAAAACAATTTGAGGGTAGTTCAATAAAAATGAGATGATAGACTATGTTTTAATGTTTCTACTAGTTTGTTTCACTGAGTGTTTAGATGTGCCGCATAAAATGTCTGGCTACGTATTCGATGAAGATATACGACGGATTCTAGAGGAAAGTGGTGTAGAAGATTATTTCGCAATCAGAAAAGAATGATTTTGGCAGTGACTCGGATATATCGATGAAACTGTAATAATTTACAACGAATATACAAACGAATTTCATCCACAATAAAAAAAGAAAAATGCAGCATACTTTCAGCATACGAACAATTGATAAAATCCCTTCTGAACATTCATGAACAAGGTCCCGAACTTTCTGCTCCATCCACCAGCTCAGCTGGGACCAGCAGTTCAGCTCGTACAAGCAGTTCAAGACATTACTTGAGTGATCTTCCTAAGTTGCCAGGAAAACGAACAAGTCGAAAAAGATGTATTGGCGTAAATCCTCCAAGGTGGCTACAAAAATGACCATCAGAGTCTATTAGCAATGTAAACAGTGTAAGAAAGGATATTGTCATTCGTGTTTTCAAACTTCCCATAAGTAAATTATTTGAAATTGTTACTTACATTAATAAAAATTTGAATAAATAATAACTGGGTCTAAATTTTTTCTTCCTGTTTTAGTGCACCTCTTATAGATTTCCCTTTAGAAAATTATGTATTGTTTTGATGGTTTTGACACAATAAATACCTTGGTCATAAGTCCTAAAACTATAAACGGCCTAACTCATACGTCCGCGAAAAAAAATTCAGAACAAGTTACTCAATAGGCGTGAGCCCAATATGGGCTCACGGACTTGGAGCCATACGCAAGACGTGAGCCCACAGTGGGCTCATAAGACTGTGAACGTGTTAACAGACTTACGCCCGGTTTCCGAAAGGCTGGTTAACGCAAAAATTAACAAAACATCTGTCAAATATCTTGTTAAGTACCAAATGAATTGCTAAAAGCATGGTGTAACTACTTAATTTAAATATCCTGTCAGTTGACATAGCTGTCACATTTGACTGTGGAATCGTATGTTAACCGCCATTTTGGGTTTCTGAAACGTGAATTAAGCTATAAACATTGATCAAATGTCTGTCAAATACTCGGTCAACTAATCGGTGTATATCGGTGAATTAACTTAAGGAAAACAATTATTTTCTACGTGAAACTACATTTTGTTTTTTTAAAGGTATGTAAAGCATATTTATAACCAAGTGTTATAAATGTAATATATGCTTTTTCTTATAAAAGTCTACATTTTGGTCTTGTTAAACTAAAATTTTTTGTTCTTTGTTGGAGGTTACACAGATGTCTATTATTATCACCAAGAAGAAACTGGTCAAAGTTCAATAATAAATGAAAACACTTCTGCGTGGTCATGTCTATTATTAACACATTTTAATTGTTAAGTTTTAAATTTTATTAGTAACAATATATAAATAATAGGGAATTTCAAAAAAAGGGTCATAAAATTAATTTGTTTAAAATTCAATCATAAATATATATATAAATATACATTTATAGGAACAATTAAAAAAATACTTATAATAACTTAATAACTAGAATTTAAACCAAGCTATTACAATTATAATTACTTTATCATATTTTCATACTCTTTCTGTATATTTTTTTTCTACATTTAATAACGAATGTTTTTTTAATTTAGTCCATATTCTGATAATTTAATTTTTTCTTCTAAGGATACGCTCATCATCTTTTTTTCATAATATTGTTTTTTTAAATATATATATTTTTTTAGGATCTATTTTCTTTTTTTTTCATCTTCTTTTATATGATGCTTTATTGGATGTATCAGTAATATCAGATTTATTAAATAAAATCACAACTAACAGTTTCTGTAGGTTTTGGATACATCATTAATATATAAAATAATATTTAATTATAATGTTACATGACCAAATGTTACAAAACGAATGGCAAATCAAACTAATCGAGGATTAGTTAGTTTTGCTGTGAATGACGTTTCAGCAACTCAAATTTATTTGACAGCCGTGTTAAATCTAACAGTCGTTTAGCAGACCTATACTTTGACAAACGTTTCAGAAACCGGGCGTTAGGTAGACGAAACAATAGTCAAGTTAATACGTGTTACCAAAGATTACTCGAAATGTTGTTATCAGATCTCGATCAAATTGAGTGCTGTGCTAGAGTTCATTGGGTAACACATAAACACATACTATGAAAAACTAAATTTGTATTATTTGTACAGTTTTAATGTTTGCCCAACTAATATTTGTTAGAAGTAATTAGTGAAAACTTAATTGGCTTATGTATTTTCTAGTTTGTAAGATTCATATGTATAATTAAAATCTGTATGTTTTCTGTATAAATAAATAAAAAAAACTAAATGAGACCACAAACATGTATTAGCTTTCGAATAAAAAGAGAATCATCCAAATCAATACGAAATCGATCGGGCGCACAAAACAATATTCAAGTAAATATGCATTATGAGACAGCTGTAACTCAAAAAGTAATTTTTAGATCTCGACTAAATTAAAATGGGACCACATTACAAGCAACACCTTTCGATTAAAAAAGAATCATCGAATTCAGTCAACCCAGTAAAAAGTTTTGAGGTAACACACATAAAAAAATACAGTCGAATTGATAAGCTCCTCCTTTTTTGAAGTCGGTTGAAACATTCCTATTACTCACCCTGTACATTGTTTGCTATTACTTTGATTGCGATACGTATCATACTTTTTAAAAATAATATTAATTTATTGCAATGTGCCACTGGACAAAGGTCGTTTCTCCATATAGAAAAAAAAAATTGGAGCTTAATCTGCCATGTCTTAAAAAGCTTACTAAACCAAAAATTTAAGTCTAGTAAAATAGTGTAACTGGTAATGAGGTAACAAAATTTTATAAAGAATTATACACAAATAAGAATAAAAATATACTGATGAGAGAAAAGAGATTTGAATTAGAAGAAGAAATACCATGCATACTAGAAGCAGAAGTTGTTAAAGCTATTCTAACACAGAAAAGTAGTAAAGCACCTGGTGACGACAAAATTTCAAATGAGTTATTGAAGGACACATTAACCACAATTGTGAAGCCTTTGACCTACTTATTCAACGAAATTCTCTTTAACGAACAAATACCAACTCAATGGACAAAGTCGACGATAATTCTTTTACATAAAAAAGGAGATAAAACAAATAGTACCAACTATAGACCGATATGCCTTACATCTAATATTTACAAAGTGTTCTCAAAAGTTATACTTGGAAGAATAACAAAACAACAGGACGCAAATCAACCAAAAGAACAGGCGGGTTTTCGCTCCGATTTTTCAACCATTGACCATATTCATGTAGTCAAACAGTTCATTGAAAAATGTAATGAGTATGGTAAAACTTATTATTTAGCATCATAGATAACAACAGTAAGGCTTTCGATTCACTGAGTCACACCTACATCTGGAAGACGCTAGAAAACCAAGGAATAGAAAGTAAATATATAAAAATCATAAAAGAAATGTACAAATATTCCACAGCGAAAATTCAATTAGAACGAGTAGGAGATGAATTTACCATTGAAAGAGGCGTCAGACAGGGGGATCTAGTTTCGCCGAAGATATTTACAGCAGTTATCGAAAATATATTTCGAAATATTGAATGGGAGTACTTTGGCATAAATGGAAATGGAACCAACCTAAACCATCTAAGATTTGCTGATGATATCGTACTATTTGCTGATACTCCGGAAATGCTTCAAACTATGATAAATCAACTGGACCAAGAAAGCAGGAAGGCAGGCTTATCTATGAATCCAATTAAGACTAAACTACAAATGCGATAAAACATAACATAGAATTAAGGCAAGAGGCTATTGAATATGTCGACGAATACGTATATCTAGGACAAATCTACAAAAGACCAATATTCAAAGGAGATCGACAGGAGGATAAGCAACACTTGGAAACGCTATTGGTCTTTGAAAGAAATATTTAAAAACGAAACAATCCCAATGACAGTTAAAAGCAAATTATACAACATCTGCATTCTTCCATGCCTTACCTCTGGGTGTCAAACTTGGCCTGCTATGTACAAAACAACGCAAAACTTGTAAGTTGCCAACGTCACATGGAACGAAGTATGCTTAATATAAGGCTGCCGGTGACCGGTGGACCATCGCTAAAATAAGAAACAGGACAAAAGTGAGTGATATTAGCAAAACAATTAAAAAACTGAAATGGAACTGGATCGAACATATCATGAGAACAAATAAAGAGGCAAAAAGGGCGTCCAATAAAAAGATGGGATGACGATCTACCAAAAGGATGGAGAAGATTAGCTCTTGAAAGAAAAGTGTGAGAGCAACTAGGGGAGGCCTATGTCGAAGGACAACCTGACAAAAGAACCGGTTACTAAAATAGTAAAAAAACTGAAATTGTGTAGTGCTTGTTGGTCAGTGAATAAAGGCTTCATTTATTTATTTATTTAATATTTAATTTTACAACAAATTCACGTGTGTCATTGTCAGAATCAACCAAGAGAAGTACTTACTTACATTTGAATTTTGTAGTATAATAAGTATTAGAAAATTAAATCATAAAAAATATAAAAGGGTAGTTTTATGTTGTCCCTATGCAACAATCTATATTGTATCATTTTAAAAAGTGATTAACTTTTCGAAGTTTTCAAGTAATACTGACGCTGCTGACGGCACTTACAACTAGGGTTGCCAACCATACTTTATAATAAAGTATTTTACTTTATTTTTGGTAAATATACTTTATACTTTTGCATACAAATAAAGTATATGAAAATACTTTATTTTCAATCTTTACTGTGATGCGTGAAACAAGATACTCATTATGGGTACTTAACTATTTAACGGTACACATAAGGTAAAACGGATGATGGAAAGGATTTAAAATTACTGAACGAAATGTTAGATGACAGATGTGGTGTTTTGAATGTGACAGGACAGGTGACAATCTGACATTTGTCACAGATGTCACTACTCACTATCAACGATATTGTAGAAAAATTGACCGTTGGCTTTGTTTATATGCAGTTAAGGAATCAATGGTTGGAAAAATTGTTTGACCTTAGCGAAGATAGCTGGCTTTCAATACTCCCTAACGTGTCCTTAAAAAATGCGGTTAAATTTGAAAATTTTGAAATGATAATTATAAAAACTAAATTACAAGACGGATTAAATATTAAGATGCAGGATATATATTCCGAATGTATAAGACAAAAAAAAAATCACTAATGATGATAAAAAAATTTCAGTGAAAAGTACAGTTGAAAAATGGCAATATATACTTAAAAATGCACCTGATAGCTTACCAAATATAAAAAAAAAATTCTTACTTACTTTCTGTTCCCACTACTTAAGCTTTTACTGAAAGGGTTTTTTTAGTAATGAATCTAAAGTAGCGAGAAGAGAGAAATATAGCGTCAATAAATTTAATTAGAAACGAATTTTTATTTATATAAATTTAAATAATGATTTTTAAACAAGTTTGAAACATTTAAATATAACAAAAAATTGTTAGCATGTGCTAAAGGCACACAAAAATACGTTTTTAAAGCAATAAAAACATAAAATTTGAAAAATACTTTTTTTTTCTTCCAAATACTTTATTTTTTCCTATCCAAACCATTTTATACGTTTTTTTTTGTCAAAAAAAGTTGGCAACCCTACTTACAACTGTAGTAGTGAATAACTTTCTTTAAAAGTAAAACAATTTTATTGTTGGCGAGACTGAGTCCCAATCCCAAGTTAAAGGACTGTCAAAAAATGTGTGACATATGCGACGATGATTTTATTTTTATTAAATTTTGTTTTCAATCTTAAAAACTACATGTAATGTCTTTGTTTGATAAGGAAGTTTTCAATTCGACTCTTTACGAGGCTCTGTATCTTCAGATAGAAGATACTTTGGGCTTCGCGATAGACTTCTTCGAATCGTGCGTGTCATCTCTGCCGATCGAAAATTTACCGAAAACCTTTGTGAATCTTAGTGAATTATCGTTTTACGAAGAAATTGCCGAGGTTTTCTATTTTAATGAATTCCAATTTTTATTGCTAAAGACATTTTTCCTTATTTTATTGTTCACTTTGTTACTGATATTTATTTCTTGGAGAGTGTATGGTAAACGGATATCTGAGAGATTTATAAAGCCGGGTAAGTCGCAATATCGCAAAAAAAATTTTTTTTATCTTATTTACATCTATAAACTACACAAATCTATCTCTATCTATCTATCTATAAATATACAATATAAACTATTTTATGCAAAATAAAGGATTGCATAATAACATAAGTTGGCTCGTGTTTTTGTTAAGCAACAAAACTTGTTTTCCGTACCTTTATCACTCATACGGATTTGTTTATCTTAATTTGACTTATTAGTGAACATTTATGTCAACAGCTACATCAGCTACAATAGAACAGTTGAAAGAAAGTGTATCAAAACTTAAACTACCAAAGGAACACACACCCAGGATATAAATAATGGCAGACAAAATAAAAAAGTTCTTTCAGAAGAAGAAAATTGACACTAAATTTAAGTTAGCCGGTCCTGGGCACAAACTGAGCGAATCAACTATTAGTCAATCTTCAAATAATTCCAAACAAAGTGTGCCAGTTGTTAAAAGATCTGGTTTATCTGAAGAAAGTAAGGTGGCAGCTGAGGCAGCATTAGCTCGACTACAACAAACAAGAGATAATCCTGAATTCAATACTTCATTAGCTGCTATTAAGGTATTATAATATTTTATACATTTACTTTGCCATTATCTTACACTTTTAATAAACAACTAATTTATTAATTTGAAATTTAGTAATACTATAAAGATAATACTACCAATATCTATACAAATAAATAAAACTGGAGTGTCTTGTTTGTAATATTGAAATAACCGCTTTTTACTAAATTAATATGTATATGTATACACTGTACATATAACAAGATAACATTTTTATAATTTTTGTCTGTCTGTCTACTGTTTGTTCTGGCTAATCTCTGAAATGGCTGGACCGATTTTGACGGGATTTTCACTGGCAGATAGCTGATGTAATAAGGAGTAACTTAGACTACTTTAACAATAACTATTAATAAAATTCTACGTGGACAATGTTGCGGGCACAGCTAGTAGTATATAAAACTCAATATTAATGTGGGTTGATGTTGTTACTCTTAAAAAATTTACTGTTTATATTAAATGGAAAACTGTGATAAAACATAATTACTATAGTAAATTACAATATTTTTAACAATAATTTAGATATGTTCAGAATTCCCTAATGTGTGGGTACCACAAAAAAAAATTAAATTACTTAGGGGGCGTCCATAAATTACGTGAGGTGTTTTTTAAATTTTCTGTCCCTCCCTGCCGATGTGTAGATCTCATGAGATTTTATTCAACCCCCTCCCCCAGCCCCATATCTCACGTGAGATTTTTCAAAATGTGTTGTGTGTGTCTTTGGATTGTTATTGAAATTATTTTCTTTCGAACGAATTAGTGAATGATCTTAATCGTATTACGATTACGCTTAAGATCAAATCTTAAGCATGTACAATCTGGATTAAATGGACCAAAATAGTATAATTTTTTTTTTTCAATCAGAAAAAAAATTCTTGATATTTGCCGAGGCCCTCTCTCCAACGTAAGATAAGATGAGATTTGACTCGACCCCCTCCCCACCTTAAACATCTCACGTATTTATGAATGCCTTAGCATTAAATTATAATTTGACCTTTTTTTTTGTACTAGGCTCAAGTAAAGAAAGAGTTAGAAAATGAAAAGGCTTGTAGTTCTAAATCAACGCCGGAACTTAAGGAGAAAATAGACCCAGAAACTGAGGTATCTAAACATTTTGCAGCCACTGGTGTTTTCTTCAAGTAAGTAAAATAAATAACAGCGATCATTTTTATCTTTCATTCTTTCCATGTATAAGATGTAACATGACTTTAGCCTGTATCACTTCTGTACAGACTATTTAGTATTAAATAAAAATTGAAAATATAATATTCAATGTTTGAACACAATTAAGTCATAATTTACTAACAAAATCAACACCTTGAACCTATGCCAACTGCAGTTATTGTGGGTACATGAAGGAGTGTTTCTAAAAACTCAAAATACCCAAGATATACAATATAGCACAGTATTTCTTAAATGTGTCAAAATGTTAATTTACTTAGTAAAATTATAAACAGTATTACATTCTTATAAAATTCTAATTCTAAAATGCCAGTGAAGGCTTAAATAAAATAAATTTCCGTTTACGTTTTCATTTTTTCTACTATTTGTTTACATTTTCAGGTGTCCTCTAATAAGTAATGACATACTTCCACGAGATGAATGGAAAAGGAATATTAAAACGTTTCTTTATGAACAACTTGAGGTAGAGAGAGGCTTAACGGCTTGTCTCATCATACACTCTTGTAATAATAATAGGGAAAAGGTATTATTAAGACTTTTATATTATTTATTAGACTTTAAAATATATATATATTTTTAATGTTTTTATAGAGTAATTCATTAACAGTTGTATTTGTAATAAACTAAGCCTCTGAGTGTGAATTGAACTCGCTAACCTAGAGTCAGAGTGGTCACAGTAAACTACGTCAACAGAATATTTATATTAATGATCTCATGCAATCTTAGCTGGATCTAAACTTTTAATTACGTTCCCTGTTATGTCCAATATGGTTTTTATGGCAAACATTAATTAACTATTTTTTTTTGTAGGTTGAAACTTGTGTTGAAACATTGTGCAAGTATTTAGAGAATATCGTCACTTATCCAGAGGAGGAAAAATACCAGAAAATTCGAATGTCTAACAGGTAATAAAAAAATAGCTTATCTATACTGTTTACCCATAAGTCACGATCCTCTGGTAATAGTAGTGCTTATAGTATAGTAACACGCACTAATAAGAGACTTTAAAATAAACCACATTATGTGTTTTATTTAATGTAATGTATCTTGAATATATTTTCTATGTTAACCAAGCTCATAAATAATTTACAATTTTTTTAATAACATGTCAAAAATCGACCATTCCAGCGGGGTTCGAACCTGCACCTCAGACTGACCGTGTCGGTGCTCTAACCAACTAGTTACAGGTTTCTGTAAAATAACGCACTATAGACGGCGCCACGATCGCTTAGAACAGAATATAAAATCATTCAAAAATTTCGATCTAGCGGGTACATCATTCCATAGCTTATTGGCTAGAGAGCCGACACAGTCAGTCGGAGACGCGGGTTCGATCCCCGCTGGAACGGTCGTTTTTTGATATGACATTTAAAATGCTTAGAATTCCCTAATGTGTAGGTAACGCAAAAATAAATAAGACGAATTTACAATTTATCAATTTCGCCGCACTACTATTTCTTATTTACAATGTTTGTAAGAACTTTTACTTTTTCTTATCAAACTAGTGGTTTTGTTATTACATTGACATTTAAAAATAGAATGTTAATAAAAATTATGACGAAAACAAAGAGTGACTAATCTCATGTCAACAAGAAGTTTATTATGTACTAGCTATACCCGTGCAAATAATTCGCACTAAATAAGTATAATAATTATCACCACCGTCAATCATGTTGACATTGTTTCAAAATTAAAGCCGTCATATATATAAGCTTAAAAATTAAATAATTTACAAAAACAAAAGCAAAAATAAAATTTTTAGTTGTTGATGTCGGTAGAGCAAGCAATTAATAATAAAATGATATTTAATTTATGTGGAGTAATTGTGAGGTTTTTTCTAAAAAGGGAGGCAAACATCTTAACCTTAGCGTATTAATATATATGATGGGGTCAGTTATACTACAGTTTACTTTGAATAGTAGACTCAGCTCTGCAAAATACGCGGTTAGAAAAGTTCGACAACTAACCGACGTTGCTACTGCGCGTTTAATATATTTTAGCTATTTACATAGTGTTATGCCTTTTCACTCTTTTACTGTGGGGTAATGATATAATAATATTGAGAGTATTTATTTTGCAAATAAGGGCTATTCTGTACTGTGTGGCTACGGTACTAAAGAATATAGCCACCCCCTCTCTTCCCGTGGGTATCGTAAGAGGCGACTAAGGGATAACACAGTTCCGCTATCACCTTGGAACTTAAGAAGCCGACCGGTGGCGGGATAGCCATCCAACTGCTGGCTTTGAAATACACAGGCCGAAGACGGGCAGCAGCGTCTTCGGTGCGACAAAGCCAGTACTGCGGTCACCAACCCGCCTGCCTAGCGTGGTGACTATGGGCAAAACACATGAGTTCACGTTACTTTTGGCGTAAACTTGTAGAGGCCTATGTCCAGTGTTTGTATCTTTTAATGGTACAATAAAAAATATATTATTATTAATGTATATTCGTTTTTCTAGAGCATTCCGCGATCGAGTCCAACCGATAGAGGGAGCGATGGAGCTACTGCTAGCAGCCGGTTTTGTTGAACGGAAATTACCAAACGCTGACGGCGTTGAAGAGGATTTCCTTGTTTTTGTTAAGGAGAATGTACCTTCTATTGAAAGTTTGACGGTGAGTTAAGTACTATAAGACAGTACTGGTTGTACTCCTAGTAGTACTTTTAGGTGCGTTTTGTACCAAACTTATACACGTTCGATACGAAGTAAAAGTACGAAGTACAACTTCTTTACACACGCTTGATTTTTTCTGTAAATCGAGAATATGTTTTGAAGTAAAAATTCTGTACGCACGATTGAGTTGCTCGCTTGGGGAGTAAGCTGGTGAATGCGTGACGAGAGCGGTACGAAAAGTGTGATCGGACGAGACGAACGGAAGTTGAGAGGGAGATATTAGGTGTATCTAAAGAAGTTTTACTTCGGTCGTGTGGTCTAAAGCACATTCGTTTTTTTTTATATACTAGACGCCTTATATGGAATTTGAAGGAGTCCTATGAAAAAAAAAATCCGTTTACAGACATTAATCGACGCACTAAGAACGGCAGAACCGATACAACTAGAATTGGATAGAAACCTGCAAGTGCTGTTGCCGTCTCAAGCAGCAAATAAAATGCAACTACCCCCATCTTTCTACGCTCTCACACCCGAGGAGATCAAACGCGAACAGCAATTGAGGTATTTATTATAATAATAAAGAAATATAGTATAATTAAAAATATAATTAAACCATATACTACAAAATAAATATACTATTTTATTAACTTGCCATAATTATAATCATATCAATAATAATTATATATTTCTTCAATATATTTTATATATCATATTAATTTTAAATATGTTACAAACTTATTTCCCTAATAAATAATACTGCTTATAAAGAAGTCTGAAGATATCTTTTAACCGACTTCAAAATGGAGGAGGTTACTCAATTCGACCGTATATATATATATAGTTATCCCCGAACAAACATATATATTTTTTTTATGTTTGTTCAGGATAACTTCGTCGTTTATGGACCGATTTTGATAATTCTTTTTTTGTTGGAAAGGAGATGTGTGCAAGTATTGTACCATGATAAGGAAACCAGGATCAGATGATGGAATCCCAGAGAAATCGAGGGAAACGGGCAAAATGAAATGGGCGCAAATTTTCATTAAAATTTTGTTTACAATTATTCAACTTTTGATTGATTCAGCCTATGTCCTCCCCTGGGCATAGGCCTCTTTCTCCATGTAGTAGTAACTTCAAAAGAACATACATTTATTAAATACATTTTCAGGACGGAAGCAATAGAAAGGAGTCAGATGTTACGTACTAAGGCTATGAGAGAGAAAGACGAGTTACGTGAAATGAGGAAATACAAATTTGCCATAATCAGAATACGTTTCCCCGATGGTATACTCTTGCAAGTAAGTTATTATTTGTTAACGTAATAGCTACTATACTAAAATATTATAATTATAGCCTATATCCTTCCTCGGTAAATGGATTATCCAACAGAAAAATAATTTTTCAATTCAAAACTATACTTTGGTTCTAAGATTAACGCTTTATAATATTAGTATAAATTTTCTTCTTTTGTTACACTCATTTCTTATATTACTTTATTTGTTTCGAATTTAAAAACATTTTTTGCACCAATTTGATATTTTTTTGTCTTGGTTGTCAAGACAGGTTTGATATAAAAGAAAATAAAAAATATATATATTCCTGCATAAAAATTAAACTTTTAATTCATACTAGTTGAACCGGGCGATAAAGCTTAAAGGAAAAAATGAAACATGTAAAATTTGAAATATAGAAGCTTATATTTACTTTCCATAAGTTTTTTGATAATTACAAAACAAATTCCTCGTTTAATAATATTCATAATAAAGGACATCAATACAATAATCAAAAGTAATATAATATCTATCAACAGGGCACATTTTCGGTCTACGAAAGATACAACGATATCCACGAATTTGTTCAAGAGAATTTAGAGCATAGTGGTCTACCTTTCATTCTGAACACTCCGACTGGACATAAACTTATTCAAGATCAAGATTCAAACAAAACTCTCATAGATCTAAGACTTGTACCCGCTACAGTGCTAACATTTGCCTGGGACTCATCTGTTATCGATGACATCAATAATAGTCCGAACAAAGATGTGTATTTGAAGCCAGAAGTTATGGTTCTAGTTCAAGAAATATAATATTCAATAAAAACTATTGATTATTGATTAAAATTAAGAGTGTGTTTCAATTCAACATACTCTACAATTATGATATCTTAAATTGTCATTTTTTGTTTTATTAGCTAGATTTATGGTTGCCATCCTAAATAACTGAAACTGCAGAAATATTTCTAAAAGTCATTATAATCGATAATCACAAAATCGAGCTTTTTCTGATAATTATCTTCAAAAATTTACAAAAATAAAACAATTATTATTTTTGTTTTATTGTTTATTTATTTTAATGAAATCAATTTATGTCATAAAAACGTCCCAAGTCACTTCATGGCGTAAGTTGAGTAGCTAAAATTGCTATCAAATCGCAAATCAGCTACAGCTAAAATATCAATAGTTCTGCTTCTGATGATTCTATGACCAAAAAATACCTTATACCCATTACACATTATTGTTTTTATCAATAAATATGAAAAGCAAACTGATAATTAGCCCCTGACATAAATAATAATACATATAATATACATACACGGTCGTCTGTTCCTACGGTAAGCAACTTAATGCTTGAGTTATTTAAATTTACATTTTAAAAATTTGACAGTGAACGATGCGCGGTATGTAGCATAATTCGATTATAATCGACATAATGTAGCAACTAAACGTGCGATAATTGTTTAATTATTGCTAATCTTTATTTATTTTATTTATTTTTTAAACTGGCAACCTGTGTGAATTTGTAAATGTAAGTTTTGGAACACACTCAAAATTATGGACAATTATGTGCTACATAATTATTTGAATAACGTAGCTACTAAAGCTATGGATAGTTCGACTAGCATGTAAAACACATTTATGACAAAAAAAACATGCTTATATAAGATTGCCTTTCACTTGTTAAGTCGATTCTACACCTAATGTCGTATAGCAATAAATACTATTTTTCAATAAAAACCAAAAAAAAATTGCTCGCAAATAATACACTATATTTTTAATTAAAATTAAAACATGAATCGACTTAACACTAGCCTACAACTAAAACATTAATATATGCCACAACATTTATACTAAAATATATATAACGGAACTATGTGATAGAAGAAGTAAACATATAGATAAACATAGCTATTTATATAATTTATTAAGATAACAAAGTTGTCTGTTCATTGTAATTCAATTATTCTACTTAGAACCGTAGCTAGAATATGTAATAATGCTAATAATAACAGAACTAGTTTAGCATTTATTCCCTGTGTCTTTCAAATTAACAACACAAAACGCACTCCTATTGCACAAGTTGAAAATTAATCTGCCTTTATTATACAATTACAAAAAAAGAGTCAAATTAATCCTGATAAGAACATTTAACTTTAAAATAAAAAGTAATTACACAACTTATTACACATATGTATATCAACTATGACACCAGCCCAGCCTTTGCCATCATTTAAGTCTTCGAAGTTATGTATGTTAGGTGAGTAAATGATTAGTGCTACTATATTACCCTGTTATGAATATTAATTTGTTAACTGTACGTTGCAAACGATTAAAGTATGAACGCAGAGTATAGTTCAAGTTGGCCTTGTATATAAGTACCTATATAACCTAAATCAGTTCGAGTTATGTTTCAAACTATTAATAATTATTTTATCATTTTCAAGTTTATACTTTTGTTTTACTATTTTTTCCTAGTTCAAAATTACGTGTGTAATTTAATTCGTGTAACTGTTGATCTAACTTACCTAGTCTATTCGGAACTTTTTTTAAATAATTTAGAGGCTAATAATATAATAATCTAAATACTGACTGAATAAATTATCGCATTTTCTTTATCGATATATTTAAAATTACTATTGTAAAAGTACAGAAAATATTGTGAGTTTAAATTTATAGATTCCCGTTGACTAGTTACTTATTTAAATAATTCTTGTTGTTTACATAAAATTTTTGTCTGTCCTACATTCTCTTTAAACTTATATTTGTCTAATATTTGTGCAAATTATATTTAAAAATAATCAAGTGTATATACAGAATAATATATTTTATTATAAATATTTATAACTCGAATTTAGATTTAACTATTATAAGATTGGTCCAACGTGGTTCCATTATTTATCAAGTCCTCAATTTTTATATATTTCAGATGCCATGTCTTCATAAATTATTAGTTAAACTACCTTTGTTATTTTTCAAGTTGTATTTATTAGTATGAATTACTATCAGTATGGTATCATTCTATTATTAACTTCTTTTTTTATTACTTTAGCAGTTTCCCATTAATATTATTTTCTGATTTTTTTTTTATTAAAAGGGGTAAATAAATTGTTTTCAGAATAACAATAAAAGGCATTGGCATCATTAATCATCATAATGATTACTATTGAGTATTTTGCTATAGATGCACTTACTTATAGGGCTTTATGGTAAGTCCTGTAAAATATATTCACAAACCAACGCTGTAACACGTTGGCACAACGGTAACAGCGCTGGTTTGTGACTATTGCGCTGGTGGTCGTGGGTTCGATATCGCTCATGGCAAACATTTGAATAAGCCATACAGATGTTTGTCGTGGTCTGGGCGTTTGTGCTTGTGTTTGCGGATCCCCGATTCAGGAGGAAATCCTAGTGGGGACCATTTAGTGTGAGGCGTTTATTTATTATTTATTTATAACTATTGTAACATTAAGTTGTTTTAAACGAAAGCCAGCGTGTATGAGACGATCGTAATTTTTTTGCTCTAAGACTTTTTATATTGTATGTATATGTGGTTCACTTATTTAAAATAAATTTAATTAATGTTTTTGGTATATTTTATTTTAAAAGCCTTTTCTCGATTTTAAAAGCACCCGACCAAGAACGAAAATGTTTAGTTATTTAGCTGGTTGACGACCACTCTGGCGCAGTGTTGTTTGCCTAAACACCGGCGGTTGCGGGTTCGGTGCCCGCTTGGAATGGGTATTTGTGCCTTTACAAATGTTTGTTGCCGGTCCGGGTATCTGTCCTTGTGGGTATCTCCACCGTGCCTCGGAGAGCACACTAACCCGTCGGTCCCAAAGAGGTCGGTCTCAGTTGTTATCATGTACACCTGATAGCGATCGTTACTCATAGTAGGGAATATATCTGCCAACCCGCATTGCAGCAGCGTGGTGGATTAAGCTCGATCCTTCTCCTACACGGGGAAAGAGGCCTATGCCCTGTAGTGGGAGATTACAGGCTGAAGCGAATCAATTCTTGTTGCCTCTTTTGTCTCATAAAATTTCATACAATTAGGATGCAATGCAACAAGAAATTCCTTAAACATACAATGGCTAGTCACTTTAAATACGCTAGTATTCAAATTAGTCGTAAATAACGTAGAAAAGATTAAATAATAGATATATTTGATGCGAAAACTGATTTTATTCCTTATTTGATATACTTGCAGGCTTGGCGAACTTCATACCACCTAACAATCAGTAAATGTCGTGTTACCTCTTAACTTAGCAACGCCTCTTGGCTAATTTGTAAAACGCACTTTTGAATCAACATTTTACAAATTAAAATTATACCTACTTGTTTAGATAAATTAATAATAGTTAAAATCAAGTTATCACAGATTTGGAAAGTTAAAGTTACTCTTAAAAAATCATAATGAGAACGCTTGTCTGAAAGATTTGTTTCAACGGTCAATTTAAACACGGCGTTCTAATTTACTACGATTTTATTGGTTGGGGCGTGATTAAGCTGTGACAGCGATGACTCACTATTATGGTGACACGAATTATATTTAAAAAAAAAAAAAAATAGAAAAATAATTAAGTTTGAGATAAGTCCTATCTGGTATTTGTAATGTGTATTTATTTAAATATATTTTGAATAAGAATTTATTGTTCTGTATTAATAATAGGTATCATAATTGAAAGAACAACGAAATGGGAAATTGGAATAAAAAAAGCTATGAATAATAAGTAATTATTTATTTATACAAACTTTTTAACTATCATTAAAAAAAAAAAAGTTACAAAAAAGCACATTCTTAGAGAAATATTCTTAAGAAATAAATTTTATTTTATTTGTAGTCGATATTAACTATTCCTATACTTTACATTAAAATATATATGACACATGCAATATAACAAAAAGGAATAGAAACTAATGGATAAAAATATTAAATCTACAGTTAGTAGATACTCAGAGGTAGTTTTTATAAATATTAAAATTTGATCAATTTGCAGGTACATACTCTGAAAAAATATTTTTTCGGTGATTTTATAGAACAGATGTGGCCAATTCTTGTATTTATAGTTAACAAAAGTAAAAATGTGATAAAATTTTATTCAATAACTATAGTTATACATTTAGGCATTGTTTATTTTTATACAGTTAGAGGCAAAACTTTACACAAATGTAATTTAATGGAAAATAAAATTTCTTTTAGATTTGCTGAAAATTTTCAAAATTGTCATTCACTGAAACTTCTACAGCGGCTTAAATATTTGAAAAAATACTAAGAGAAACTTAGCTCGTCTCAAATAAAGACCCTTAACAAATGATACTTATTTACAATGAACTTACTCAAAAGAAGTAGAATTTCAAATTTCAATCCGTTTGCATTCAAGAATTAAAAAAAATTGACACTAGGAATTTTATTGATAAAACACGCCTTGAACACAACATTTTACCATGTACAGTTTCAATACTAAAATTAAGTAGTTTTTTTTTTTCTAAAAAAAACATGTACTAAACTGAAACAAACACAAGTGTGTTATGTCATAACATCCGTTGCAGTTTGTTCGGGTAACTTATTTTCGATGGTGACTGACTTCGTACAATCTTCAGTTTTGTAGATACCCACCAGACGGTTTGAAACTTCAAACATATTATATCTTAACGATATTATGATAAATTGTGCGTTTTTCGTGCGTTCCTGAAATAAATAAAGATTTTTTTTTTAATAAGCAAATAAGTAAACACACTGAATGGTCCCCCAGTAGTATTCACTTGTGTCTACAAAATTAAAAAAAAATTGTGTAAGAACAGATTTGATTAAAAAAATTATGATAATAATTTAAAATAAAATTGATATCATATATATTAATACGCTAAGGTTAAGATGTTTGCCTCCCTCTTTAGAAAAAATCCTAACAATTACTCCACATAAATTATACATCATTTTATAGATAATTGATTGCTCTACCGGCATCAACGACTAAAAAAATTATTATTGCTTTTGTTTTTGTAAATTAATTCATTATTAAAATTATATAATTGACGGCTTTAATTTTGAAACAACGTCAACATGATTGACGGTCGGTAATTTTTTTGTCCAATGTCAAATAAACTCACGTATAAATACTTTTTTGTAATTTTGTTAAGTGATAATTATCATACTTATATAGTGCGAATTATTTGCATGGGCATAGCTAGCATAACTTAATCTATTAAAAAAAATTGGAGCATAGTCAGTCAATAATGCTTTAAATATATATTGACAGACAGACATATCTCAAAAAAAAACAAAAATTTACATTAGTTTAGCCCGCCTAAAATTTCATGAATCCAAATCTAAATTTAAAAATGCTGCATTTAGGTTAGGATTCATGTGTTTATCTTTATGTCGTATCTTTAGGACTGTCACGACTCTAAATAAATATATTTCTACGCGCAAAACATGACTTGAAGTCCATCACTATGTATTACTAACCACTAAAATAACTTTTTTAAGTTATTTTAAAGAGATTTTACCTTAATATAATTAGCAACAATAGACACATTTTTGAAGTCTAAAGCTGCATCGATTTCATCCATAACATACAATGGAGTTGGTTTATAATAATGTAAAGCAAACACTAGAGCAAGGGACGATAGAGTCTTCTCTCCTCCGGATAAGTTTGATATATTTTTCCAAGATTTATTAGGTGGTCGAACACTGAAAAAAAAATATATACAAATAAATACATTTTAGTGTTGTATTACATTAAATGCTGTGGTTACGGATGCTATGTGGTTACGGCAGTAAGAATATAACCACCCCCTCTCTTCCCGTGGAGTAAGAGTCCGTAATAGGCGACTAAGGGATAACACAGTTCCACTACCACGTTGGAACTTAAAAAGTCGACCGATGGCGGGATAACCATCCAACTGCTGGCTTTGAAATACACAGGCTGAAGACGGGCAGCAGGGTCTTCGGTGCGACAAATCTAGACATATATATAATTGAGTAGTCGAAATTTATATACGCACATAACTTCCTAAAGACTGTCAGCTAGTTTTTTTGAAGTCAAGATGTTTAAGGGTGAAATTTGGTTTGTAAAATTTTGCATTGACTTATATTTGTACTTTAAATATATGCAGATGCTGTACCGATTTTAAAATATTTACTAGAATTAATTACTTTTCATAGCACTATAATTATGCGAATTTTTAAATTAATTAAAATTTAGTATTTATTCATAATTAAAATTTAAAAGGTTTATATTTAATTACAAACAATGTATATCACAGTGAAAAATTAATATCAATACTAACAATAATAAAAATATATAAAATACCTGAATATAATTCCCTCGGTGAAAGGATCCAATGAATCTACGAGCTCTAACTCAGCGTCCCCACCTAATGTTATCATTTGATACATTTCTTTCAGTTTACTGGTTATTGTGTTAAAACCTATAAAAACAAAAACAATATCTAACATTTAAAAATCAATCAAATTAATATGAGCTAAATATCTCTATCAATTTTCATTGCATTTAATTTGAAATATTGATATCGCTCAAAATCTGGAGCAGCCCGACTGGGAATGTACCTTGGTCTTACAGATCACAGCTAAAAGAATCTGATCTCAAGAAGTGTTGTGTTCCTGTGTGAGTAAGGTGGAGACTCCTGAGAAGGATCGGGGTTAAGGTCGGCTACAATAGCGAGCTTAGGTAAAAGATATTAAACTAATCTCTCTAAAATCATATGTTTAAGCCTATTTTATGAAACCTAAATTATAAATCAATTTCTTTAACATTTTTGAATATCATATCAAATGTTCCAGCGGGGATCGAACCTGCGTCTCCGACTGACCGTGTCGGTGCTCTAGCCAATTATGCTATGGAACGATGTACCCGCTAGATCGATATTTTTGATATGATGATTTTATTTTCGGTTTAAGCGAACCGTGGCGCCGTCTATAGTGAATTCTTGACAGAAACCCGTAACTATTCAAAGTTTCATATTACAATGAAAATCTTTGACAGGAGACGACACCATGCTATTTTTAATAGATACGATTTATTTCTTTAGTTAAAATAAATTCAAAATTTTGAACATTTTTTTTTTACTTTTTATTTCTGCCTTTTACGCGCGGCAGCTTACCATCAAAAGGACCGACCCTTCTTTTAGGACTTGTTTTTTGGTAAAAAAAAATAAATTATTCTTACCACTTAAAAAGTCAGTGGTCCTCTTTTTCTTAAGCTGGTCGAACAACGCTCTCATCTCGTTACGTTTTGTAGTTATCTCGTCGAGTTCTGCGGCTCGCTTTAAGTATAACTCCTCTTTAGTTCTGTAGTCCTAGTAACAAAAATATTTCATTTAGTTACAGGAAAATAAAATTTTAGAAACTTTACATTGTTTATTTTTTAAGATACTGCTAGCTTTTTATCCAATAACATGACAATGGTACTAAGGTGGAATAGCATGGGGTTAAAACATCTTTTAGAAATAAATTTCCAAAAATTTTTTATATATTTGTTTGGGCCAACTATTATTTATGTCCACAAATTGAACACATTGTGGACTATAAGAAGGCCTTTGATTCGATTGAGATATGGGTTGTGCTACGGGCTCTCCAGAAGTGAGGTGCAAAGTGGACTGCAGGTACGTCGAGGTGCTGAGGTATTGATACTCTAACGCCACAATGTCGGTCCGATTACAGGGCCACAGCTCGAAGCCAATACTACTTCAGCGAGGCGTGAGGCAATTGGATGTTATATCTCCGAAGCTGTTTACCGCTGCGTTGAAGGACGCTTTTAAGTTTCTGGACTGGAAAGGATTCGGCATCAACATCAATGGCGAGTCCCTCACCCACCTCCGTTTTGCCGATGACGTAGTCCTTATGGCTGAGACCTGGGAGGACCTGAGCACAATGTTCGAGCATCTCAACAGTGTTTCCCAAATAATGGGTTTTAAACTGAACATAGACAAGACGAAAATTATGTCGAACTTTTATGTCACACCCGCTCCAGTTCGTATTGGGAAGACTGTTCTTGAAGTTGTTGACCATTACATATACCTAGGATAGTCAATTCAGTTAGGTAAATCCAACTTCGAGAAAGAGATCTCTCGCCGAATCCAACTCGGATGGGCAGCGTTCGGAAAACTACGGAAAATCTTTTCGTCCAATATCCCGCAGTGTCTGAAGACGAGTCTTCAACCAGTGTGTGTTGCCAGTGATGACATATGGATCCGCAAGGTGGTCGCTAAATATAGGCCTCATAAGAAGGCTCAGTCGCTCAGCGGGCGATGGAGAGGTCAATGCTCGGTATTTCCTTACGTGATAGAGTAAGGAATGAGGAGATCCATATTTGTTAGCGAGAAGAACGTGGTGTGAAGAATTACGTCCGCCATCGAAAAGGGAGAATCCTCCAACCAGACGGTTGTTGTGTCTGGTGGGCTACCGGCCCGACGGTTGTTGTCGGGATCTTGTATATATACTTAATCACTTTGAAAACTCTGATAGCGCGATGTAGCATACGTCAGTTTTCTTCAATTACGTAGTTTTTAGTCGTTCGTATTTCGCGCGATAGATGTCGCCACACATAGGAGAACCAGGGTAACCGACATTTCTCTAAGGATCGCACAGCTGAAGTGGCAATAGGCGATGGGGTGGAAAGGTTCTCAGGAAGCGTTGGCAGGCCACGAGGAGGACCGGCGGTCTGGTCCGGGTCGGGATGCGTGCTGCGCAGGACCGGTCGGCGTGGAAAGCATTAGGGGAGGCTTATGCTCAGCAGAGGGCGTCCGTGAGCTAATGTGATGATATGATGATGATGAAATTGAAGACAATGTAAATTATAAAAATTAAATTTTTCAAAGAGCCGTATAAATAATTGTGTTTGCAAAAAACCGACTTCAATTACATCGACGAGTAATACAACGTGGATCGACGAAAAAATAATCAAGTAACTACATGTTATCAAAGATTACTCAAAAAGTAGTTATCAGATCTCAATAAAATTTATATGCGACCACATGACAAATATCAGCTTTCGATTAAATTAAAAATTATTAAAATCGGTACACCCAGTAAAAAGTTATTGCGGATTTTCAAGAGTTTCCCTCGATTTATCTGGGATCCCATCATCAGATCCTGGTTTCCTTATCATGGTACTAAACTAGGGATATCTCCTTTCTAACGAAAAAAGAATTATCAAAATCGGTATATCCAGTAAAAAGTTATGCGGTATAATACAACGTAGGTCGACGAAAAAAGCGTGAAGTAAAAACGCATTATTAGATATAACTCGAAAAGTAGTTGTTAGATCTCAAATAAATTTAAATGGGACCAATTGACACACACCACCTTTTGATTAAAAAAAAAATGTCGAAATCGGTCCACCCGGTCAAAAGTTCTGATGTAACATACATAAAAAAAAAAAAAAAAAAAAAACAGTCGAATTGAGAACCTCCTCCTTTTTTGGAAGTCGGTTAAAAATACAGTTGAATTGAGAAACTCCTCCTTTTTTGGAAGTCGGTTAAAAAGTGATAAAAATCTCTAAACTTTTTGCTATGTTAGACGGTTCTAAATTAATAAAAATCCTTATATGTATTTACTTGTATATTTCATTTATAAATATATAATAACGAACGTGCTTGAGATCACACAACTGAAGTAAAACTTCTTTAGTTGCCCCTACACTAATATAAGGAACGTCACTCTCTCTTACTATCTTCACTAACTTATATCTCCCTCTCAACTGCCGTTCGCCTTGATCACACTTTTCGTAACGTTCTCGTCACGCATTTACCAGCTTACTCCCCAATTCAAGCGTGCGCAAAGAAGTTTTAGTTAAAAATTTATTATTTTTTTTACAGTTCATAAATGTTATAGTTACATAGAACTTTTTTTTTTCTTCTTTAAATTAATACTTCTTGCACTGTTTGTCTCACTGTATGAAACACTTTCTCGTAACCATGGGTTGACTGGAAGAGATCTCTTTCAGAGATTAGTCCACTTTTAACATAAATCTTATAATTGTTATGTTTCTGTATGCTTCTTTAAGTGCAATAAAGTTATATGTATAAAATAAACAACAATTCATACAAAGCACTAAAGTTAGGCCTAACTTTAGTAGTATTAGTTATAACATCTCACAATTCATTGAACTCGATACCTGTATAGCCTGCAAGTTAGGTTTTTTATCTCCAATTCTGGCCTTCTGAGCTGCCAGTCTATTCCTCAACTCATCCACTTGACATTCTTCTAGATCTTCAGCAGAATGCCTGACGAGGGGTTTTGGTCTCTCGATACCTTGGACTCCGTCTAAACCAGGGTCTTCCAGCTTTAATGTTGTTAGCTGCAATTTAATTATTAAATTATACTAATATTAATTTATTTTTTCACTATTTTACCAGCAGTCATTACACTAAAACATTCATTGCAAAAAAGAACATAGAACCTATTGACAATCACAAATTATTAATATTGTAAAGAAGTGTCTTTGTGGGGTCTCTAATCTATATATAAAATTCTCGTGTCACAATGTTAGCTGTGTGGCTCCAGCATTAAATAATATAGAGGCGACTAAGGGATAATACAGTTCCACTACCACCTTGGAACTTATAAAGCCGACCGATGATGGGATAACCATTAAACTGCTGGCTCTCAAACACACAGGCCGAAGACGGGCAGCAGCGTCTTCAGTACGAAAAAGCCAGTACTGCGGTCATCAACCCGCCTGCCCAGCGTGGTGACTATGGGCAACACACTTGAGTTCACGCCATTCTTGGCGCGAGCTTGTGGAGGCCTATGTCCAGCAGTGGACTGCGATAGGCTAAAATGATGAATGTTAGTTAAAATACTCCTCTGAAATGGCTGGACCGATTTAATGAAATTTTGTGTGCATATCGGGTAGGTCTGAGAATCAGCCAACATTTATTTTTCATACTCTAAGTTATAAGGGGGGGGGGGGGGGTTAAGGGGATTAATAACATATATGGCAAAACAACGTTTGCGGGGTTAGTGTGGGTTATAATATTATTTTACTGTTATTATATATATTAACTACAATAATATAGACTATAAAAATCATGTTACCAAAAACAACAGAATTCAAATATAGCTTTTGAAGCCTACTTGTAGAGTAAGTTTTGAAACAAACCTCTTTTTCCCACATTGGTATTTTCGTAGTACAGTCTTGTACTGATTTCTCCATTTTGCTAACAGCATTATTTGCTTCTAATCTTTCACTTTTTGCCTTATTTTCCTTACTCTGTAATCGTGCTATCTCTTGACGTAGATCAGAAAATTCACCGGTGCCTTCACTGATTTGTATTTCTAGCTGTAAAAATTAACACAACCTTAATTATTATGTATTTACAAAATCTTGGAATGCCTTCTTACTTTTTAACCGACTTCGAAAAAAATGAAGCTATCAGTTTGACTTGTTTGTATGTGATATTGTTGGAATTGGATATGATAATATATTTAGGCTTTCAAGCAAGTGTGCTAATTTTCGTAAGCTTGTGTATGTTTGTCCACAAATTTTACGAAACTTTTGTTTTGATATATGTGTATCTACATATTTCTGAAGGTTACATGTATAGCAGGTATCTAGGTAAAAGGTAATTTATTTACTTTTGAAGTGTAACTTTATACGCACGCTTGACTTGGGAAGTAAGCTGGTGAATGCGTGACGAGAGCGTTACGAAAAGTAAGATCGGGTGAGACGAACGGAAGTTAAAAGGGAGAGCGTAAGTTTTACTTCAGTCGTTTGGTTTTATACCACCAGCACACTTTTTTTAAATCTAATTTAATTTTACATTTTCTGAAGTTTAAGTTTTATGTCTTGGAAACATTAATAATATTCCTAAAGGCCTTGAGATTACTTAGAGTTATCTTAAATGTATTTGTGAATAAAAACTACTAGGAATGCATAAAATAGAGACAGTTATTTCTTTGTTTGATACTGTATGATCCTGCATATTTTCCTAATAAGCAATTACTTGGGTAATCAATTTTGAGGCTAAAAATAGAACCATAAATATATTTTTTTTGCAATTTCCATTTTTATAATTACGGTATATAACAGCTATAATACAAATATCTAGAATATTTTAATACCTCCTCAAAATCCTTCTGCAACTGTCCATTGTCTAGGGTAAGTTGTTTCTTCTGATTGTTTAAATTTTCCAAGTTCTTTTCAGTCTCTTTAAGATCGGTTTCCATTTGATTTATTTTGTCCTTTGACTTCTTAGCATTTCTAAAAAAATATTTTTTTTTAGTTTTTAATTCTCCTAGTTAGTAACAAACGACACATCTTTACAATGCAACCCAATTTATCAAACATCAATCAATCACTTCAGCCTATAGCAGTTCACTGGACATAGGCCTCTACAAGTTCGCGCCAAAAATGGCATGATGTGTGTTGCCCATAGTCACTGCGCTGGTAAGGCGGGTTAGTGACCGCAGGGCCAACCCAATTTAGATTATAGACTATTCTATGGACTCACCTAATGCTAGTATTAATAGCGACGCGTAGTTTAGTCATCTCGGTTGATATTTTGTCTATTTTCTTATTTAACTCGTCGACATTCTTCTGTAAATCTTTGACTTTGTTACCAGCTACCGCTGCAATCTGCGCATCGACGCCATGGACTTCTTTCTCGACCTATAATTTTTTTTTTATATATATAAATAAAGAAATAAGTATAAATTATGTAAATTCAATTTGAAACACACAGCAGCATCAATTACAGGTAGGTGTAGTGATCACAATTGGCAATCAATCACAGATTGGTGTAGAGATCACAGAGATTGGCAATCAAACAAAGGTTTCTGCAAAGGTTTCTGTAGTGATCGCAGAGATTGGCAATCAACCACAGGTTATTATAACGATTATAGAAATAGAAAACTCAAACACAGATTGGTGTATTGATCACAGTGATTGGCAATCAATAACCGGTTGGCGTAATGATCACAGCAATTCAGTTCGTTCACCTTTCCAGAAATATTATATTTGGATAAGTCATACAGATACGTCGTGATCTGGGCGTTTGTGTTGCATATCTCTGGACCTAATAAGTAATTTTATGTTACAGAAGACAATTAAATGTGAAGTTTTTATTTATTTTTCATACTGTAAAACAATTGTACTTATTTTACTTAATATAAATAAAATAAATGTACCTCCCCAGCATCATATCTTGCTTTATTTAATTTCTCTTCAGCATTTTTTAAGTTCTGTTCCAGTTTCGCGGTATGTCTCGCATCCACTTTACTTGAAGCCACTTTACTCTCTTGCTGTTTTATTTGACTCTGAAAGGGAATCATTTTAATCAATAATAATAAAAACGAACTTATTGTGATCAATCCAGCCTATTTCCAAAACGATTAAATTTAATTTAAACTACTATTATTGTAAAGGATTCGCGGCTAACAGCGAGTATTAAAAAATATATATAAATCAAACTAACCTTCAAAGCCGGTATTTGTTCTGTCAAACTTTTTAGTTCAATATCCAACTTATGTAACGTTGTTTTACCTTCACGCGTACTCCTTTGAATAGACGCTAAGGATTCTTCTAGATTCGATTGTTCGGTACGTAGTTCATTCAATCTATAAATGTGAAACAAAACATTTTAATTAATCTTATAATTCATTCAATCATTTTAATTAATTATAATGTCACACTAGTTGCAATAGAAGAAGAAGAAGAAGAAGAAGAAGAAGAAGAAGAAGAAGAAGAAGAGGAAGAAGAAGAGGAAGAAGAAGAGGAAGAAGAAGAGGAAGAAGAAGAGGAAGAAGAAGAGGAAGAAGAAGAGGAAGAAGAGGAAGAAGAGGAAGAAGAGGAGGAAGAGGAGGAAGAGGAAGAAGAGGAAGAAGGGAAGAAGAAGGAGAAGAAGGAGAAGAAGGAGAAGAAGGAGAAGAAGGAGAAGAAGGAGAAGAAGGAGAAGACGAAGAAGAAGAAGAAGAAGAAGACGAAGAAGAAGACGAAGAAGAAGAAGAAGACGAAGAAGAAGAAGAAGAAGAAGACGAAGAAGAAGACGAAGAAGAAGAAGAAGAAGACGAAGAAGAAGAAGACGAAGAAGAAGAAGAAGAAGAAGAAGAAGAAGAAGAAGAAGAAGAAGAAGAAGAAGAAGAAGAAGAAGAAGAAGAAGAAGAAGAAGAAGAAGAAGAAGAAGAAGAAGAAGAAGAAGAAAAACAGTTTTGGACTCACCATCGAATTAGAGAAAATAAGCTTTAGTTCGCAATTTTAAGCATGCAGTGTTGAAAATAATACGCCTCAACGCTTTGAAAATTAAAATGTAAATAAAAAAGCACGGGCACTTAAGAGCCCGTGGATGTTAAAACATATATTTAAAAAAAAAGTCCGTAGTCATAGTTCGTACCTGGTCTCGGAAGCTTGCAGACGTCTCTCGGTGTCCCGCAGACGCGCGGGGTCCACGTCGGTGGGCGCGGCGCTGGACATCCGTCCGCGGAGCGCCGTCCGACCTCCACCCGACATCGTACCTACACATTTATATCAATTACAGCCTATACAGTCCACTGCTGGACATAAGCCTCCACGAGTTCACGCCAAAAATAACGTGAACTCATGCGTTTTGCCCATAGTCACCACGCTGGGCAGGTTGGTAACCGCAGGGCTGGCTTCATCGCACCGAAGACGCTGCTGCCCGTCTTCGGCCTGTGTATTTCAAAGCCAGCAGTTGGATGGTTATCCCGCCACCGGTCGGCTTTTTATCACATTTATAACCATTACATTAACCGTTACATTATTAGTTCGAAGACCTTCCCCATCGGTTATCTAAAAGTTGGTAGACCTTCCTCGAATGGCGACCACATCTCGACAAAAGGACAGGCCTAACCTTCTACCAGGCAGACTGACGACCTGAAGAGGACAGCGGGAAACAGCGGGATTAAGAGGGCGCAGGACCGGACGGAGTGGCGAATATTAAGAGGGCCTATGTTCAGCAGTGCACTATTAAAGGCTTACGGATAAGTGGGTGGACATTATTTGTATTTAGGTTAATTGTTATTCAACTCTATTCGTAAACAAGCATAGGGCCATACGACCCACTTGATGGTAAGTGGTTACCATAGCCTAAAGACGCCTGCAACACTAAAAGCATTGCAAGCGCGTTGTTTTAAAATTTCTAAATTAAGTAAATACGAAGACTTATATCTCACGACAAGCTTTTATATCATGTATATTGTTAAGTGACATTAAATGATACTAAAAGTTTTAAATTACTGAAAAATTTCTATATTTATTTTTTTGTACATGTTTATTTAAATATAAATAATAAATATTCTCACCAGCAATTTCAATAACGTCCCCTTGCAAAGAAACAACTCGATATCTCGTTGCACCGTAAGCGATTCTAGAAGCTTGGTCCAAATCATTTGCAACTAAAGTTTCTCGTAACGCGTAGTAGAACGCTGGTAAAACTCTTTCATCGTTTACTTTTACTAGGTCGAAGAGGCGTGGAGCGTTTTCTGGACTGAGAAAATAAATGAATAATTAAGTTACAAACACACGGCACACTAATTAACATTTCTCTTAGACTAAGTACAAACACCAGTTAATGATGAGCCTTATGTTCAAAGATTTCTGTGCATTCCAGGTTTCAAGGTATTAAGTAAATTACTGTGTACACATGCGTATAAGTAAGTCATTTGTTCTAAGATATAAGCTTGTCTGTGTTATAAGAAAAGAGTCGACTAATGCCCATCTTAGGGCGCAAATCGAACCCACAACGATGGAGCTAAAAAGACTGTCAATTGCACCGACGTGGCATTTATAATTGCGTTTTCTTGCAAACAAAAAAAACCGACTTCAATTACATTGACAACTAATAGAACGTAAGAAGAAAAAAGAGTCAAGTAAATACATATACCAGGGATAACTCAAAAAGTACTGATCAAATCTCGATCAAATCGACACCAGCAAGTTATACTAAGCTAACTCATAAAAGAGAACTTTACAATAGAGGCTTAAAAAAGGAAAAACGTGATACCTTTTATATGAATTAAGAAAATTATTTGAAATTTGGTATCTTTAATAGTTACTTTATTAATTGCAATTTCACAATTTTTTTTATTACAAAAAAAAAAAACACATTTATTCAAGTTGCACGAAGAAAACCAACTTATCGAAAATTCGAGTTGGCGTAGTATAAATTGTTGGTGTCGAAATGTAAGTGGGGCCATATGAATAGCACAAAAACTATCAAAATCGGTATACCCAGTAAAAAGATATGAGGTAAATACACATAAATAGTGAAATTAAGAACCTCCTCCTTTTTTTTATTTGGTTAATACATTAAACGCCGCCTAGATTTTTTAATTTTCCTGTTTGGGCCATGGGGGACACCATGTAGTCGACACACAATTGTTCCGTTGGTGCCACGGGGGACACTGCATGAACACAAGCCAGAGTCTACTTAAAAAATATGACAAAAAAATATGTGTAAGATATAGTGTAAGGATACATAAGTAAGGTCTTTAAGAATGGGGATGGTAGTGTAATAAAAACTGATCATAAAAATTTTGTAAATAAGCCGGTCTGTCAACTAGTGTCCCCCATCGCATTCAACGTGTTAAAATATACATCAATCAATACTCACTAAGTAGTTTTATTCTCATAATGCTTAATCAGATGTGTTTGCTTGTCTAAAGCGATGAAAGTAGCCCGTCCCACGTCATGCCTCTTTAGATGTTCAACACAGGCTTGGGCAGTTTCAACAGTATCCACTACTATATTATCTAGAGCACCACAGCATGTTGATATTGCTACGTCATATTTAGCATCTATACCTCCCAGATCTCCCTGAAATAATTTTAATTTTATTAGTTGTACAATATCAGTACGAAATGCTAACTAAGGATGTGAAAAATAAACGTTTTTTTTTTTATATTAACCGGTATTTTTTTTTTCTTATAATCGATTATAGAAATATGAAAATTTGATTTTCTACCAATCGATTATTTTATGCAAAGCTTCAATATTTCGCCATACTGATGCGGTAATTTTCGTTACTAAATGCAAAATAAAACTGCTATTTAAAAAAATGATAGTTAGTTAATAAATCGAATCGAATCGACAGAGAAAAAAATTATTAATTATTTGTCAATCGATTTATCCATTCTATGTCACATACCTATAGCTAATTAACAGAGTGACACTGAATAAAACAACTATGGTAATAGTTGATTTGGATAATAGTAAACAACTATTACCTCTGCAAAAGACAATTTAAATAAAACTTAATCCTTGTACTTATTTGCATTAAACCAAACCATAGTGCGTTTAACATACATGTAACGCCATCTATCGACATCTGAACAAGTGTTATTGCATTTAAGGTACAATTTTAAATAAAGTATATTGATAACAAAAAAAAAATATGCAATCAGGAAAACGTTTTCCTTGTATTACAGAAAAAATAAACACATATCTTGTACCATTTCTAATTACACAAATATTGTATCAAAAACAAGGTGTGAGAATCTGTACAGCTATATACTAAAACTCAGTAAAATATAGTAATAGTTTAAATTTAGTAGTAAACCTATCTGGTACTTAAACTACTGATATAAGATAGCGTTATTAATACGACCCATCGGACTAAAATCATATTAAATCAAGCATATCATATAATCCATAAAATTTTAAATAAATAACTCACCAATCTTCCGAATATACCAGGTAAACGACCAGAATTCTTTTCTTTAATCAAGGAATCCAAAACCCTGCCCCTGGATTTGTTAGCACTCATCGCTTGACGGGATTCCTCTAATTGCGCCCTGAAAATACCATACATATCAATCCATACAGAAAATCCAAATTTTATTACATATTTCTCTACAATTTCCGTAGCATAGATTTCTTTAGCCGACAGATGAAACCAATGTAAGCCATTTCAGTATAAAATTATATAAGCAACTGTAGTTATATTTACGGAAACTAATTCCATTCAAATGTGTTCAAGCTATATGGTGTTTCAAAAATCAATGTAAACCACTCATACATATAATGATGATTATGAATTTGCATCCAGCTTGAAGGACAAATTTATTTCAATACATTTATCTATAATATAAAAATGAGTCGCTGAATGTGTTGCTAAGCGCAAAACTCGAGAACGGTTGGACCGATTTCGCTAATTCTTTTTTTTTTAATATTCCTTGAAGTACGAGGATGGTTCTTACGGAGAGAAAATTCTAAAAAAAAAATTTTAATTTCCTGAAAAAGTCTAAAAACAACACTTTTCTATACTCCCATACAAAAGATTTGTGATAATACTTAAAAGTCAATTTGAACTTTAATACCATACGATAAAGTTTGTGTTAGGCGATACGAAGTTCGCCGAGTCAGCTAGTGTTTTAATAAAAATCGGGTCTTCAAATTAATATACCTGCTGTATCGATTGTTTCGAAATGTTATACACATTATATTGTAAATATGTGTACATGTATAAATTTTTTTAATACAATTACATACATATTACAAATGCGAAACTTTCGATGGATATTTGTTACGTTTTTACGCAAATAACAAGTAGACCAATTTATTTAATGGAAATACATAGAAAACTGACAACCCTAAATAAACTATAGCCAAATTTTTCTTATATTCCTATGGGAAAGAGAGACAAACTTCTTAGCATTCCATGGATTCACCGTGCGGTGGCCGTGTCCATCATGTGGCAGAAGGAGAAACAGAGCAGTTCCCAGGACTTGCGACCTAGGTGTAGGTTTAAGGAAGCCCCCTTTTAGATGCGTATCAACGCTCACCTTCACTGCTCGAGTTTCCCGCACTGCCTAGCCAAATTTGTTTCTGCAGCCTGTCAGTGCAGCCTTAGAAGGCAAGAACAAGGTCTTTCAAAATATTATAGACAGATTTTGCTGCCATATACACATCCACAGTTACGTAACAAGAAACCCAAGGCCCAGTATTCAAAAACTGTAATAATACTACTTTCTAAATAAACTAATAAAATAATACTACTTTCAAGCAATGTTATGTTCCTGTAGTGAATAAGGTGTCCACGCTCAGCAAAGCCCTTGCAATGCTTCTGGTGTTGTAGACATTTATAAGCTACGGTAATAATTTACTATCAGATGAGCTATACACTTGTTTGCCGACCTAGTTATATAAAAAACAATACCTTAAATTCCTAGCCTCCTTAGAAACAGCAGTCTCTTCTTTCTTCGTGTTTTGTAGTTTTGTTTGTATTTCGATTAACTGCTTCTCTTGCATCGGTATTGTTGATGACAGATCTTCTCGTAATCTATAAAATTTACACAAATTTGTAATTTATAAAATGTTACTTAAAATTATTTCTACAATACAATCTTGTTTAAAAATGGAATTGTAAAACGATTCATAATCTCTTATAGTGGATATTTTTATAAATATCAAACTACCCACCAGATAAACTTAACTCATAAAAAAAGAACCATTTTAAATTTTACCTTATAATTAGCAAAGATTTTTGCATAGCACATAAAATACCATATTGAGTACCTACTTATTAGTAACTTTTAAGTTAAAAATCATCAAAAAAAATAAACGAGTGTGCTTTAGACCACACAACTGAAGAAAACTTACGAAACGTAACTCTCTCTCTCTTTCTATCTTCACTAACTTATATCTCCCTCTCAACTTCCGTTCGCCTCGCTCGATCACACTATTCGTAACGCTCTCGTCAGGCATTTACCAGCTTACTATTCAATTCAATCGTGCGTAAAGAACGTAATTTGAAAAGTTTAACTTCAAAAATAATATTGCCTACAAAGGAACTCCGTAACAGTTTACAAACTTTACTTACGATTTCTTTTCATCCAAATCTCTCTTAGCCTTTTCATAAGCTTCCTTTACTTTCTCATATTTGTCGACCTCATTTTGTTCTGTTCGTAAATGAAGTTTTAATTCTGAGTCCGCTAATTTAACTTCTTTATTCGATTCATCGACTATTTTCTTTAGATCTATGAGTTTTGTTTGTAATTTATCTTTTTGTTCTTGGAGACCTTGAGTTTGAGACCTTGAAGGAAAAAAAAACAATATATAACATACTAAGTTTACATATTAAGTTTAATAACTACTAACTTTACAATATACTTCTTAAGTTAAATTGTTAAGATGTTTTACCAAAAAGGCTGAAGTTTTTATCCAGAAGGAGTTGTTAATTACTCAGCACATATAGTCAGTCTGTCGTGGTCTGGTCATTTCGACACCAACAATTTATACTACGCCAACTCGAATTTTCGACAATTTGGTTTTCTTAATGCAACTTGAATAAATGTGTTTTTTTTTTGTAATAATAAAAATTGTGAAATTGCAATGAATAAATTAACTATTAAAGATACCACATTTCAAATAAGTTTCTTAATTAATATAAAAGGTATCACGTTTTTCCCTTTTATAAGCCTCAATTGTAAAGTTCACTTTTATGAGTTAGCTTAGTATAAATTTCTGGTGTCGATTTGTGCTTGAGTATTGTGTGTGTTTCCGGACCCCCGACACAGGAGAAAATCCTACTAAGGGCCGTTGCGTGTGAGGCGATTATTTATTGACGTATAAAAAAAAAACTTTTATATTTCTTACATGAACAAGAAATATTTAAAATTAGAAATACTCCATTGCAATAATTATAAATGTATAGTGTAGTTTAAAATATAATAATATATCTCACCGGACTCCAGCCATAACAGTCTGTAATTCTTCCTCAGCAGTAACTTTATTTTCCTTATGTCTATCTAGCAACTTTTCACAATCTTCAATTTCACGTTTATTTTTTTCAGGTATCTAATAAAATGGATTTAAATTTCAAATAAGTTGATGCAAAATATCAGTACAAGATATGGAAAAGGTCTAATCTCGTGACATAGATCAACTTGCACAATTAGTTTTACTAAACTGATTTGTAAAGGCTATTAAGAGTAATTATATATAATAACTAGCTGTGCTCACGACTTCGTCCGCGTGAAATAGTGATTTTGGAAAGTATTTTTTGGATGTCTTTTGGTTGTTATTAAATTATAAGCACCTTTGGGTATTTACATGTTCAAAGTCATTCTTTAAATTGACATAACTTTTTTATTTATGAACCGATTGACATTAAACAAGCACTAAATGTTAGGTGAAGCTTATACAAAATATATTAGTGAAAACCGCATCTAAATCGGATAAGTTATTTCTGAGATTGACGTGCACAAACATTACATTTACATTTTTATTATACATGTTGATTGATAGTTTAATGATTTTAAGCAAAAAAAAAATGTTTAAATATATACAAAAATAATGTGTATATAACAAATATAAACTATGTCAACGGCAATTGATCATCATCTCATGATCTTGGTGCTTACAAATACACCTCAACCTCAATATGGGGAAGCACATATAATATATTGTTACGAACACTCGAAGAAACTAGCGCCATCTAGCGGCAACCATTGAAACCACACAAAGACAGAGACCGCATGAAACTCTCTACTCAATACTAGATGGCGTTAGAGGAACTACTGTGGAACTTTGTAGAAGTATAGTCTCGAAAACCGGGCACATGCGCGAACTTTCCAGAATGGTCTGGGCCTCGTGTCGGCCGATATAAATAGCCGCAGGGAGGCGAGCGAGTACAGTTCAGTTTGAGCGATCTTCGAGGCGACTTCAAGAGTGAAAACTAGTGATCAAGAGTGGTACCAGTGAAACCTACGACATTGGCTACGACTGAGGACATCGTGAGTGCTTAGTGTTTGAACTTAGTGCTTAGTGTTTGAACCTAGTGCTTTGTGTTGGACCTAGTGCTAGTGAATAAAGTCTTGAAAAGAGTCAGCAGGTCTTTCTCTCCAAATCCTTCGAACCCTAACACGTAACAACTGGTGTCGGAAGTGAGATTTGGAGATGCCATTGACTCCGAGAGAAGACTCCAAGGACTTCAAGGGCGTCAGGACAAGGGCACAACGAGCTGCGGAGGCCACACCTACTGGGGACCAAGCTCCGCCCACCATGGACCAAGCCCCGCCCACTGACCCCATCTACCATGCCACACCCACTGACCACGCCCCCCTGGTCCCGCCCACTCAGGCTCAGGCCCCGCCCACTCGGGTTCAGGCCCCGCCCACTCGGGCTCAGGCCCCGCCCACTCGGGCTCAGGCCCCGCCCACTTGGACGCAGGCCCCGCCTACTCAGACTCAGGCCCCGCCCACTTTGTCTCAAGCTCCGCCCACTGGATCCGCCTACCTTACCACGTCCACCAGCGACACCGTAGCTTCTACAGACTCTCAAGTGGCTCTTCAATTAGCAAGTTTAATTAAATTAATGGAGCTGCAAAAGGCTGAAATTCGTGGTGCTTTGCAAGAATCACAAGAGCAACAAAAGGCTGAAATTCGTGCTTTGCAAGAATCGCAAGAGCAAACAAGTTTAAAATTGCAAGAATCACAAGAGCAACAAAAGGCTGAAATTCGTGGTGCTTTGCAAGAATTACAAGAGCAACAAAAAGAGCTCCAAGAAAAAACGCTTTGGGCTGTAAAAGATGTTAGTGACGCGGTGACTAAGCTTCGAAAAGATGTCGACGTAGTGGAAGAACGAGTTACCAGGCTAGGATTGGATGTTGAAAATGTGAAAACCGGCCTCACTGAATTACAGAAGAAAGTAGTGCGCCTTGAAACCACGGGAGCCGCGGTGTCTAGTGGAAGTACCGGAGTGGCGCAAGGACCAAGAGTGAAAGTGCCTCCATACGACGGTACTACTCCGTGGAACGCTTATCGTCAACAATTCCAGACGGTTGCTAATGCCAACGGATGGACGGAAGAGCAATGCCTGACCGCTCTTACTGTTGCGCTCAGAGGGCAGGCTTTGTCGGTTTTGGAAGCACTGCCACATACAGGAAACGGGTTCCAAGACTTGATGGAAGCACTTGAATCCCGATACGGGGAGCGACACCTGGAGCACGTGTTCCGTGCCCAACTGCGTGACAGAGTCCAACGCTCAGGAGAAGGACTACAACAATGGGCGTTGGAAATTGAGAAACTCGTCAGGAAGGCACACCCAGGAGCAGACACCAAGATGGTAGACACGAATATTGTGCAAGCATTTGTCGACGGAATCAAAGACCTGGAAGTCAGAGCTGCAGTGAGGCTTCGTCACCATACCTCGTTAAAGGAAGCATTGGCGCATGCTTTGGAGGTCGAGGCTGTTCGCCATGACATACGGCAGACCTATAAGATCCGCGAGGTCTCTGAGGAAGTCAAGGAGGTTAAGGCTCCTACAAAGAAAAGCTATGGAGTCATGTGCTACAAGTGCGGCGAAAGGGGCCATCTTCAGTTCAACTGCCCGCAGAAGGAGACCCAGATAGCAAGGATGAAAAGGATCGAGGAACAAATAGAGGAGCTGAAGAAACAAGGGGCTTCGTCCCCTGCTCGGGAGCAGGGAAACGAATAAAAGCCAGGACTAAGGGGCGAGTACTGGCTGACGCGGAGGAAGCCCCAATAACTGTTATCTCGCAGGCGTGCAGCGGGAATAGTCTTGCGATTCAGGGGACTATTAACGGGACGGATTGCAAAATGACTCTAGACACAGGAGCCTCTAGAACAATAGTGAACCCAAAGCTGGTAAAAGCCGCAAGGGGACACAAGAGGAGAATTAACTGTCGGCTTCTTACGGCCTCCGGTCAGCCAATACCCGTCCTGGGAGAAATGTCAGTTACGATGTATGTAGGGGGGTCCTCATACTCTCATAACGTTATCGTGGCTTAGATTATGGATGATTGCATCTTGGGTTTGGATTTTATGAAGAAACACAACTGCAGAATTAATGTCACTGACGGAGTTTTCAAGTGTGGTGAAGAAGAAATCTTCATTCTTGGTGGTGCTTGCGGGAAGGTTGCATGTGTAAAGAAAGTCATTATACCTGGAAGAGCGGAAGCTCGGGTGTTGGTGAAACTACCGACAACTGGAAAGAAAAAGTCAAACAGATGCGTGTTGATCGAAGACACACCTACCAAGACATCGGCGCAAAAACTGATGACGGCGAGAACCCTTGTTAGCGGAAGCAGTAACGCTGTGGTCAAGGTTTTGAACCTTGATGATCGCGAGATCTGCTTGAACAAAGGTGACGTCATTGGAAAATGTGAAGAAGTTGTCTGGATGAAAAAGTGTAGTTCGATGACAGGCGCAGACTTGGCGAAGAGCAACAACTACGAATTAGTGACTGAGCTACTCGATGACTGCAAGAGTAATCTTACTTATTCGCAGAGCATGAAAGCCAAGAAGTTTTTACAGCGCTACGCGAATATCTTCTCCAGTCACGAAGGGGACCTTGGAAGAACGTCGGTGGTCCAGCACAGGATAGATACCGGAAGCGAGAGACCAATTCGTCAACGAGCAAGACGGATACCAATCGCAAAGGAAAAAGAAGTTGAAGGCCTTTTGGAGGACATGAGAAGGAATAAGATTATTGAACCGTCTGCAAGCCCGTGGTGCTCACCTGTTGTATTAGTGAAAAAGAAAGATGGTAGCACGAGATTTTGTGTGGACTATAGGCGTCTCAATGATGTCTCTAAGAAAGACAGTTACCCGTTACCTCGAATTGACGACACTTTGGATACCTTGAGTGGCATGAAATGGTTCTCAACCCTAGATCTAAAATCTGGATACTGGCAGGTGGAAATTCATCCAAAAAATAAGGAGAAGACAGCTTTCTCAACCGGTAAAGGTTTATGGCAATTTAAAGTCATGCCCTTCGGATTGTGCAATGCACCTGCCACATTCGAGCGACTCGTGGAGTGTGTACTGGCAGGCTTAGTTGGAGAGGCTTGCTTAGTCTACTTAGATGACGTCATCATCGTCGGCCGTGACTTCGAGGACCATTTGCAAAACTTGGAGCGAGTTTTCGCTAAAATAAAGGGGGCCAAATTAAAGTTGAACCCGAAAAAGTGTCGTTTATTCAGGAATAAGGTCAGTTATCTCGGCCATGTTATCTCCAGTGATGGAATCCAGACAGACCCGGAGAAACTGGAAGCAGTCCAAAAATGGCCTACCCCTAAGGACAAAACCGAAGTGCGGGCATTCCTCGGACTGTGCTCATACTACAGGCGTTTTGTTAAGGGATTCTCAGAGATAGCCAAGCCATTACATCGGCTGACAGAAGATAAACGACAATTTAGTTGGGATGGGACTTGTGAAGATTCTTTTCAGAAACTGAAAAAACATCTGTGTGAAACACCAATCCTGGGATATCCACAAACCGAAGGTCGATTTATAGTCGACACGGGTGCAAGCAACACGGCCATTGGAGGGGTGTTATCTCAAAAACAGGGTGAAAGGGAAGTAGTTATTGCATACTTCAGCAAATCTTTATCCAAGCCAGAGAGAAACTACTGTGTGACAAGAAGAGAACTCTTGGCTGTTGTAAAGACGCTACAACATTTCAACAAGTATCTCATCGGCAGACAGTTTTTACTGCGAACTGATCACGCAGCCTTGAAGTGGCTACTCCAATTCAAGAACCCAGAAGGTCAAGTAGCTCGATGGATTGAGCAGCTTCAGGAGTACGACTTCAAGGTGGAACACCGCAGCGGAAAGATGCATGGGAATGCCGATGCACTCTCACGAAGGCCGTGTTCGGAAGACTGCAAACATTGTGTTAAGCAAGAATCTAATGAAGTAACATTTAAAGCTAACAAGAACAAGTCCTTTGGGTATCTGGGAGAGTGATGCTATGAGGGAGGCTCAAGAAAGAGATGACGACCTTCGGCACATCATCACATGGAAGAAACGGGGTGACGTAAAACCTATCTGGAGTGAGGTTGCACCCACTGGCGCTGTCACTAAGGCGTACTGGGCTCAATGGGACAGTCTGATACTTCAAAACGGAATACTCTACCGGAAATGGGAGAAGACTAACGGCAGAGAGTTCCACCTTCAGATAATTGTCCCAAGAACGAGAGTACCAGATGTTCTCCGCGAAATACATGATGGCGTATCAGGAGGTCATCTAGGTGTCAAGAGGACGTTAATAAAAGTGCGAGAACGATTCTACTGGTTGCATTGTCGAGATGATGTACAGGATTGGTGCCGCAAATGTACTACATGCGCTGCTGTAAAAGGACCTCAGACCAGGAGCCGTGGGAACCTGCGGTTGTATAACGTCGGTGCACCGTGGGAACGAATTGCAGTTGACGTAGCGGGGCCATTTCCTGTAACGGAATCAGGAAACAAGTATTTTATGGTCGTCATGGACTACTTCACCAAATGGCCCGAAGTGTTCGCCATACCAAACCAAGAAGCTACAACAGTCGCTTCTAAGTTAGTCGAAGAAGTGATATGTCGCTTTGGTGTACCTCTAGAAATCCATTCTGATCAGGGCAGGAACTTCGAATCGCAAGTATTCCAGGAAGTGTGCAGAATTTTGGGTATGCATAAGACGAGGACCACCGCGTACCGTCCACAGTCTGATGGAATGGTTGAGAGATTTAACCAGACCCTTGAGAGGCATTTAGCGAAATTGGTAGACGACAAACAAAAAGATTGGGACAAGTATATACCGCTCTTCCTTCTGTCGTACCGAACCGCCGAGCATGAGAGCATAAAAGCTACCCCGGCGTATGTCAATTACGGTAGAGAATTACGAATACCAGTAGACCTATTGACTGGAGGGTCACCGGAGGAACCAAATACCGTACAAGACTATGTCAGCGATTTAAGGGAAAAAATGCGCTATATACACGCCTTGGTTCGGGAAAATGGTTTACAGTCAAGTGAGAACATGAAAACCCGATACGACCGGAAATCGAACACGAGCGGCTTCAAGGAAGGGTCACTGGTGTGGCTGCATAACCCAACCCGCCGGAAAGGGAAATCTCCAAAGTTGCAGACCAAGTGGGACGGTCCATACAAAGTGGTTACCCGACTGAATGATGTGACTTACAGGATTCAAAAGCAACCAAGAGGGGCATTCAAAGTGGTACACCTAGACCGTTTGGCGCGTTACCATGGCAGTAACAACGATGCTCGGGACGAGCATCTCTAAGAGGGGAGTAGTGTTACGAACACTCGAAGAAACTAGCGCCATCTAGCGGCAACCATTGAAACCACACAAAGACAGAGACCGCATGAAACTCTCTACTCAATACTAGATGGCGTTAGAGGAACTACTGTGGAACTTTGTAGAAGTATAGTCTCGAAAACCGGGCACATGCGCGAACTTTCCAGAATGGTCTGGGCCTCGTGTCGGCCGATATAAATAGCCGCAGGGAGGCGAGCGAGTACAGTTCAGTTTGAGCGATCTTCGAGGCGACTTCAAGAGTGAAAACTAGTGATCAAGAGTGGTACCAGTGAAACCTACGACATTGGCTACGACTGAGGACATCGTGAGTGCTTAGTGTTTGAACTTAGTGCTTAGTGTTTGAACCTAGTGCTTTGTGTTGGACCTAGTGCTAGTGAATAAAGTCTTGAAAAGAGTCAGCAGGTCTTTCTCTCCAAATCCTTCGAACCCTAACACGTAACAATATAAAATTCTCCTGTCACAGTGTTAGAGGCCAAACTCCCCAAAAACGACTTGACAAATTTTTATTAAAATATTTATGCATATTTGTTAGGTCTGAGAATTGGTCGTAAACTATTTTTAAACCTCAAGTTATAAGAACCCATCCCAATTTTTTTTTATTATGATTTTTTTATATTTTGATATTGAAAAATACATACAACCCTAAATTTTCACCTTTTTACTACCAGCCCCTATTTTATAATCGCATTTAGCGGCAAAAGAATATTTGATCAGCTAGTACTATTATATGTAACAAAAAATATAGCAAATACATTTACTATTAATTCTTGATAATATAATTCAACTATTAAAAGAAAAGTAAGAGAAAAACTACACTACTACTATAATAATAATAAACAGTCTTACCATTTCTAAATCAATGAGTTTTCCCTTTTCTTGTTCTAGAAGTTGATCTAAGTTTTTCTTTTTCTTGTTAGCCTGTGATATGTCTGCTTGTACTGTGACAGTTTTTCGTTTACACACCTGCAGTTTTTCACCTATTTCGTCTTTTTTCATTTGAAGTTCATCATATTTTCTGTTAAAAAATCAATATTTTTTTAACTAAACTTTTAAGAACATATAGTTTAACTTAGGAATGTTAATTTATGTACCTATAATAAAATTCTCCTATGTATGACAGTATTTCTTTATGACTTGTAATATTTGCCCACAAGGTGAATATAAAATTTGGATATAGGTTGGTGTCTCGTTAGACTTCAAATTGCACGAGCTAAACTCAAAAAAAAAAAAAAACTCAAATATACGTAGAAAAATATAGGATAAAATGGAATGTAGCTTAATTGAATGCATATGATAAGAATACTATCATATGACAGATATAAGTATGTAGACTGCATAGAAATAATTGTTTGAACAGAATCGAAAAAAAAAAACCTTATTGACATACTCAACGCCAAGTAAATACAAATTATTAAAGATACTTGAAAAATTAGATGTCTGTTCTCGCGCAAATTTAAATGGGATCACATGGTCAGCTTATCTAATATAAAAAGATTTATCGAAATCATTACACCCAGTAGAAATCTATGACGTATACAATATAAAAAAAAAAATATTTAAAAAAAATTACAATCAAGTTGAGATTTTTTTTTGTCGGTTAAAAACCAACAGACTTAATAAATAGAAGGTTGACAATAAGATATATGGTTGTTTAGAAAAATAAAAAACTTTAACTCACCTTGTACCATTTTTCAGTTCTGTAGTCTTTTCCTGTAATTCTTCTTTAACTTTAGTTAGCTTTTCGTCAATTTTCGCTAAAACATCTTTTAATTCTTCTAGTTCTTTAGTTTTATTTTCTATTATTTTGTTAGTTTCGTGTCTGAAATAATCGTAAATTTTATTTCATGTACATCAAATAATATTTTATTACAAATTATATATTTTACAAAGAATAAAAAGATATAATAATAGTAATTAAAAATATTTTTATATATATTTTACACACTATTTTAAATGACAACTTATTATTTTAAATAGTAGGTAATTAAATATATCCATGTAAAAGAAAAAAATTGAACAAATTTAATCAAAATTAATAATCAAAATAATAAAAGTACCCAAATTTAAGATTTTGCTTACTCTAAAAACAATAATAATTAATAATCTTGTATGTCCTAAGGTTGGCTGGTAGAGAATGCTTTTAGCAATAAGCCTGCCTTTTGTACAATTCTTTAATGTATTGTGCAACAAAGTAGTAATAAATAAATAATAACTTACATATATTTTTGTAATAAGGTATTCCTGGTTCTGAGAGCAACGTTGGTCAAATTCATAAGTTCAACCGCTTCACGCATTGGAGTTTCCAGTTTCTGTTTTTCTTGTTCGACAAGACGTACTCTATTTAGTTTTTCTTTACGCATTTCACTGTATTCTTCTACTTTCACAGAGAGTTTTTCTATTGGTTCCTGTAAGAATAAAATGTAAAATATTTTTATAGTACAGTTACTAGTAGTTGAATAAAAAGTAAAGAATTATTAATTATTTCTAACAACCACTCTGGTGTAGTGGTGCGAGTACCATGTACTCTCCTAAACACGGTTTTCTCCTAAAAATGGTTTGCAGGATCGATTTCTGCTGTTGATGGATGTTTTGTATTTGTGCAAATACATCTTTTTAGTTTGTTGTCTGTCGGAGAGCTCGTTAAGCCGTCTGTTCCAGTTGTTATCATGTATACCTGATAGCGATCATTACCCATAGTAGGAAATATATCCGCTAACACACAGTGAAGTAGAATGGTGGATTAAGCTCCGATCCTTCTCCTACATGTAGAAAGAGACCTACGCCCAGCAGTGGAATATTACAGGATGAAGCGTATTGTTAAAAATAGCAAAGTATATAGATTTATAAGATCTTGAGTAACTGCAGTAAATAATTGTTAACTAATTATCTTTATAGCAGTTTTTTTAAATTATTTCATTTTAATAAGTAAACTTGTAAATATTTTACCTTATATCTTGAAGTACCAATGATATCTTCCAAATATTCCAGCATTCCGGACTCGTGTTCTGTTAATGCCTTTGGTTTCATCATTGCTATTTGTTCGACTTCACCCTGGGAACACAAAAACATAATTTGTGAACTCACTATTTACTATTGAATTACCAAACAAATAAAGAAGTAAGAAAATATCAAAAAAAAAAAATTAAACATTTCCATTTAAAAAAACTTAATATCCAAAAAAAAACACCAACAAACTGCATATTTATATTATTTCACCTCTCTCTCACCCTCTTAATACCTAAAGCTCATTGAAATGTGTTAAGAGACTGATACCATTTATGCTCTAAATCTATACTAATATTATAAAGTATGTAACTTGGTACTATAAGTTTATAACTTGGTTTGTATGTAGGGGGTAATCTTCGCAAATACTGATCCGATCATGAAAATTCTTTCACTAACAGAAAGCTACACTATTCAGGAGTGACATAGGCTATATTTTATTTTAATTGAACAAAAAAAGTAAATAAGAAAAAGATTAAAATATAATATCAAAATGGTAATCGTCTATCGACTTTTTCTCGATTTTTGATAGATGGCGTTGGAGCAACATATTATTTATTTAAGTGCTATAAAATTTGTTCTTTAAAGTATGTTATTTGGTTCTGTAATTGAAAATAATAAATACACGGGAGCAACATATTATTTATTTAAGTGCTATAAAATTTGTTCTTTAAAGTATGTTATTTTGGTTAATATAATAATAATGAACGCCCAACAAAGTGGGCACGGGTCGGCTAGTATAGTATAAAGGCATGTATGTATAAACAATTTTCATTAATGCAACTTATGTAATCAAATAAATATTCAATTAAATACATATTATTAGTGTTAGCTCGAAAAGTAATTATCAGAATTTGATCAAATTAAAATGAGACCATATGGGAATCACTAGCTATCAGGTAAATAATTATCAAAATTTTTACAACAATGAAAAAAGTTAAATTTTTTAACAGTAATTTGGCTATATGGGTTTGAGGTATCAATTCATTTTGATAAAAAGAGTCGCTTGCCCAAACTAGATTTAGAATCCCTACTCTAGAATGTACTAAGATAATAGTTTAAAATGTATATTTACCTGTAAGATCAAAAATCTATTATGATCTAAATCAATCCCGTGTGACCTTAGCATTTTAGCCACTTCTTTGAACTGTACTCTACGTCCGTTTAAAGTATAATGTGAGGAATTATCTTTGAATGCCATTCTTGATACAACTATCTCACTATTGGGAACAACTGTGAAGTCTTCTCCTTCCTGAAACATTGAAAATTAATGATAATTTAATTAGTAAATACATATATTTCTCATTAGATTTTATTATATAATTAATTATAGTATTTAGCAACTGAAAGAAGTTTAATAACAAAAATCTAGTGTTTGATGGTGAACATTAAAATAAATTTAACAATAACAAATTAAAATAAAAACATATCATTTTATATACTATTATAGGTACAACATATTACTTTATCTAAAACGAATGCAACATCTTTAAAATTAGAAAAATATTTCTGCTATTGTAACACAGTTGGAAACCATTAATCAAAATTGATGAACAATATTGGATAAGTAGAAAATAAAATAATACCCCATCAATAATCTGACAGAAGTGAACTGCGACACATGCACTGGTTATATTTGGAAACTTGCTTGAAGAATGAATAAGAACCGATATCTTCTTAGACCTGATCTTGGTTGCTCGATACCCAAACACAAACAACATGGAATCAATCACATTGCTCTTGCCACTACCATTTGGACCGATGATAGCTGTGAAACTCTGTAAATGTAATTTTTATTTCATCATTATCATCATCACTCCAGCCTATAACAATCCACAGCTTGACATAGGCCTTCACAAGTTCGCGCCAAAAATAGCGCGAAATCATGTGTTATGTGAAAACACATGATTTCGCGCAATATTTATTTATATGTTATTAATTATATGTCTTATGACATTGAACTTAATTCCTTTGTTTTAATCACTTGTTAAAAAATACGATCTTTTACACACTATAAATACAAATTAGAAAAAATAAAACAGTACAATACCTTATGAAAGGGTCCTAAAGTTTGTACGCCAGCGTAACTTTTAAAGTTTTCGTTTACAATGTGAGTTATAATCAATCTAGGCCCAGTTGTATCAAATGTTAGAGCAGGCTTAGGCGCCGGAGGTATATAGATATCGCCTATACGTACTCCACCTTCTTCGTCGTCAGATATGTGATCTATTTCTCCGATATCATCGTTATAACCATTCTGAGCACTAGATTGACCGGGATTTTCATCAATCTCCATTGGTTCTTCTTCTCCCCTTTTCTTCTTTGTTTTTTGCATTTTTTATAGTTTAAAAGCTATTTTTAGGAACAATTTTCACTACAAAAATATTTGTTCGATACTAATACATAAGGTTATTATAGTGAACAAACAATTACAAGCAAACAAAAACACAAGTTTAAACACAAACGCTTAAATAGAAAACGCGGTTAACGTTAAACATTTTTAATTTTTGACATTTGTAAATGACATTCTTATCAAAATTAAATACACTTGTGTTCAAAAATTTTATTGTTTATTTATTAGAATTTAGATTGTTACTAAATTAGGTAATTGTAATAATAATGAATAAAAATATTCTTTATTGTACATCAAAGAAAAATATAATATATTAAGATTAGTGTTGACTTTATAAATAAGCGGCCTTATTGCTAGAAAGCACAGCTAAAAAGCGATCTGTAGCAGGCGATCGTGTTGCGAGGATATTATGACCAGTAAATACAGATAGACATAGGTGTACTTATAACAATCATAATATAGAATAAAGTTATCGTATATTTGTATAAATGTGTAAATAAATAATAAAAAATAGACATAACGTACATATTTCTTATAATGCATATAGAGTGACTAACAAATATCTATATTGATACACAGATTGACACTTAACTAAAGCTAATGTAGGCCTTAATAAGTGAGACAAATGGATGGGTTGTTAAATTTATGATGAAATTATCTAGGATTAAGTTAGTCGAGGATAGTTGGTAATTATGTATGGCAAGAAATTTATGGGGTAGGGGGAAAGGGGGGTGGGGGTGGGGGGAGTGTGGGTTCTCACCCCCCCGGACAACTATTTTCGTGTAAACCCCGTTGTTACAGAGTTTTCGTGGTTGAAGTTTTGAGGTTCAATTTTTAAATCGGAAAAAATTAACCAACCACCTTTGAAGTTAGAATAACGCTTGGATTCGGCGCTGCGGGAAGTGCAGCCCTTCCGCCCACCGCCGTGCGAAAGCACGCTCACTCATGCCCCGTTCCGCAGCGTCAGCCGCTCCTCTACGCATTCGTTCGCGCGCTTTCGCACGGCGGGCGAGGGCTGCCCTCCCTCCGCACCTCCAGCTTTAAAAAAAACACTAGGGGTAGGGTAGACCAAGACCACGTGGATAGGAGGTGTTCCGATTCGGTTTTTGGTATTTTTTGAAATTCTATACCTATATTATAGCACACAATGTAAAAATAGTAATTTTTATTAGAATATTATGTCTGACGCGTTATTTTGTTTAAAAGTGTCCATTTGTCAGTCGTTAAAGGTCAGTTCGTATCGTATTTTGATCTTGCCGTAAAGATCGTTTTTACGTAAATTAGTTCGAAAATAACGCGTGAAAGTTGCAGAACGGAGCTCCCTCACCGTCGCCGCCGCCGCCCCGCTGCCGGCAAAATTTGAGGTAGCGGCCTAAGGACTTTCGAAAAATTTCATAAAGTACTATATTTTTTGTGCTACAAACTTGAAATTGGGCAGAGGGATAGTTAATCATTATTAGACGTCTACTGAGATTTAATTTTGCGACAAGGGTGCATTCAGAAACTCTAAGGGCTCGCGAAGTGTTTCATAAAAAAATTTAAACTTTGATACTACAAATATTACAAGCTTATATTATGTAAGTTGAGTGGAACAAGAGAGAGAAGTGCGAGCACATATTTTCTTGCTCTCTTTCTATCATAACCCAGTTACGTTTCGTATATCTAAGACACAATGCAGGCATATTGTGCAGAAGTACTTCAGCCTCGTTGTCTAAAGCATACTTGTTTTATTTTTAAATTTAGAATTTTGAAGTCTGAACTACTGATTAAAAAGAAATAAATACGAATTTTAATTTTCGTGGACAATCTACAAAAAATTAATAGGTATAATGGTAGGTATTAAGCACGTGTTTTAGCTTTTGTCAAATTTGTTACCTTAAATGGGTGAAATAGGGGATAAAATTTCTATGGAAGTCTCTCCTTCTCACTCGACACCGGGGGTAAGAGTGCGTTTACGGTGCCCGTGAGTGATTTTTAGATAAAAGCGGTACGTACAGGCGGATTAAACGACGGGACGTGTTAGCGATCCCGTGATGCCCCATTATAATGATGAGAGTACCTCTGTGTTTTAGTGGGTAGTTTATGGGTGTTCTGTCCATGCTGAGAGCCCTACACTCTCGTCACCTTCAACTAGCGGAGCTAGTCCGTAAATGCATTTCCCAGTGTTAAAAAAAAACTCTATTTTCCGCACGACTGTTCCATGAAGTGCGATTTAAAAAGATCTGGTATTTCAAGGTGAACCATAAATGTGGTATAAGTATTAAATTGTTATACACTAAACTTTTAGTAAATATCGTTAATTTCTACGCGAGTGAAGCGGCACAATTTTCTTTTTACATATAAAACCGAATTTATTTAAAAGTATGATTTTGTTCCACATTTTGTTTTACATATTTTTAAACAGTGAAAAATATTAATTTCTCTTTCTTGGGGTTAATGGCTTTCAATATGTAATTATGTAGTGCAAATATTAATTTATGGCAGCCTTAAATAGCAGGCTGACAGGCTGTCAGTAATGAAAATATGTCAGTTTACATTTGTCATTGTCAGTAAAAATGGCGAATCGAACTGTTAAAGACGCGAAGTCGATTCGCGGTACTAACCCTCAATATTTGGTGGAAAAGATAATACGGTCACGTATTTACGATTCAAAATATTGGAAAGAAGAATGTTTTGCCTTAACAGCAGAATTATTAGTAGACAAGGCGATGGAGTTACGATATATCGGCGGCGTGCATGGTGGATTCATTTATCCAACTCCGTTCCTCTGTTTAGTACTAAAAATGTTACAAATACAACCTGAAAAAGATATTGTAGTTGAGTTTATTAAAAACGAAGAATTCAAATATGTTAGAGCGTTAGGCGCATTTTACATGAGAATTACTGGTACGTCACTAGACTGTTACAAATATTTAGAGCCACTGTATAACGATAACAGAAAATTACGGCGGCAAAATCGGGAAGGGCAGTTCGAAATAGTGCATATGGATGAGTATATCGACGAGTTATTACGTGAGGAGCGCTTGTGTGATGTTATTTTACCGCGAATACAAAAACGACACATACTTGAAGAAAATAATGAACTTGAACCAAAAGTTTCTGCTCTTGACGATGATTTGGATGAAGATATGCCTTCAGACGAAGAGAATTTAGATACAGAGACCAAAGAAAATAAAAGAGAAAAGGACAGAAGAGACAGAGATAAGAGACGGGAAAGGTGGGTTGATAATAGTTATAGAATTGATTGTAATAAAAAACTATGCATGTTTTTTGATGCTGACCCATTGACCACCAGAGGTTTAATCCAATGACCGCCCAGGGTGTAGTTCAAAGTAATGGATTCCATTCTTTCTTGAATCTGGGTGTAATTTATCTATGAACAGTTGTGAAAAAATATCTATATTCTTCAGCTGCTAACAAAAAGTCAGGCAAAAAGCTTGATCTCATTTTATTTAAGTACTAATTTTTCCTGACTGATATTTAAAAAAACCTGTACGTCCGTGTATATTTTTACTGTCTAAATGTTTTTGAAAAAGTTTTTTTTATCATCATATATACATTAATACCCTAAGGTTAAGATGTTTGCCTCCCTTTTTAGAAAAACCTCACAATTGGTCCACAAAAATTATAGATAAATTATAGATAATTGCTTGCTCTACTCGCATCCACAACTAAAATTTTTTTATTGCTTTTGTTTTTTAAATTAATTGATTATTAAAATTATATATATGACGGCTTTAATTTTGAAACAACATTAACACGATTGACGGTTGGTAATTTTTAAAATTTATTTAGTGAAAATTATTCACATGGGTATTGTTAATTTACTATTTTTTTTTCTCTTCTGCTTCATGGCAATCTGTTTTCCAACAATAAGCCACTTCTTTGTTTGATTTCTCAATTTATGTTTTCTTCAAGAGCCATACTTGTATGAAACTTTTCACACGACTCTCTTGATGTCAAGTGGTAAATCTTTTATGTAGGCTCGGTATGTCACCTCTTTTTAACCGGGTATGCTGAAGAGCGCCTTCTCCGCTCAGAGCGTGTGCCAGTTTGTTCACATGGACGGTCAGTTTCTCCTGGTATTTCAGGCTGTTTTGAGCTATTTCCTATCGAACTGTTTTTAGGCCGAGATCGAGGTATATATATCTATTACTTATACATTGAGGGATGCCAAACATTGTTCTCAGAGTTTTGGTCCGGAATCTCTCCAGTATATCTATATTACTGTTGCTGGGAGTTCCCCACAGTTGGATTCCGTAAGTCCAAATTTGTTTTATGGTGGTTTTATACACAAGCATCTTGCTGTCAGGATTTAGTTGTGATTGGCATCCGAATAGCCAGTTCAGTGACCGTAGTTTTCCAACCAGTTGCTTGCGCTTTGTCCAAATATATTTTTGCCATGTAAGTTTCCTATCCAGGTGCGTGCCCAAGTATTTTGCGTTATTTTCTTGAGGGATAATTTTGCAGTTTAGCGTTTACTATAATGTTAAATAAGACTTTCATGTTAGATGTTTTATATCACGCAAAATAGGCGCAGAGTCGTCGAGTTGCGGAAACCAGCCCGTGTTAACCATACCAACCAACCATAGATGTTTTATATGTAACTGTTTATAAAACTTTGTTTTCAGATCCCGTGATCGAGACAGACGTGATAAAGAACGTAAAAGAGAAAGATCGAGGAGCAGAGATAGGGATCGGAGGTGGGAGAGGGAGAGAGAGAGGGAACGGGAGCGGGAAAGAGAGCGAGAACGTGAGAGAGAAAGAGACAGAGAACGTATCCGGGACCGCGAGAGGGAAAGAGAAAAGGAAAGACGGGATAGATACGAAGTTGATAGACGGAGAGACAGGGGACGGTATTAGTTTAGGAATAAATATTTTTTATCATAATTATATTGGTCTTGTTTCATTTTACTTACCATTTCTATTTTCTTGCTTTTTACATTTAGTTAAATGGATACTATACTTTGTAGAAACTTAATTATAAAATAAAATAATGCTATAATGCTTTTTTTTAATGAATGTAAAAGTAAAAAATATTATTTGGATTTGGGATCTGTCTCAACCCTTAAAATGTTATATCAGTGGATTATAAAAATGGCAGGCAAAGACTTTAATATAAAGGTTGACGTTAGATCTGCTGTTTTGGTCAATTATAGTTTGATAGGTAAGTTATCTTGTATATTTAAAAGTTGCAATTTATTTTTTTTGAGGTAAAATAGATGCTTAACTATTTTATTTACGTTGTAGGATAAACTATCAACAAACTATCAACAGCATGTGACATAGGCCCTTAATATTACACAAAAGTAACACTGGGTAGTTTCCTTGATGACTTAAGACATATTTTTTTTTTTTTTAATATAAGAGTAAATGATACAAAATATTGTTGTTGATAAAATTATATTATATCAACTTTTATTGTTATTAAATATTTATTTGTAATTCACATTTTATAAAAAAGTTCATCTCGATATACAGACATTTTGAAAATTGTACACACTATTTACATTCATTTACTTCTGTTTACTTAACTGTTACTTATGTTTCTGTTTTTTTTTTATGTGTAATTGTATTTAAAACCAAATAATGCAAACAACAATGTACTTGAAAATTGATTAAATATTTACTAACTAGCTGTGCCTGCGTCTTCGTCCGCATGGAATTTAACAAATAGTTATTGTTCAGTTTGCAGTAATAAAAAAAAGGTAAAATAAAAGTAGCTTAAGTTACTCCTTATTACATCAGCTATCTGCCAGTGAAAGTGCCGTCAAAACCGGACCACCCGTTTCAGACTTTAGGGGGCTAATAAAATACGTGAGATGTTTAAGGGGGGAGGGGGTCGAGTCAAATCTCATCTAACCTTACGTTGGAGAGAGGGAGGGCCTCGGCAAATATCTCGCAATTTTTTTTCTCATTGAAAAGTATTATTTAAGTATTCTCTTGTTAAATTTTTATTACACTTAAAATTAAACTCTCAGCAATATTGATTACTAGTCTTTACTGGTCGTAAATAAAAACACGAAGCAAATTTTTTTTTGTACAATAACAATTGAGGGATGGGGGAGGGGGGTTGAATAAAATCTCACGATATTCGCACCAGGGGGGAGGGAGGGATAGAAAATTTAAAAAAACACCTCACGTAATTTATAGACCGTAGCCGGAACAATTAAGCAGACAGACAAAAATTATAAAAAATATTATTTAGTAGAAAGCGATTATTTTATAATATTACAAAAAGACACTCCAATTTTAATTATTTGTATAGATACAGAATAACTAATATCATATTGGTTGCGGTGTTCTGAGTTGACTAGCCAGTTGGTGCAGTTTGTAGTGCTTTCTGCTCCAGGGGTTGTGGGTTCGATTCCCACCTCGAGTCTGGGTGTAATGCATATATTTATTTATATGTGTATTATTTATGAGTATATTTATAGAAAAAAAATATAGTACCAGTCGGCTGTTACCTATTGTATTATAATACAAGCATTAAGTTGCTTACTTTAGGAACAGACAACCGTTAGTGTATTGTTTATATATTTACTAAAAAAAAAAAGAGCATCTAAATCTATGGCAAGAAAATATTTATAGTTTCTGTAAGATTATCAAAATGAACATGTAATGACAAATAAATATAATGAATTAGATATTACTTACTAGTCGGTATCTACATAATTTATGAGCAAGAGAATTTGAAGCTAAGAACTCAACCATAAATTTTATTTAAAGAATAAAGTCATCTGGATGGTATTTTAGTAAAATGTTTATATTTAATATCATAATAGTTTAGGATTAAAACTAATTTAACTATCCAAAAGTTCTTTTTTTTTTTTAAATTACTTACTTTATACAAGATTTACAGAAATTTTGAATAAACAATGTATATTGTAAAAAGTGAAGAAGGCCATAGCTGTTTTGGATATAATAAAATCATGATATGAATAATTATGATATATAAAATTATATAATATGTAATTAACAAATAGGTACAAAATAAAATTTATGTAAAAGGCCTATAATATCCTACACACATTATTGGACACAATAAGCTACACCTTTAATATAAAAATATTTTTATATTATTTAATATATTAATATATTTATTATTACCTAATACCTATGTTTTGGTGTGAAATACTTTATGAATTTAGTTCCATTTTTAAAATAAAAATTTTCCTTTATTTTAATTGCCAGAGTATATAATTAAGTGTTGCCTGTTATAACATTTTTTACTATTACATAGGTATCATATACAAAAAGGTACATTTTGTTGCCTTGTAGGTATACCATATTGATATTATTTAATTTATTATTTGATATTCATTCTCATTGTAAACTCAATTAAATTGTACTTAATTACACAATTTTATTAATACATATACTAAAATTCAAATAAGCACAATTTAATATTATCAGTTTTAAAATAACTATAAAGCAAAAAAATAAAAAATAAAAATAAAAATGCTGAGAATTCAAACCATAACAGTTAAGTATCGAAGTAATTTCTCCCTCAAATAAATAAAATAAGTTTTGTAATATTCTATCTATTTAAAGATATATTTTTAAGTTTAGACAAGTTTAATATAATACTTTATACTGAAATATGTATCAATTAATGTAATTATACTTATAATTTTTGTTATATTATGAAAGACTAACTTATAGTACACTGCCATTGTTTGATCTGCAAATACTATATATATAGAATATAGATAACAGATCACACAAAATACAACTATTAAAACAACTGATTTAAATAAAATATATTTATTTATATATTTATTATTTAATACCTAGTAATAATAATAAAAAAATCTCATGATTTAGTAATAATGTAATATAATATGTTAAAGCTCATAATTTAATCTACTTTTATCTAGATCACAGGTGATAATGATTATTAATATGTGTACATGTACTTCATTCATTTTATATAAATTTATCCTACAATATATAATACGAGAATTTTTTGGTAAATATGTCAGTGTATAAGCTAGTTTATTGTTGATAGAAATTAATTCTACTCTCTCTAAAAATAAAGGAAAAAAACAAACATGGAAAATATTGTATAAGCTGCCTCGGGTATTTTTGAAACTAAAAATGAAAAATGTGCAGATATAAATAAGAAAATAATAATAATATACTTGTAACAAAACAAAAAAATATGTCAGTGTCAGACCATGTTCTAGCACTCCTAGCTTTTCGAGACAATCATAGGACTGCTAGTCTGATATGCCACAATCGTAAAACGAACGCCGATAAGAAACAAATTTCATGATGTACAAAAAAAAGCACGGCCAGCTAAAGAGCCCATACATGTCATTAAATAAAAAATATCAGTATTAACAAATAAAATTACAAAGAGTACAAACAAAAAGGAAATTAGAAACTTTGTCCTTTGGCTATACAATAACATATATACCAGGAAAATCTCATAAATAGATAATCATTTCAACGAAAATCTTAGATTACAGTTTTTGAGTCTACCCATCATTCTATTAAGGACTGTTTGATAAAAATAATTTCATAATATGATTATGACGCTCTAACGTGTAAAATTGGAATCTTTAACTACTTACGCCATCTATTGACATTTTCGTAAATTAAGTTTTCCAGGTACTTTAATATACTTATTAATTGTTTTCGGCACTAGAATTTCTACGCATAGAGTTCTTTATAATACCACTCAGTGTTAGCCTTGGCTAAAATGTCGGTGCGTTCATTATAAATATTCTTTGTTCTTCCTTTTTTATCCAGTGCAGCAATCTATCGACTGCTCTGATAGCGTGATCTTTCTCCATTAGAGGATCGAATGTTACGTACAGTTCGAAACCGTTTGTTACCTGTTGAAGATTTTTTTTTTCAAATATAAAATTTAGTTATAAAATGTTATACAGTTCTATCAATGAACAATTCGAAGCATTTTTCAATTTAACTATATTTTGTTCAAACAACCAATGAGTATAAGGATCTAAAAATTACATTACGACTCTTGATAACAAGTAATTGTTACTCTAAAACTAAGTGTAGCGTGATGTTTTATAGCCTATACTATTTCTGCATAACGTATATTTCCTCTTTTTGAAGTTATTGAAACTGGTAATTTAAATATTGATAAACTACGTGAAATCTAAGTTTTGACGTGCAATTAAATATTTAAAAAAAATTTAAAGTTATATTTTAATTAAAGTTATATTTTAGTGATTGTGATTTACGTTGAAAACATTTACAATGAATTGGAGATAATCAGTGTTTATAATCTGTTAGTCAAACTAATATTAAATTAAAAAGATATGTATGTAAGTTAGGGAATATACACCGTGCATGTCGAACTCGGGAAAGGATTTTCTCTGGGGTCAAAAGACTATACCTTCGTGTATACGGATTGAGTAAACAAAAATGCTGGTAAGAAACTTCGGATATAATAAAAATGTTGAGGAGGACTAACAGTACGTATATGATTCTGTAAAAGTAGCAAATCCAGTTTAAGATATCATTAATACTCTACAGAGTTGATAAATGATAAATCATCGCAGTCTTAACTTTACACAAATTTTAACACAAATCAGATTTTTGAATAACGGAAATTGCCATTTTATTTTAAGACAACTGACTAATAATTTTTCACCGACTTCAAAAAAGGAGTAGGTTCTCAATTCGACTGTATTTTTTTTTTTCATTGAAAGATTTACTTGATTATTTCTCCGTCGACCTACATTGTATTATACTTCTTAACTTTTTACTGGGTTAGAGATTCTGATGATTCTTGTTTTAATCGAAAGCTGATGCTCGTGTGACCACATATAAACTTGATCAAGATCTGATGACTACTTTTTGAGTAATCCTTGATAACGTGTATCGTTACTTGACTATTTTTTCATCTATCTATTATCGTTACTTGACTATTTTTTCATCTATCGTTGTATTATTTGTCAATGTATTTGAAGTCGGTTTTTCATTGTTTGTGAGAAACACAATTGTACATAATGGCAAAGCCATCTAAAATTTCAGATTTATCTTTATATTTTAAATTTTGACGACGCGTGGGCGTAACAGTGACAGCACTGGTTTGTAGTTGTTGCGCTGACAGTTGCGGGTTCGATCCTTGAACATGACAAACATTTGTATTGGCCATACAGATGTTTGCCGTGGTCTGAGTTTTTGTGCAGTCCTTATGGGTCTCCCCTCTATGCCTCGGAGAGCACGTTAAGCCGTCGATCTGGGTTGTTATCATGTACACTTGATTGTTACTCACAGTAGGGAATGTATTCGCCAACCTGCATTGGAGCAGCGTGGTAGATTAAGCTCTGATCCTTCTCCTAAACGAGAAAAGAGGCCTACTCCTAGCAGTGGTATATTACAGGCTGAAGCGTATTCTAAGTTATATTATTTAAATCACATGTCATTATTTGTCACATAGCTTATTAGAAACATAAAAGTTCAATTAAATTATTTCAATAATTTTAGAAGACATTAGATTCTAAACAAATGCACATAAGAACCTGTATATAACCTTATTAGATATTCTTATATTAAAAAGAATATAAACCAACTCACCCATGCCAAAACAGTGTCATGAGAATTTGATCTAAATATTAACTTCGCTGGTGTAGAGATGTTATGTATTTGATTGCAGAATTGTCTATAATTCCGTACATACTCTATATCTGATAATTTTTCTATCTTTTTTACAGTTATATCCCCGCCTTCTTTGTGTCTTATTCTATAATCTTGTAGCCTATCTAGACTTATAGGGTCTGATGTGAAAAGTTGAGCCGTTGATTTGCATTTGTACATAAAATGCCTTATTTCAGGTATACCAATGTGTTGAAGAGGATTTGTCGTGGGTAGTTCCTTATTTCTGTTTAAAGCGTCATTTATTGCTACTAAGCAGTTTGATCTTCTAAGTTTTTCTGCGATTGTGTGTTTTGCTTGTGATAGAGGGAAAAATGCGTCTCTTTGTACTGTTAAAAGAAGTAGACAAGCTTGGCAATCTTCAGAAATGTATGACACATGGCCGTGAAGGAAACCTCTGAAAAATTAAATAATTTATTATTACTTAATTTCTTAAGAATTCTAATTAAGCAGGTATAGCACTGTTTTATCTTTATATAAAAAATTAATAGCTGACATATATGTACGCGCATTAGTTCCGAACGACTGTACCAAACGATATACGGATATTTTTTTTGGGCATTCGTTATTGTCAGGATAAGCTTTGAAGAAAATTAAAATAAACAATTTATATATTCTTAAAAAAAAAAAAAAAAACATTATGGCAGTACGAAGTTCCCCAGGTCTTCTTCTTTAGGTTAAAATGGCTTCCAATAGTGCTAAATGAGCACAGATGATTTCGCCAATGTCAGCCAGCAAATTTCCCCAGGTCAGCTATATTTGACACCCAGTTCTGTCTATATTTATATGACTTTTTATACAAAAAAGCATCATTTTAAAAATTATAGTATATACATTATAGTAGTAAAAAAAAGTGTATGTATCAGCTCCGACGCACGACTGGAGTTTACTCCTTCAGATCGACTGTCTAAATGTGCACAAAAAAGGCTTACTAGTCTAAGAAAAAGATTAATACCATATCAAATAATAAATAAACGAATGAAATAACGCTATATATCGATGCGGCGTTATTAGAAAATGTCGTTTCGCCTTTAGACTTTACGCGATAGATGGCGTTACGAGGAACGTATCTAGGTCATTCGTTCAGTAGATTTTACTCTTCATATTTTTTTCATACTTATATGAAAATCGATTCTAAAGGAGTAAACTCAAAAAATATTTTTATTGATAGTAATAGTGAAAAATACTTACGTAGCGTCAAACTTCGGCAAACAAATGGGAGTCCAACTCTCAGCCGTTTTAAATGATTCTGAACTCCTTACCAGATTAAACAGTAGATGAATATCAGAAGGGTGCAATGTGTACTTTTTCATTCTTACGAGAGTTATTAACTGGTTACCGGCTATCATTATTGCAAATACTAAATCTCTGATTTTGTTACAAGTCGAAGTTATAGCATGCGTTATATTTTCTCTAGCCTTTTCTGGTAACGGTAAACACCTCACTGCACCTAATAAAAACGCAGGATCTTTTTCCATAAATATAAATAAATGGTCGATGAGTCTTTCAGCCCCAGATAATAGTCTCCTTAAGTCGTAGTTACGTCGTTGCTCAAATATTCTATTTAATTGTGTTAGAGTTAAAACTGATACTATTTGATTGAAGGCATATCTGAAAAATGTGCAGCTATATATCTAAATGTATAAATTTTAATAGATTAAAATTATATATCTGTTAAAAATTTCTATAAATTTTAATAATAAGAAGTGGGTAGTCTGGAAGAGATCACTATTTAGTACTAAGTTGTATGCTCTGCATATACATTTTTAATACCTACTTAAAACAAAGTAAAACAAAAAAGAACAAAAATTAACATTATTTTTTTTTTTTTTACTACTTACGTTAATTGCAATACAAGCTGTGTTTCACTCTCATTGGATTTTGATACAGCGACCAATATCAATGGACCCTTTACTAAGAAGACTGCTTTGCAATCTTTTGTGTTAATTGATCTCAATATATCCTGGTTTTGTTCCTCAACCACACTAACAAGTGCTTGTATTACTCCACATAGTCCAGCTAGTTTATCTTCATTGCCATATCTGAAAATATTAATTAAAATGATTAGGGAAGCTAATTTTTGTATAAAGGTTAAATAAACATACAAATGGTATTATTTTTGCAAACATGCTATTGTAAGGATTTAAGAAAATAACTTACAGCGGTGAGGGAAAAATTTGTTGTTATATTTAACATGATAAATAGATAGGTATATGTTTTATAATATAGATATAGTAATATGCCAAGCCCTATAAGGGGTGTGGTGAGTCAGTGGTCGCCATGGCCGCAATCGGTCGGATTACATCACCATTATGGTAATATAATAAAAAATATTATATTTATGTGTGTCATTTTATAAATGTTATGTATGTTATTATAAAAATATTATATGTATTATAAGTATATATATTGAATGTATTTGCAAAAATTATCATAAAATGCCAATAGTGATTTTTAAGTTTTCTAAAAACAAATTAATTTTAAACATTCGTACCTTGAATAAATAGGTTTACCAGCAGAACTCAGTATAAATACATGTTTCTCTTTATTTACTAGTTCCGGAGACTGCAAATAATCATCTTTCTCATCTGTTTCCTCACCGTTTTCCTCGAGAAGATTAGAATTACTTGCTGATGCTGACATTGCTTCCTAAATACAGATTTTTTTTTAAATTATTGACCAAGCAGAACTGACCTTGCAAATAATAAAAAGATATTTATCCAAGTGCTTGTGTAAAGAAATTTAAAACATTACCAAATAACATAGAGGCAAGGAAGAGGTTGTGGAAGTAGGAAATATGGCATACTCTCAGAATGAGAATACTTGCAAACTATAGTAGTAGTAACAGACAAATTTAAAGAAAAACTTATGTTGCGTACTATATATGTTGGGAGGATTCTAATCTCTTATTTCTAATAGGAGTGTCACCTCCTACTAAACAAACATGATTAACCAAATTATTAAGAGTGATATTATGATTTTAATTATAAATTTAGATTAAATAAATATAAAAACACTATTGTATATGTGAGTGGCGTTAATATAAAAAAAACCTTACATTCTTTGACTGCAAATTATCACTAGATTTGGTCTCTCTTAGCGAACTTTCGCCGATTTCGTTTTGAATTTCACTTATTGTACTTGATTTTGCTGTGAGCGCTGTCATCCTGTCTTCGAGTGTTGTACTAATTTCACTAGCAAATTCTTCAAAAGAATCTGTAGGGTTAAGAACACTTTCGATGCAAGCTCCTGGTTCCAGATCAGTGGCAACGTTCTCAATCGGTCCTTCCCCATTGTCCACAACATGGTCTTTCGATGTGGATGCCATTAGGGTAAGAATTTATTTAAAATCTAGATAATTAATTGAAATGAAATTGCAAAACGCATAAACTGCATCAATATTTTTCTGTATTTTGACAGTAGATAGTGACATTTTATAATTTATATTTCAGTGTGAAGTACCTAGTCAATGTCAGTGTCACGTATGTCGTTTCGTTTTTCAATCTACAAGAGATGAGGAGGATATGTATTCTTTTAGTATACTTTTTTACTAACTGAGCATTCAGCATAGGCCTTCTTCATATTTTTAATACAAAAGCTCAGTGTCTCGAATACGTTAATTAAGATCGGTTTTTCTAGAGGTACCATTCTTCTAATTCCTTTAAAAATGCATCTTATTGACATGTGAACCTAGTTTCATTTGCGTTTTACTTTATTTTTGTACTAGCTGTGCCCGCGACTTCGTCCACGTGGAATTTAACAAAAATATTATTGTTTTGTTCGCAGTTACTCTTTATTACATCAGCTATCTGCCAGTGAAAGTCCCGTCAAAATCGGTCCAACCGTTTCAGAAATTAGGCGGAACAAACAGATAGACAGACAGGGAGACAGACAAAAGTTGTAAAAAATGTTATCTCGGTATAATTATGTACCGTGTATATCGCGCATATACGCATTTTGTAAAAAGCCATTCTTTTAATATTACAAACAGACACTCCAATTTTATTTATTTGTATAGATACGTTGATATTTGTCCATCCCAAATTGCAAAATATTCAATTCAAAATTGATTTTTATCATCGATGCAACGGTCATGATAGATGAATAGGATATTGCCATGTTTATCGTGAGTTTTCGTCGATTTTTGAGTTTGTATTACTTATTTTCTGACCCTCGCCGCAGCCTTATCCTACTAAGGGTTATTTATGCTCTGGAATAGTTACCGCTCTGCACACTTACTCCGTTTGCTTCGCTGAGATTTAGCCATTGACAATTGTACGAAATATTTTTTTAGTAGATATATTTAAATATAGTATTAACAAATTCTTTACTTAAGACCTGTCCAGTTTAATCTGTGCTATACCCTGCAGTGAATTTTTCTATGAACGGCAAGCAATAACTAATGTCTATACGTCCGAATATCCGATTACCCATTTAGCTTACTCCACCGAAAGGGAAATTTCTATTTAGTACAGTTCCAAGAAATCGTACTTTGCAAAGACTATTGGTAGTTAGTAGTACATATGTACTTACCAACTTTTTGAGCGCTGAAATCTTTTTGATTCTTTGTGTAATAATAGAATTTTTGTAGCTTGAAACTTCAGATGCAATATTGACGTATTTCAGTCGTTTGGGTATAAATACTCGCAATAAACTTATTTTATATGTAGATTAATGTTTTTCCTATCATAAATAAAGTAATATGTGGCGACATGCCAATTTATTGTCTATCGTGTTTTTGATATGTACTTTTGTTATCTGTAGTACAATATTGAATATTAGGGATGTCGAAAGTGAAAAAAAATATCGATATTTCGATACATCGATATTTAAAAAAATATCAATATTGGCATTGATATATCGCGGAAAAAATATCGATATATCGATATATCGGTGTGATAGGAAAAAAAAATATGTGGCCTAATCTACTTCAATCATCTTACATTACTAGATAAATACTAATCAATAGACATCATTTTTAATTTTTTTAAATCAAGGACAACAATAAAAAATATTAATTATTTATTAATCAAACCAATATTTATCTGATACAGACATAAGAAAAACTCTTTGATTTACACGCTCGGCTGTAAGCCGACTTCTGTTATTGGGTACTGCGAGATTTACAGCAGATGCCACTCTCTCTGAGGAAACCGAGGACGCAGGCGATATCAAATACTTTAGAGCTATGTCGAAAAGGACTGGAGTAAAATGACGACAATCAAACCAGAATTTTGTAGGATTCTCTTTTCTGGGTATTAAAGGCTGATCTAGATATTGCTTTAGTTCGCTAGGCATACCATCACTGGTTGAAAGTAAACTGGAGGTTACTGCAGCTATAACTATCATAATTTTTTCATGTCCGGACCACAACGACGGCGCAGAATTTTCTGAATTTGGAATTCTGGTAGTGGTTGTGGGTCTGAGTTCAGGCGAAAGTTGTCCTCTACGTCTATGTTCTAAACGTATTTCTTTTGACAATACGGTTATTGCAGTGGAAACAGCTAGTGCTGAATTAAAATGAATACGCTTAAAGCGAGGGTCTAAAATTGTTGCTATAGCAAGATGTAAATGTCGCTCTAGTGGTTCTAGTTTGGCAATAACTAAATTTAGCAAACTCTTCTGAACAGCAACACCAAATTCGGTGAAAGGTTTTACTTCTTCAAGTCCTTTCTGAAGTAAGTTTGCAATGGGAATCGCCAAACTAGAAGTCACGTACTGATCGCCGCTAATTTCTTCACTTTTTTAGGATTTTTTAATTATAAGAAATATCGATTTTTATACCTTTTCGATACTTGTAATTTTATATCGATACCTCGATACATCGAAAAATTAAATATCGCTCAAAAATATCGATACATTGAAAAAATAATATCGATATATCGATGTATCGATATTTTTTCGACAAGCCTATTGAATATATTATTTGTAGGTTTTTCTCCAGAAGTATAGGATGTTTTTTAAGAAAAACTTATTTGCCTCCTGTACTGCCATACATAAAAACTCTAAAAGTGATTTTGCTCCACTTTCACAGGTCAACCGCTTGATTTTTCGCCGTCGACCATCTATGTAGTAGCTAAGGACCCAGAAAGGACACAGGCACTTATATAATTACCAAAATATTAATCGGTATATTTTTATAACATCTTCAATATAAAACGGTGAGCATACGGATAATGCTACGAAATCACCCTTATAGTATTTTTCGTGAATGATGATGAAATTGTATAACTAAAATTAGTTTGTGTTGTTTTTAGTTCTATAAGTTTTTATTGTTCAGCTGTATAAGATATTGTTTAAGTTATTTAAAACAAAATATAAAATGAAACTATTATGTATTGCATAAAATAATAAAACCGTAAAAAAAAAAATCAAATTGATAAGTTCTTTACTGCTATGTCATAAATTTTATATAGGATAAAAGTGATCTATTTAAGTAATTGGATACAAAGTGTTATTATTAGTGAGGTAGAAATCAAAATAATTATTCGAAAACGGGATATTTACCATGTTTATTATTTTCGGTTTGCGGAGCTCGATATTTCAACATTGACTTCGAATGTCTTGATCACGAGACCGAAGTTTGCGGGTAGACGTTGACGGCTTTAGCTGTGACCTCCTTTCTAACACGTTTTGCAAAGCGAAAATAATAAACATGGTTAATATCCCGTTTTCGAATAATTTTCGTAATAGAAGTAACCATGTTAATCTAAAAACTGAAGTATAACTAACAAAACGTAACTCTCTCTCTCTCTCTCTTTTTACCTTCAATAACTTATATCTCCCTCCCAACTTCCGTTCGACTCGCCTGAACACAAATTTCGTAAAGCTCTCGTCACGCATTCACCAGCTTACTCCCCAAGTCAAGCATGCCTAAAGAAGTTTTACTTCAATAATACAGTCAAATTGAGAACCTCCTTTTTTGACGTCGATTAAAAAGTGTTCATATTGACCTTGTAATCTTAAAAAATACGTCACCTGATAAATAGCGAAATAAATTGCGTGTAATGTAGTAAATGTTACTGTATCAATCCTTTAATCCATCAGTACAAAGCTGTAATGAAACTAATCGTCGAGCGAAATCGACAGAAAAAATTGACGGGGAAAAACACAATAAAGTAGAAAGTATGACTTTGCTTTTTTTATAATACAAGAAGGAAGGAAGTAAAGTTTGTTAAATCAGTTTATTCGAAATAGCGTTAAAATTCCTTCGTTTATTGTAATAAAATTTCCTGACAATTAAAAAAAAAAAGCTTCATGTGTGTAAATAAGTAATCAGTGCATTATCGGTATCCATTGTACGAGGCTTCACACTTTTCGTAACGCTCTCGTCACGCATTCACCAGCTTATTCCCCAGTCAAGCGTGCGCTGAGAAGTTTTACTTCAAAAAGATTATTTCTAATCTCGAGTAGCAAAATGACACAAATAGGTATAGAGTATGGTCCCGTTCTTAATCCATAACTATGTAGAAGTCATAATAACGTAATAATTTTAGTCATAAAAAGATTTGTTAAAATATTTTATAAGGATAATACTTATGACGTCAAAAATTTACGTTCCTACTACTTTAGCAGCTGATATCTGAGTAATGGTTGTCGGCCTCAGCTAGCGGGTATATTCACTGTACATAATGACATTTTCTCTGTCTAAAAATAAGAAAGGTTTGGGATCTGGGATTTCATAAAGTTCGACTACTGTAAATATGTATTTAAGATACATCTCAATCAACCGATGAAACTTTGTTGTAGCAATGTAACAATTTATAACACTTTATATTTAAAGTACCTACTACTAACTTAAGATGTACCTAAACTTTATGTTGTAAATATTTAAAAATAGTTTCAATGTATGTTTGTATCATAACAACCAAAAAAGTAAGCTTAGCGCAAATAAATTAAAAATTTTTTTTATAGAAGTTGTTACACAACTAATTACAATTTTATAGCAAATCACAGTTTTACTGTACAGTGTTTTCATCCATTTACCTACATCGATAATTTAAGTAAGTAGTTTACACTCATATTCGTCATATAATTGTGTGTAATCGCAAACGAAAAAAAAAAAAAACTTCTAATACATCGACCAGTGATACAACGTAGGTACTTAGACGAAAAAATTGTCAAGTGATATCTCAAAAAGCACGTGTCAGATCTCAATCTAATTTAAATAGGACCATGTGACAAGCACCAGCATTACATTTAAATAATTGTGTTTGCTCGCAAACGAAAAAAAACCGACTTCAATTATGTCGACGAGTAATACAACGTAGATCGACGAAAAAATAGTCAAGTAAAGTAAAGATTACTCAAAAAGTAGTTATCAGATCTCGATAAAATTTATATGTGACGACATGACAAACATCAGCTTTCGATTAAATTAAAAATTATTAAAATCGGTACACCCAGTAAAAAGTTATTGCGGATTTTCAAGAGTTTCCCTCGATTTCTCTGGGATCCCATCATCAGATCCTGGTGTCCTTATCATGGTACTAAACTAAAAATATCTTCTTTCCAACAAAAAAAAAATTATCAAAATCGGTACACCTAGTAAAAAGTTATTGCGGATTTTCAAGAGTTTCCCTCGATTTCTCTGGGATTCCATCATCAGATCCTGGTTTCCTTATCATGGTACTAAACTAGGAATATCTCTTTTCCAACAAAATAAGAATTATCAAAATCGGTACATCCAGTAGAAAGTTATGCGGTATAATATAACGTAGGTCGACGAAAAAAGCGTCAAGTAAAAACGCATTATTAGATATAACTCGAAAAGTAGTTGTTAGATCTCAAATAAATTTAAATGGGACCAAATGTAACACACCACCTTTCGATTAAAAAAAAATTGTCGAAATCGGTCCACACGGTCAAAAGTTCTGATCTAACATACATAAAAAAATACAGTCGACTTGAGAACCTCCTCCTTTTTTGGAAGTCGGTTAAAAAGTTATCAAAATCGGTGTACCTCCTAAAAATTTAAAATTTATAAGGTAACACATAACAATAGAGTCGAATTGATAACCTCCTCTTTTTTGAAGTGGGTTAAAAATGAACTATCGATATCGTTTACCGAATATTACGCCAGTCAATGTTTAATGGGTTCAATGATTATTAATTGTAGTAAAATTTCAACATAATTTAATTAGCACTATTGCCTATATATATATATATATATATATATATATATATATATATATATATATATATATATATATATATATATATATATATATATATATATATATATATATATATATATATATATATATATATATAGTAAAGTTTTCATCTCGCTCGCGTATTTCTCCGACTTGATTTACGTATATTAATATTTTTCACTGAATTTTTTGTTCAATAACAATAAAATATAGCCTATATCACTTCTGTTAGTGAAAGAATTTTCATGATCGGATCAGTATTTCCAAAAATTTTCCCCTACAAACAAAGTTAGAAACTTTACCTCTTTATAATATTAGTATAGATAACTATACTAGTATTTAGCTTTACATTTACAAATACAAATAGTACTTTTCTTTTATTTACCACAATAAATCATGTCTGACTCGATATTTATGTACGCAACATTAATAAAGTTTCACTAAAGCTAAAAAAGCGGCAATTTTCTATAGACGAACAAATAAATCAATCACTCGATGCCATCGTTCCTTTGTAACACAAACGTCATGTTATTGAAATATGCCAATAAATATTCAATTTATTGAATAACTTCTAAAATAGCGAATGAAAATATTTTAAAATCGAATTGCTCAAATTCACTAATGGATATTTGAGTGCAGATATTTATAATTCAGATAGTTGTTCTGTGTTCGATAGAATGGACTTATTTTATGGAATAAAAAACTAAAAAGGTTTAATACGATACCTACTATTAGAACACGATGATACCTCTTAAGCTATATTTAAAGTAAATTTAGATTTTTATAAATAACAAAATGAAATGAGTACATATTTTAGTAAAATCAGACTAATACCAAGTCCATTATTTTATTGTTTCTGATTCTTGAGTTCTGTTTTTAAAATTTGTAATATTTTGTATAATCTAAACAGCCATATTTGCACGTATTTATTATTTGTAAATTGTAACATTGTGCGATTTTACGATAAAGTGTAATATTTGATAAATAATAATGTAAATTATAATTCTTAGTTCTGGCAACTCAAATATCCAGTAATGCAATATGCGATTCGTTCATAGCGTAACAAATTGGTTTCGATTCAAGAGGGCGAAAATCGTTTCCCGCCATGCGTCTTCGAACCGACCGACTGGAAACTATAGATAACACTCCACACTTGTTAAGAACTTATGGCCTGTATTAAAGAGTGACTTTGTGTCATCTCCACACATATACGTTTAAATAAAGTTATTTATTATCAGTAAAAATATTTTGTACTAACATAAAATATTTTTTCGTCTAAATTGTTTTATGTAGCGCTGGTGAGATACTTTATGTAGCAATTATTACCTTTTTATTTAATAACAAGCTGTGCTCGCGACTTCGTCCGCGTGGAATAGAGACTTTACGTGATCAACGTAATTCTTTAAATTGGTGTAACTTTTTTTGTTTATGAACCGATTGACATGAAACAAACACTAAATGTTAAGCTAAGTTTGCCACAATATATTAATAAAAACTACATCTAAATCAGATAAGCTTTTTCTGAGAGTAGCGTCCTAAAACGCACAGACAAACAGACAAAAATTCTGACAATCATTGTTTTGGGTGCTATTTGCGTTAATAAAGGCCCCAATAATATTTTTTCTTATATATCTTAAATGTGCAGACAGCGATCCGTTACATTTTTATTATATATATATATATATATATTTACTAATATTATACATATAGTTAAATCAATTTAATAAAAAAAAATATGTCAATAATTTTGTCAAATATCAAACGATATTTATTTTAAAAAACTCAATGAATTTAAAAAAAGCACCATAAATAAAAATAAATAAAATACTGTAAATAAATTGCTTTTTTTAGGAAGCTATAACATCTGCACATTCAATATACCTATTTTAAATACTTCTTAAACTCTAGTGTGTAAGATACTTTACAAAAAGCTTAACTCGAAAGATTTATCCTTAGCGCGATAATAAATGTCCAATGCACTTTATCTTTGGCTTACTACATAGCATTAATTTTAAAATATGCTACTAAAAGTTAGTTTTTATAATATTCTTACGTTATTACCATTTATATTCTTTTAATGAACTTAGTAGACAAATGAATCAATCAATAGCAACAATATGTACATGATTTTGTGAATCCCAACAATGTCTATTTTTTATTTTACAGACTTTTTTGCATAGCTTTCGTATTAATTTTGTTATTACATTAGTGAATATATATATTTTAATTACAAAATTGCCAAATATTAGGTTGAATAACTTAAATTTTTAACAAAAATAATCAATCGACGTAATGCCTAATGATCTTAATGCAGAATATATATTTTTCTTTCGATCTGATAAATAAAATATTATAATGAAACAACTTTTTCGGATTTTCGGAGGTCCTCCCGTAAACATGGTTGCTGTAAAGTATTCGAAACGTCGGGCATCTAAAAAACATAATAAGCCGCGATAAAATCCGAAGAAGTTGTTTTTGAGTGAAATTTGCGTAAACATTAGAAAACAATAAGAAAATTTTATTTAAAATTTCATCTAATAAAGTATGATGTAAACAAAAACCACAGTTTTTCATAATGCTCAGGGCCTGATTCACCAGTTTTGAATACCTAACGCTATTTGACTGATGACAGTATCCGGCAGTAAAAACTTTTTGATGTAAAACTTTTTTACGCACGCTTGACTTGAGGAGCAAGCTGGTGAATGCGTGATGAAAGTGTTACGAAAAGTGTGATTGGGCGAAGCGAACGGAAGTTGAGAGGGAGGGAGGGAGAAAGAGAGAGAGTTACATTTCGTATATTAATGTAGGGGCAACTAAAGAAGTTTTACTTCGGTCGTGTGGTCTAAAGCACACTCTTTTTTAATTCATCATTCTTTTTTGCCATCGAATCCTATTATCAGATATTTTGACTAGCCCGTTGGCGTAGTTTGTAGTGTCTCTGCTTTCTGTTTCGCATGTTGCGGGTTCGATTCCCACCTGAGCCTGGGTGTAATATTATGTGTATTTATATATTTATAGTTTCTATGTAAATTTATCAAAAAAAATATATAGCTATAATAGTCGGCTGCCCGTAACATAAGCATTAAGTTGTTTACCGTAGGAACAGACGACCGTGTATATGTTATAGGTAAGATATTTATATTTCTATATTCCCATATTAAAGTTGTACTTTATTAATTGAGAAGAAGTACGTCCTACTAGCCTATTCTATCTCCCGCTGTTATAGTCTATTTGTATCGTCATCCGTCAAATAGCGTTATCCAAAACTGATCAAACAGGCCCTTAGTATTCAACGAATTAATATGAAACGAAAGGTCCTCTTCAAACATTATTCTATTTGTGGGTAGCAATGGTATCATTGTTTGTTTCCCGGTAACTTTTTATTTTATACTAGCGACCCGCGCCGGCTTCGCACGGGTGCAATGCTGATACTAAATATACTACAGAATGTTTTTATTTATAGTGTGAAGCTAGCTTATAGCATGGTTATTATTAACATAATAACAACAACATTCAAATATGCGTCGTTAGATTACGCGTTGTTACAGAATGCGTTGAAGAAATAAAGGTTCACTGCTCGTTCCCCGTAGGTAATACCGTGATAATAATTATGTAGCCTATATGTTGACCCGACTTCTTAATAATATTCGTGCCAAATTTGAAGTAAATTCATGCAGTACTTTTTGAATTTACCCCGTACATACATACAGACAAACAGACAAAAAGACAAACAGACAAAAATTCTAATAACCATATTTGTGGCTTCGGTATCGACTGTAGATCACACCCAAGTATGCTTTTAAAAAAATATTCAATGTACAGCTTTCACTTTCCTACCATTTTATTATATGTATAGATTTCAGTCTATTTGTATATTCAAAGGCATTATCGAAATGATTAGTTTCAAATAATCGTCTTCGTAGTGAAATTGAAGTTATTATCATACCTATTAAATTTATAAAAAAGTTTTTTAATAAAAATTATTGATGAGCTTTATTATGGTGACGTTTCGTCGTTTTATGCAAACTCATCTATACTCTCATTTATACAATAAAATTTAAAAAAAGTAAGTCAAGTGGAAAACATCCATGTAGAATTTATTTTAAGTGTAGCTGTTAATAAATCAAGATACGCTTAACATTTAATAAAAATTCTACAACAAGACGACAACAAGAAGACATTTTAAATTAAATTAAGCCGTAATATCAGAATTGGCACTAGCAATAACAGTAGAATTAGCACAACCATTAGCAGTAGCAGTTGTAGCAAGGACAGTGGCAGTGTAGCGGCAGTGGCAGTGGCAGAATTTTAATATCTTGTGATTTCTCCTATCAAAGTGCGAGCGTTGCTTAGATTAAAATGAAATACAGATATTTACCTTCATTTTAAAATACTTAAGTGTATTTATACTACTCTTCTAGGGATAAGTCCACCTTTGCCATCAACTATACATGTAATTTTCTGTATATTCTGTTTTTAAGTGCAATATAGTATATATATAATGATAACGAAGCATTGATTAATTTATTTATGCGCGTTGGCGCAGCGGTCATAGCACTGGCTGTGCGCTGGCGGTCGCGGGTTTGATTCCCGCTCACGACAGACATTTGTATCGGCCATATAGATGTTTGTCGTGGTTTGGGCGTTTGTGCTTGTGTATTGTGTGTGTTTCCGGACCCCCGACACAGGAGAAAATCTTACTGAGGGCCGTTGAGTGTGAAGCGTTTATTAATTATTAAAAAAAAAAAAAAACTGGCCATTCACACCCATACTTAATTACGCTATCGGTAATTTATACGTAGATATTAAATTACAAACAGGTAAAATAACACAATAACAATAAGTATAAAAATGTGAAGTAATCGTAAGTAAGTCGATCAAAGCCTTGAATAGTGTGTGTGGAAGTATAACAAAATGAGAGAGTCTGCTATCTCATAACGAACAAGAATCACGTGTCACGAATTTGTCTTGTCGCAAGTTTTAGGACATTTTTCGCCTTCGTAATAAAATAGTCATTTGTAATGCTTTTTGTCTGAACGTACAGAGGTTTTTAGATCCACCGAATGTGACTTAGGTTGAGGTTATGTAACTTTTGTGTAATCTAATTTTTTTTTGAAGTGAGCTTCAGAATCGTTGTGACTTGAAACTCGATGACACGAAAATGCGTCACGATAAAGATTCTTCATTCAAAGAGATAGGTCTGGCTGTTCATATTTTTTTTTCGACTGCCTACCTGTCTAAAAACTTTATGCAAGCCACTGAGGTTGCGGATATAGTTTTCAAGTTAAGTATAACGATTGTTATATAATCCAGATATAAAGTTAATTCATTATTTAAATGGTTAAGTGTAGCTTAAAAACATAGGCGTTGAATTTTAACTGACAATGACCGTGCCTGAATTTGACGAAATTTATCGACTTATTATGATGATTTGATTTAAGCTATTCTTAGATAGCATATTTTCATTGTTGCATAAAGCAATACCGTACTGTAGTTGAAATCAGACGTGAGGATTATTTATCGCAGCTACGCTAAGCCGCACGTGAGAAATAGTTCTATTGAAATATATTAAGATTATACTCGTCTGTTGCATTGGCAGATTCTCGTATAATTTTTTTTTTCAAAAGGTGCTCTAAATACCGAGCGGGGTAGGTAGTAGAACGTGAATAGAAAGATACACAATTAATCTCTTTATAACCTGTTTGAATATTTAAAAAACTATTTGTTTTACGCCGAGATGCACGAAAAGAAATTAAAATTGAAGTAGTGATTAAACTAATTTAATCTCAAGAATTGTATGAAATTCTTGTGATTAAATTAGTTTAATCTCTACTTAAATTTTAATTTTGTTTCGTGCAACTCGGCGTTACTCATTAGCAGTTAAATTTCGAACACGACAAGGTTAGTGTAGTCTCGTCCAAGGTGGCCAGTGGTCTGATCATTTTTTTTATGGTTTCGTGGTCGCGATTATTATGTGTATTTTCAGTTTTATTTTGGGTTTGTTAAGCTTTATTTGGGTCGTGGTCTGGGTGTTTGTGCAGTCCTGGTGGGTCTCCCCACCGTGCCTCGGAGAGCACGTTAAGCCGTCGGTCCCGGTTGTTATCATGTACACCTGATAGCGATCGTTACTCATAATAGGGAATATATCCGCCAACCCGCATTAGAGCAGCGTGGTGGATTAAGTGCTGATCCTTCTCCTATATGGGGAAAGAGGCCTATGCCCAGTTGTGGGATATTACAGGCTGAAGCGAAGTTTTATTTTTGCTAAAACTGTGTGACAAACATTAAACGAAATGAATTTTAGATATGAATATTATTATGAATTTTCAGATTATTTGTTAAATAAACAAAATGGAAACTTCAATGTAAAATTTTATTGAAGGTAAATGAAAATAAATAGTTCACAACATAAAAACCGATTCAGAGACCCATTTTTAAATTGTTTATTCGCCACAACAAACTAATATTAGGTCCGTTAAAATATTTGATACTTGCTGCCTTTGCTTGCTTGCCAAACCAATCTGCAACGATGTTAGATAAAAAATCAAAGGCTTTCAAACTATAGCAAATCAATGGGTCTGTTTGATCGGTTGTGTATATAGTTTACTTTTCGTATGAGTGCAGCATGAGCAACTATAACTTTTGGAATAACAGGTTGCGAATAAAACTGCCTGATATATAAAGTGAACAATGAAAGTTATAAAAAGGAGAGAAACCAAAAAAATTTTCGGTTGGATAGTGTCATACGTCACATAATTCATTGGAATAATATTATGTATACCCATATAGAAATTAAAGTATTCCCATTACATCAATTAATTAATTTTATATTATTATTATTTCTTTGAAAAGTTGTTTTACAAAGTACATTATGCCTAAATAAATAGTAAATATGAAACTACCACCAATTCGGATTGCAGATTTTGCTGAGAAGAATCATAGTTAACCTCAAACACTACTTATAATAAAACAACTTTATTAAGTATTTAAATGCCCGATGTTTTGGGTACTTTACAGCAACTATGGTCATGGGAGGTTCTCCAATACTATCCTCCTCCTCCATTATCATCATCATCTCCCTGTCATTATCCCACTTATGTAGGGTCGGTACAACATGTTTTCCTCCTCCATTATAATGAGTGAAATTCGCGTAAGCATTAGAAAACAATACTCAAATACTGCTCTTTCAAAAACATCAATCATTCTAAATTAGTCATCTTGCTTTAATTACAGTGCGATTATAGCGTCACATTTTTTGTTACTATAAAATAAAAACAATTGTGATCGATTCGTAAAATTGTCAATTTATACATTATTCATCATTACAGCCTATACAGTCCACTGCTGGACATAGGCCTCCACAAGTTTACGCCAAAAATAACGTGAACTCATGTGTTTTGCCCATAGTCACCACGCTGGGCAGGCGGTTTGGTGACCGCAGTACTGGCTTTGTCGCACCGAAGACGCTGCTGCCCGTCTTCGGCCTGTGATTATACATTATTAAATTAAATTAACTAAGGAAATAAAACTAAGTAGTTAATTATTTCCTACAGAGGGAAAGTAAAATCCAGTGTTCCCAAGTGGAAGCTGCGTGCGACGTTTACAAGATAAAGTATACATCTGGTGGCAACACTCGGAAATTAATGTAATTAAATTTTTATTTTAATTGCGTTGTTCGTCGTATATCTTACTGGCTTGAGCACATGACTTAATATGTGTTGATAACGCCACAAAAAGTTTTTAATTTATAGTTGGGTGTATTTTTTTTTTTATTTTAAAATAAGGATGACTGGGAGAAAAGGGTAATCTAATAACGCTACCCAATGATTTTAGTGATTCGTTCGTACAGGCATATAATAATTAAGTAGCATGATAGGAAATATTTTTGATATTTTGTTTGTTTATAATGGATGAACTCAAAATCTACTTAATCCATTTTCAAAGTTCTTTTACCAGTTAAATGATACCTTATTATTGAGTGACAAATGCTACATTTTGTCTGGAAAAAAATCGAAGGGTCAAAATCGTCAAATCTACGAGGGTGAAATCGCATCAGAAAGCTAGTATGTATAATTTTTTTTATTCCGGATAGTTTAATGACACACACAGATCAAACGTATGATAACACACGTGTATCGTAACTTTTTTGTAATATAATACAAAAAAGAAATAAAAAATTTTTTTGTAACCCAACAGCTAAAAAACCAATATCAACTTTGAGTTTGCTTTAAACTAAAATTAAAATAATGTACAAAGGCAATATATATGGGTCACAAAGTTCCGTAAGGTTGCCGCTATATGATTTTCGAAGTTTGTTTATTTATTTATTAAATATATTCCAAACTCATGGAAATCAATCTCAAAGTACAGTATTATTTATCAACTTAAAGTAAAAAAGAAGAAAACATTTAGTGAACCGAATTAAATATTCTCTATTCTTACAATTACAAAATTCTATATTTGATAATTTTATTTATTTATTTATTTTATACTTTATTGTGCACCACAAATATATTACAAACAAAGCATAAAGATAGTTACAGACAGTGAAGTACAATGGGCGGACTTATGGCTAATTAGCCATTTCTTCCAGACATGATAGATTTGGAAATTTAAGAAATATGAGGTTATCATACGATATCTTCGTTTCTATATTGGTTTATTAAGAAAACATTTATTAATTATAATTGCAATCTCTTTTATTTATTTAACAAAATAATATAAATCATAATTGTCAATACGTTTCAGACATTACAGTTTGCTTGATCAGGATAATTGCAATACTGATTCTCCTGGTCCCAGTGGAGATTGCCAGGACAGTGCAGCATATTTGCTACTAGATCACCTCCTGCATTTCTCATGCAATGATAATAAGACGAACATTCTTCTGGATTAGGGAAAAATCCCGTGTCTTCGCAAACGAATTCGTTAGTTGGATCTAAAAAAGGGCTTACGTTACTTATGAAGAATTATATCTTGAGTTAAAATTAAGTTGAACATGGTTTATGTTGTCATCATGGTTTGAAAATATAATATATCTTTTATAAAAATGTTCTTTATTTCTCTTTAAGAACATAGATTTCAAAATTTTAAGTAGTGTAGAAATTAGCAATGGTATCTCTGAGAAAGAATTATTTCAGTCGATCAGCAGTATAGATAAGAATAGAAATATTCGGGTCTTTTCTCGAACAAAAAAAAAACTACTTCAATTTACATCGGCAAATAATAACATTAGAACACCATTAACGTAGTCAATTAAATACGTATTATTAAAGACAACTCATACTCGTTAGGTTTTACTCAAATTTAAATGATACCGAACGGCAAACACCATATTTCGAAAAAAAAACAAAGATAGTGAACCAATTAATATGCCCATAGAAGAAAAAATCTTACTTGACGTTGTAGGTTTTCCAGTAGCAGTTTCAACAGATCTTCCCAAAGCAATATTAACAGCTCTAGTCAAAGGATAATCATCACCACAAGAGCCCAGGAAATCATCAGTATCAATGCTCCAAAGCATAATTCCACTGATATTTAATTGTAAAGCATATTTCACTTTAGCGGTTAACGACTGGGCGTCGTCGTACGATATCCAATTATTTCCTTGTACAGCGTAAGGCACTTTGGCTGAATTGTCGTATTTTATTTTCCACGACTCTCTACGAAACTTCATACACAGCTGTAATTAAGAGCAGAGGGATTTTTTTTTAATATTGATTACACTTTGTTTTATTGTACACTAACAATAATTGTGCATTATTTGTAATTACTGAAAAAAAATTAAAAATAGAAAGAAAAACACCTCTTATCGTAATGTTTCGTAATTTCGTATTCGTATATCGTAATTTTTTTTATCAAAATACGCGTTTGTATAATATTTAATTAAAATAATAAATTGTGTTTTAAATTAAAACCAGATCGATAAGACATATTAACGTGAATTTAAATTTAGACACAATTTTACGTGTAAGATATTTTACTAGTCAAAAATTCCTTAAGAACTTTTTTAATTTTTTTATTGAAAATGCATAAAATATTAATTTGTGTTACTTCGTTGTATCCGATCATGCCTCTAGTAGCGGTATAGGGCCCAGAAATGCCAGGACCGTCTGATGGAGCGCGGACCCCATTATTCGTAGCATTAGACAACTTGAATGTATGACCGTAAAGAGGCAGGCCTAGTATAAGTTTTTCTGGTGGACATCCTGAAATGAAATGGTAATGACATTTGTACTACATTACCATAATTATTAGGAAGGTACTAGTATTATGGTTATTAGTCATTGGTGGTGATCATCATATTTACGTGGCGTATCTGTAATATTTTTGACAACAACAGTTTTTCAGATTAAAAGCTTCAAAAAGTATTGCAATTCTTTTTTACAAAAAACAAAAACAAAGTGTAATATAAATATGTCTTTAGTCAACTAGAAACCCATAGTATGAAAGACAAATATATTTTAACCAAGTACATAACAAATCTTGCGTTACTACGAATAAGAACATTAAATTATTTGATTGCCATATGAAACTTGATTGACTAGACAGAAACTAGAAACTAATTGATTGACTAGCTCGTTGGCGCAGTTTGTAGTGCTTTCTCCTCCGCGGGTTGTGGGATCGACTCCCGCATGAGTATGGGTGTAATATTTGTATTTATATTTGTATCCATTATTTCCATGATATATATATATATATATATATATATATATATATATATATATATATATAATATATAAATATTTAGCTATATCAGCCGGCTGTTACCTAAAACAAGCATAAAGTTGCTTATTGGATAGAAACAGACTACTACGTGTGAATGTTATATAAAAAAAAAAAACTTCCAACATTTATTAATATTAGGCAAATTGGGATTCGAAGTTTTGTCTACAATATAGGTATTGTAGTTACTGGTACCTTGTTGAAGCCAATATTCCAAAACAGCATCAATAGTCTTCAAGTCATCCTTTGCTACGTGTTTATCTCCTTCACCTCGATGAAGGGGGGAATTGTGTCCAGTAACTACATCTGTGGCGCCGTTCAAATCGTATGCCATGACGTTTATTAGATCTAAATATCTGTAATATAGATCTTAGTAAAGTACTTTGAAACTAATTGTCCATCAGAGAAAAATAATTGTCTGCACAATAGAAAACAAAAATAGTACGCCAGAATTAATTCCATAATTATTTATAAATAACGATTATACTCTTATATAATACTGCACTCTTACTAATATACAAAAATTAACACTTATGTATATTATTATAATCTAAATAAATTTAAATATTATCGAGAATTTAATATATTTCAATAAATTTTAATTTGACAGGGCAATGATATTTCCCAGAGAATTTTATTTCACTACGGGAGTTTGCAAAATTTAACTTAACATGTATAGAACACGTACTGACTGATTGCCGGTATGTCATAAGATAGAGACGCCACAGATTTTACAGACGACACCGCAGCAGTAAGGAGCAACCCATTTTTATCAAACGCTTTTCTCAATTCTTTTAATAACTGCGTGAAGTTATCAATGTCATCCTCGCCATAGACACTGTCGCCCCGATTGGGATATTCCCAGTTGAGGTCTAAGCCATCGAAACCATATTTTTTTATTATTTCAATAGCACTGGTGATGAAGTTCTTTCGAAGCTTCAGCGTCGCTGCCATCTGAATAAGCAATAATAAAATTATCACCTATGTGTGATAACAGTGCATTTACATAAAAGAAATCTTTCAAAAAACTTACAACAGAGTATTTAGCTGAGCCCTCATTCCATCCACCAACAGCGAGTAATGTTCTGACATTTGGATTTTGTTCTTTAAGAGCGTTGAATTTTCTTAAAGTATCTGAAAAATAAATCTTGAATACATTAAACTGTTACATTAAGCGCGATTAAAAAAACACTTCAGAATACATAAGAAAAGTATATTTATTAACGCGATTTTCTAAGTGACCCGGCGAACCTAGTTATCTATAATCTATAATATATATAAAAGCGAAAGGTCACTCACTCATCACGAAATCTCCGAAACTATAACACCTACAAACTTGAAATTTGGCAGATAGGGTCCTTATAGGACGTAGACATCCGCTAAGAACGGATTTTATGAAACTCGACCTCTAAGGGGGTAAAACGGGGGTTGGAAGTTTGTATGAAAGTCCTATGTTTTTGAAGTAAGAGACTTGAAATTTAAAATGTATACTCTATAGATGATGAAAAGGTGTCCAAATCATGTATCTTTAGAAATCAACTCCCTTTTGGGGTTAAAACGGGGGATCGTAGGTTGACTCACTCATCACGAAATCTCCGGAACTATAACAGCTACAAACTTGAAATTTAGCAGATAGGTTCCTTATAGGGCGTAGACATTCGCTAAGAACTAATTTTACGAAACTCGACCCTTAAAGGGTAAAACGGGGGTTGGAAGTTTGTGTGAAAGTCCCATGGTTTCGAAGTAAGAGACTTGAAATTTAAAATTTATGCTCTTTAGATAGTGAGAAGGTGTCCAAATAATGTAACTTTAGAAACCAACTCTCTTTTGGGGTTACAACGGGGGATTGTAGGTTGACTCACTCATCACAAAATCTCCGAAACTATAACAGCTACAAACTTGATATTTGGCAGGTAGGTTTTTTATGAAGCGCAAACATCTGATAAGAACGGAATTTAGGAAACTCGACCCCCAAGGGGGTAAAACGGGGGTTGGAAGTTTGTATGAAAGTCCTATGTTTTTGAAGTAAGAGACTTGAAATTTAAAATGTATGCTCTATAGATGATGAAAAGGTGTCCAAATAACGTATCTTTAGAAATCAACTCCCTTTTGGGGTTAAAACGGGGGATGGTAGGTTGACTCACTCATCACGAAATCTCCGAAACTATAACATCTACAAACTTGAAATTTGGCAGGTAGGTTCCTTATAAGGCGTAGACATCCGCTAAGAGCGTATTTTACAAAACTCGACCCCTAAGGGGGTTAAACGCGGGTTGAAAGTTTGTATATTTGGATGGTCCATCCATCCAGGATGGACAAAGATGAAATTTGGCAGGGAGGTAGATTAGTTAGTAGACATCCGCTAAGAACGGTTTTTGGGATATTCCACCGCTACAGGGGTTTAATTTGGGTTGATAGTTTGTATGGCACATATACAGCAGGGTCGGTTTAAAGGAAAATAACCGCGTTTGCAACCCTATGTGTTCCAGAATCATTTATATTGATTACTTATATATTATAAGTAGTACAAAAAAATATTTTTTACAATATCTAATCTTTACGTTACTAGAATACTTTTTTATTTACACCTGTCGTCACGGAGTCACGGAGGAGCATGCGTTACGCTATTCCGTGGCGTATATTTACGTAGAACCATATTAAAAACTAAATTGCATGCAGTATATTTTAAACATATTTACACTACAATACTATATTATTTCATACTACAATTCTGACGAATCAACGAACCATTTTGTTCAACGTGACGCGCGCTTCACGCGGACGTAGCCGCGGGCAACAGTTAGTGTATTATAAAACAAAGTCCCCAAAAGTGTAGGTATGTGAACGATTCCCTCAAAATCTACTGAACGGATTTTCATGCAATGGAGGGCTTCAAAAGGAAATTTTACGGAACGGCTAAGCCGATTTTGATGAGTTTCACTTCAAGTTTGCCGGGAAAAATTTGTGACACACTGATTTCAACGCGGGCGAAGCCGCGGGCACAGCTAGTATTATATATTTCTTTCGTAATTGCATGGGTTTTTATTTATACAAACCCTGTCCAAAAAAATATGGAACACAAAAAAAGGAGTTATCCGTATTACAAACAGACACTCAAATTTTATTTATTTGTATAGATGAAACTACAAGAAGAATATTTAGTTCTCACAATCGGTAACCAAAACAAAAAATAAAAAATTTCTCCAGTAGTGGCCCTATTTACTAATTGAAATCTTTCTGCTAATATTAAATTTATTGATCTTTCTCTTATAGCATTTTTATAAATGAATATAATAAGAAATAAAGAATAAATAGTACAAAATTATTGCCTCTTTTTTAAATCATATGTACGAGTAGGTATATTAAGAATTTTGTACCAGTACGCGCTTTCTTATTAAACTAAACAATAAAAAAGTGATATATTACATAAAAATAAATTTGTTTAAAATACCATTTTTTTACTTACCTCTGCCCCAATTTTCCGGATAATCCAAATACGGGTCCAAAGACACAACAGTGCCACTTCTTTTTATTCCCAGGAACGTGTAAACGATGTGTGTGCAAAGTTCCGAGTTGATGTTCTTTACTTCAAATTTTCCCAGACCGTTTCTGTAGGCCGCCCAGGTTCCGTAATAACAGACGACGTTCTCTGACAACATGACAATGATTGTTTAATGGAAAAGTGATTGAAAATACGAGTTAAATGTTTGCAGAACGCAAATATTTATAGGAAGTATAAAGTCTGTATAAAAATGTGTATTAGCTCTAAATTAAAAACGGTAATTGCTATTTGCTGTTTGGTTGTTTTATACGATTTCACTCGCTATTTTTTTCCTTACCGGGCATCTTATATTATATCGCTTCTTAAGAAGGAAGCTCCAATTATTTCATCATCATTTCAGCCTGTCGTAGTCCACTGCTGGACATAGGCCTCCTCAAGTTCGCGCCAAAAATGACGTGAACTCATATGTTTTGCTAATGTTCACCACGCTGGGCAGGGTGGGTTGGTGACCGCAGGTCGAGCTTTGTCGCACCAAAGACGCTGCTGCCCGTCTTCGGTCTGTGTAATAATAAGGCATGCTGTAGTATGGTTATCCTGCCATCAGTCGGCTTTTTAAGTTCCAAGGTAGTAGTGGAACTGTGTTAGCCCTTAGTCGCCTCTTACGACACCTAAGGTAAGAGGCTATATTCTTTACTGTCGTAAGCATACAGCAGCTCCAATTATTTGGGTTTATGGTAAAAGAAGTAAAAAGCTGAAACTTTTTGAAGACTTGCGTTATAATGTATTGAAAACAAGGCTATTTTTTTATTATAATATTTTTTTAATGCTTTAATTAAAAACACATTTAGATTTTTTTATTGAGCATAAAATATATTTATTGAGTATGAATATTAATAAAAATTAAAAAAAAAAGAAATTTAAATGGATAAAACGATTTCTAAGCACACAAAAAAAGTACCTAAATACTAACAATAACATAGGTTAAGTGTACATTGTAAGTAGCAAATAAGTGTACATATATTGTAGCTAGAAAATAAGTGTACATATATTGTAGTTAGCAATTAAGTGTAAATATAATAAAAATAATTACTATATAAAAATATAAAAAGCAAAATGTAGAATAGTCTTGATCAGTGGACTCGCGTCGACTTTTAGAAATTTTAAGACTAGATAGTAAGGCTTCTAGGATTCTAAAGTTGCGGTGAAGCACCGATGCATGTTAAAAATAATAATAATATATGGAATAACAAAAGCACGGGCATAATAAACCTGTGGATATATCACTTAATAAAAAAAAAGTGTTAGAAGATAATATTGTTTTAAGTGAAAAATAAGTTTGTTTATAAACTTTCAAAGGGCAAGAGAGTGCTAAGCAAATTCAACGTGAAGTCAATTAAATACTTCGTTAATATGACTCTTAACCGACTTCCAAAAAAGGAGGAGGTTCTCAATTCGATTGTATTTTTTTATGTATGTTAACTTCAGAACTTTTGACTGAGTGGACCGATTTCGACAAAAAACATTAAATCGAAAGGTTTTGCGTGTCATTTAGTCCCATTTAAATTTATTTGAGATCTAACAACTACTTTTTTAGTTATATCTAATAATGCGTTTTTACTTTACTATTTTTTCGTCGACCTACGTTGTATTATACCGCATAACTTTTTACTGGGTGTACCAATTTTGATGATTTTTAATTTCATCGAGATCTGATTACAACTTTCGAATCTTTTCAATCTTTGACAACGCGTATTTACTTGACTATTTTTTCGTCTTCCTACGTTGTATTACTTGTCAATGTAATTGAAGTCGATTTTTTTCGTTTGCGAGCAAACAGAATTATGCAATTATGGCTCTATAAAATATAAATTAGACAACAAATTTTGCTAATCTCATATGAGCAGGAAGACATAGGGGATTGTTCAGTGAGGTTATAAGTTAACTCAAATCTAGAAGTGACAAAAAAAAATTAACCGTGGAATATAGAACCTCCTTTTTTTTAAGTTGATTCAACTAATTATTTATTTATTGGTCGAATTCGTCGTTTGAATTTTGACATATATAATACATGTTGAATTTGACACTCGTTAAATTCTTTTGTCTATTTAAAAACCGGCCAGTATCGAGGTTGATAGTGATAACGCATTAGTCGAATTTTTATATTGCATAATGGGCTTTAACGAGCAACAAGAATGCTACTTGAAAACAATACATTTGCTTATAATATAAAGTAATATAACTTTTGCGAAAAACAAATAAAAATTGGAACTTACTATATTATACATATAATTAAGTACGTATAAAACTTACTCTCCTGCGCCGCAATTTGTTCAGTAGTTACTAAAACTACACCCAACACGAAAATAATAAGCTTCTTCATTTTGCAAAAACCCATAAACACAAAGTTTCAATATAAAATGGATCCCGATAAGCATTAATATTCATTATAAATGTTATTTTATCAACTCGATTGCAAGTTGAAGTGTTGTTCTTGAGAGCTCGATAACAAGATGTTACATGCTAAATTACAATTGAATAATATTTAATTATTCATATCCTGTTTTAGTTACAATTCCGTTTTTATTTTACTAAAATCATAAATTTGAAAGATTTTAAGAATGGGTGGATTATTGTTACTCTTTAAAATAATTATGTGATTTTCAAAAAACTTGATATGTAGATAGCCAGAGATCAAAATAACACATAGGCTACTTTTAATTTCGATGCTCCTACGTAATCGATTTTTTTTTAATAGATAGGCTGGCGTTTGACCGCTATTTCACCTGATGATAAGTGAAAATGCGGTCTAAGATAGAGCACGCTTACCTCGAAGGAACCTATTCACTCGCGACTTAAAGATCCCCAGGTCATAGCTTTCGGGAAACACAGACGCTGGTAGGGAGTTCCATTCTTTGGCCGTACGGATCAAGAATGTACTAGCGAATCGCTTAGTGCGTATAGGGGGAATGTCAACCATATAAGGGTGACGTAACGCAGAGCGTCTGGTTGTACAATGATGGAAGGGGGAAGGAGGAATCAGGTCATGGAGTTCTTGCGCACGCTCTCCGAAGTGTATCCGATAAAAAATCGACAGGCCGGCCACCCTACGCCAATGATGCAAGCTTTGCAAGATATGACGCAAGTGAAACTGCGAGGCGCATCTAGTTTAATACAAACATCAAAAAACTTTTAGACATTTCCAATTCATTATAAATGTTACTCTTTTAACAGAATCCTCTAGTTATAAAAATACTATAGATTAAAACTGACTATAGATATGAAATAAACGAACTCACATATCAGTTATTCGTTACTCATGTATAACAGAGCACTAAAGAGATTATGTATGAGACGCTAATCTCAGGATTTGCCAGAACAAATGCGCACTTTGTTACTAAATACCTCTCAACTAGGGTTGTTTGCAAAATATTTCTTATAATAGGACCTTTGCATACTCTCTGTTTATGCTTTTATGTTTTTTGTTTAGTAATAAATAGTCAGTCATTTAGTTCAGTCTATTGCAGTCCATTGCTGGACATAGTTCGCGCCAGACATTAGTACAATAATTACGTTACACCTATTTGCATCTGATGGCAGAATATTCATATGAGATTTTTGATAAATACTATTTTTTTAATCTCTTACGCAAAAATAGGGGTGTAATAAGCTGTACGCCAATATCTGTCTGTGTATATGAGGTATCGTGCACAAACGGATGGACCGATTTCGATGCAATTTTATAAGGTGAAAGCGAATTTCCTTGTGGTAGTCCGACGGTAATTTGAAGAGTATCAGCTATTATCCTATACATATTTTAGCACAAAACACAAATTGCACAGAGTAGTAGGGAGTTTTTAAGTTTTTAATTTAATATTTAAAACATAATCTGAATTAACGCGATGGATCAGGTGATGTTACACAATAGAGGATCGCGGAGCCCACTCGAAATCCATTTAGCCGCTGTCATACGTAAAAATAGACTGAAAATTCGGTCTAGCACAGGACCAAAAGCGCATGTGGCCGGGAACATTTTTTCGACTTTTATTCGAGTCAGCCGTCCGGACCGCTAAATTATTACCGCAATGTTTTCCCAAATAAAACTATAAAAATAAACTACATAAAAGCCTAGTACGGCTTAAAAATTTCAATTTTCGCCAGTAAGGATGTCTCGTTTGGCTTTGGCAAATCGATTACGTAATGAAATGTTAGTTGAAATAGTTTGTTCTGAATTAACAAAAGAGTTTCCAGTTTGTAAAAATTAATATAGTATTATTATGAAACATTTAAGCCTTTTACTTTTTTTACTTTTTTTTAATTTTACTGAGGTAGGGCACAGCAGGAATTTCCTGCTCAAAATATGGAGCAGCCCGACTGGGATAGTACCTCGACCTTACAGAAGATCACAGCAAAATAATACGGTTTTCAAGAAGTATTGTGTTCCTGTTGGTGAGTAAGGTGACCAGAGCTCCTAGGGGGGGGGATTGGGGATTGAGTCGGCAACACGCTTGTGATGCTTCTGGTGTTTCAGGTGTTTATAAGCTACGGCAATCGCTTACCATCAGGTGACCCGTACGCTTGTTTGCCGACCTAGTGACATAAAAAAAAAAGCCTAATAAAGGGGTTTTTCGAATCGGCCTCGTAGATATCGAATTAGTATATTACAAACAAACATAGTAAAAATAGATCAGAATTAGCAAGTTGAAGTGGCAGTGGGCTGATCACCTGTGTTACAGGACCGATGGCCGCTGGAGCAAACGTGTCCTGGAGCGGATACCGCGTCTTGGCAAACGCAGTATGGGACGTTCTCCGCCCCGCTGGACTGATGATCTACATAAGATTGCCGGTAGTGGCTGGATGAGGATTGCGGAAAACCGGGATGTTTGGCACGATCTTGAGAAGGCTATATCCAGCAGTGGACTGCGATAGGCTGAAGTGAGTAAGTGATATAAGAATAAACGCCTATTTAACTTTGCTTTTACCGTCGTTTTGTTATTCACTCTGCTTGCGAACCGCTTTAGTAGAATAATAATGCTGCTTTGTAGTCGTGATTGTTGTGAATTCCAGACCAAACTCCAGACCAATATTATATCCAATGTAATGATTACATGCTATAAAATACGCTATTAATATTTTTTATCAAAATGCCCGGGGGCTGCGCACGAAAACAAGCTTATTTAAGAGAAATGTAGCCTTAAACTGTTTTGATATCATATCAATAACGGAGACTTGGCTTTTGGATGGCATTAGTAATAGTGAACTTTTCGACGAGCGATATATGGTGTGGCGACGCGACCGCGACTACCGCTCCACCGGGCAGCGGTACGGCGGCGGCGTGCTGGTGGCTGTGCGCCGCGAGCTCGCTGCCGCCGGCCGCCCGGCCTGGTGTTCCTCCGCTGAAGATATATGGGTCTCCATGACACTCCGCACCAAAAGTGGACTTCTTACATTGCACATTTGCACTATTTATTTATGTAAGGAGGAAGGCGGCCACTCAATGAATACGCAACTCGATAACTTCGCGAGTAAGCTTGGGGATAACTTTCACTCCGCACCCAATGACATATTTATGGTCTTAGGGGATTTTAATATGCCAAATATCACCTGGAATTTAATGGAAAGCGGTCAATTGGGGCCTTTGGGTGTTTTTAATGAAAGTCAGGCTAACTTTTTAGATATAATAAATCAATGTAATCTCGACCAATACAATAACATACGAAATATCAATGATAGACTACTGGATCTTGTCTTTTGCAATAACCATGTTAATGTACTGCCCAGTGACCACCCCCTTGTCTCGGAGGATCCACACCATAGATCAATTTTCGTCGAATTAAACTTAGACATGCCTAGTTTTCTATTTGTCAATAAGCGAACTTTGTTTAATTACAAAGAAGGAAATTATGTAGAAATTAATTCAAAATTGCCAAAAATAGATTGGAATGTTTTATTATCGAGCGGTTCTATTGACGACTGTGTTCATAGTTTTTATCGTGTTCTGGCCAATGTTCGTGACGAATTTATACCTCATAAAATTATCTGTAGTAGTTCTTTTCCTTTTTGGTACAACGCTGCCTTGAAAAAAGTTTTAAAAGAAAAATTCAAATATTTTAAAAAATATAAAAAATATGGTAACCAGTACGATTACGAAACTTATTCATTTCTAAGAGAACGAGCCATAAGACTGGAAGGTCAGTGTTATCAGTCCTACATATATAAAGTAGAAAACTCAGTTATAAATAACCCCCGCCTTTTCTGGTCTTACACAAAGTCGCTAAATGGGCCCTCCCGGGCGCTACCATCTGTGATGACATATGAGGATCAATCAGGAGATACTGGACAGTCAGTGTGTAATTTATTTGCAGAATATTTTCAATCTAATTTTCTCGTTTCCAACACTAACAGCTGTACACCTTATCTTGATAATCAGTGCCAAAATAATTTTGGTGTTGGTGATATAAATATTGATCCAAAGGAGGTTGAAATATTGCTGAGAATTACTGACGTGAACAAGGGCTCTGGGCCCGATGGTATAACCCCTTTTTTTACAAGGCAGTGCGTAGATAGCCTGGTTACGCCTCTATGCATTATTTTCAAGCGTTCCTTAAGAGAAGGTATAGTGCCAAAGACCTGGAAATTTGCATTTGTCACGCCTGTACATAAAAGTGGTGACCGTTCTAATGTGAAAAATTATAGGCCTATATCTAAGTTATGTGTCTTTGCCAAAATATTCGAGAAGGTTGTTTACCGTCAGGTCTATGCTGCACTGCAGTCGTCTTTTACTCCAGAACAACACGGTTTCTTAAGACAGAGATCGACGGTGTCCAACCTTTTAGTTTTTAATGAATACACCTCTTCAAAAATGGACGCAGGGCTACAGGTCGATTGCATTTTTACTGATTTCAGTAAAGCTTTTGACCGTATAGATCACCTGTTGCTCCTCGAGAAACTGTATAAAGCCGGTATTCATGGCAATTTATTTAGATGGTTTACTTCTTATATCAGTAATAGATCCCAGGCGGTTGCAATAAATGGTTTTACGTCTTCGTGGCTATCGATTCCTTCTGGCGTGCCTCAAGGCTCTTTGTTAGGGCCTTTGCTTTTCGTCATTTTTATTAACGACATCGCTTTATGTTTCAAATCTGCCAAAGTTTTATTATATGCAGACGACACTAAGATTTTTATGGCCACTAACAGTTCTGGTGACTGTGATCGCCTCCAGTCTGATCTTAACAATTTTGTGCAGTATTGTACTCAAAACAAGCTCGATTTGAATGTTTCCAAGTGTTTTGCTATGACTTTTTCTCGAAAATATAACACTATAAATTATCTGTATAAAATCAACAATAAGTCGCTTAACAAAGTTACATCTATGAAGGACTTGGGGCTCATTCAAGATTCTAAACTCTTATTTGATAGGCACATTGATTACACAGTAAAAAAGGCCTCCAAGGCTCTTGGTTTCATTATAAGGTCTACACATGAATTTAAATCTATTAAATCGATTAAAGTACTTTATTGTGCTTACGTGCGCAGTATCCTTGAGTATGCTTCTATGGTCTGGAGTCCACAATATAACGTGTATATTTCCCGTATTGAGTCGGTACAGAGGAGGTTCTTGAGGTATCTACAATACAAGTGCGAGCAATCGGATCGCGGTTATGAGGCGAGATGCAACAGATACCACTTCTTACCCTTGGAAAAGAGACGGCAACTTTTTGATATTACGTATCTCTTAAAAATTGTCAATGGCACCATTGATTGCCCTGCTTTGCTGGAAAAAGTTAGCATCTGGGTTCCTCGCAGATTACCAACTAGACGTACCCAACCGCTAGCAATTCCTAAAGTTAGTACTAATTACCGCCGCAATTCATTTATTATTCGAGCGAGTGAACTTTTTAACAAACTGTCAATGAATTGTGACGAATTAGAATTATTCTGTACTAAGCCTCAGAACGTGAGTAGATTATTTGCTTTGGAGTTCTTTGGCCCCCGCGTCGAGGGTGCAACAAATTCTTAAATACATTCATTCCTCATCTTCAGGGATTTTTGTTTTGTTTTTGTTTTGTTTGTAGCTTTATTGTCATTGTTTCATGGTCTCATCATTTAAATAACCATATGCGAATACCTGTAAATGGCTTAGTCGAAATGTACATTTTGTACTCATTTAATGTCTTATGTGCTGTTGGTGTTCCAAATAGAATAAAATAAAAATAAAATAAAATAAAGTATAGATAATACGAAATAAGATGCTACAAAGCGTACTCTTAGGAAACATTTTAAGGTTTAAAGATAGGTCCAATTTTAGGTAGATTATGTCGCAATTATTAGATAATTGCGACATAATCTACCTAAAATTGCGATAATAATGCGATATTTAAAAAAAATGAACATTTTTGAATTAAATGAAAAAATATAATAAGCGTATTTATGGTTTTATACAATTTATTATTACTAAAAGGGATTTCCCTGAAACTAATTGATGTGGAATAATAACTAATATTATGATAGTTTGCACTTGACTTCAATTTCTTATCGCAGGAGTAGTTATAGAATGTTTTTCAAGGAAATTAAATACCGTTTTATTATTAAAACTTATGTAAAGTATGTAAAAGTATTTTTTTCTTGTTTAAAACTTTCTTTCTTTTATTTACAAATGGATTTCGTGATGTTTTTCACAGTTCGTCTCGTGATAATGTTTACGGACACAATTACAAAACGATATTTCGATGATAATTCTCCAACTTCTGATTGTATAGTGGTGAAAGTGTTATCATATTCTGAGTGTCTAGTGCGAGTTTTGTTTAATCTGCCTCGCAATAACGGGCGTAAAGAACAATGGCGAAAAAGTTGTTGATAGAATTCCTAAGCGTCTATAAATGTCTTAATGTCAAATGTAAATAAAATAATTTCTTACGTTTTTTCAATATATTTTTAAGATCTGTGTAAGTCTAGGAAAAATATCATTTTTAATGAAAAGAACATTCGATTATTGTAAAAATGATTTGACATGTCATTGGAATATGAGGTACCTAGCGATAGTTCCGTTGAATGTTGCCACATGGTAATAAATCTTCTCTTAGTAACATAAATGAACTTTTTGCCTTTAAATAAATAATACACTTTACACGTATTATATTGCATCAAGTTACACGATTTATATTGTATAAACCTGAAACATTGTTTTATTACAAAGAATAACGCGTTATTTACTTATTTGCTAAGCCCAATTATTTCATAAATACAATAATAATTCGAGAATGGCAAAGGTAAAATAGTATGATAGCCATGACAACACTTGAAAATCATAACTGTCATAATTGAGCGAAGGACTAGAATCCAGCTTTTAATAAAATATATAATTATAAAAATAATGTACCCGGTCGAGCAGGAATAGTAGAGTACTGTTGTAGTTGTTTAGTTGGAGGAAGGACTGTTGGATGTTGCGCGCATACAATGACTTTGGTATGGTACCTTGGTTGGGCGAGACATCAACAAAATATCACAGCACCGGCAGGGTTTCTGGGTGACATTGTTATTAGGGACGATGTAGAATATACGTAATAAGAAAATAGTGTTGTTTTATTTTATAAACAGGACTTTCTTCTATTAGAAAAAATGAGCAGATACTCTGACTGACTGTAGAGGACCACTGTCTTTATGCCACGCATCTGTATATAAGTGGTTTCTAGAGTTTGCTTTTTAACCTAGAGGCCGCACTTTCATTTTTTGCAGGGAATAACCATTTTGTGTGCCATTGTAAACTGTTTCTTATTTGGTTAAGACCTTGCAGGCTGCTCATCTGATTATCTGATAAAAAGATGATCCCATACTGCAAAGGGCACGATAAGTGGATGGTCCTGGTAACTATCTATGGTGATTATCATTAAAGATAAATCTAATCAGAAGCGTGGTCTAGAAATTCTAAGAGCAGGGTTTATTAGATCTGTTGACATACAGCGCTCATGATTTAAGAAGATGAACATCTTTGTCGATCGTCGATTTTATATCACCTACAGCTAACGTTGATGTACCTACGTAGGAAATACCTAAGGACAGGTAACAAAGAAAATCCCCGAATATGAAATATTTTAGTCCTAAGGTTTAAAACATGCGTCTAAGAAAAATATTTTTCTTTATTTTATTTTTATTTTATACTTTATTGTACACCACAAATATATTACAAACAAAGCATAAAAATAGTTACAGACAGTGAAGTACAATGGGCGGACTTATGGCTAATTAGCCATTTATTATTTTGCTGTAAGTGCGTCGATAGTCTAAATATATCTACTACAAGGTTTTGTAATCAATCTATCTAGTTATTAAAAATGTAGTTTCTGACTATATTTAACATATATTTGACTAAGTTTTTGATCAGGTACCAACAAGTTGTTGACACATAACCTCTAAATGTTCAACCTGGAATATCTTCAATTCATTACTTCTTTCGGTGGTGCTTCTTTAAGCAAAAGTGATTAGGAATTTAAGAACTATTTTACTACATATTTTTCATTAGTAGACGCTAAAAATTTATGCCAACAAAAATTTGTTAGTGGATCTGCCATTGTCCTTTTAACTTTTTAACCTAGTTTCCGCGTTTGCCACTAGATGACTCTATATCGATTGTATCGTATTCTATTCTTTATCGTCTAGGTTGCACTGTTTAAATTCCCATACAAAATAATATTCATGTATATGCGTGTTTCTGTGAGGCGACTTAAACAAAACTCGCACTTAGGGTTGCCAACCATACTTTATAATAAAGTATTTTACTTTATTTTTGGTAAATATACTTTATACTTTTGCATACAAATAAAGTATATGAAAATACTTTATTTTCAATCTTTACTGTGATGCGTGAAACAAGATACTCATTATGGGTACTTAACTATTTAACGGTACACATAAGGTAAAACGGATGATGGAAAGGATTTAAAATTACTGAACGAAATGTTAGATGACAGATGTGGTGTTTTGAATGTGACAGGACAGGTGACAATCTGACATTTGTCACAGATGTCACTACTCACTATCAACGATATTGTAGAAAAATTGACCGTTGGCTTTGTTTATATGCAGTTAAGGAATCAATGGTTGGAAAAATTGTTTGACCTTAGCGAAGATAACTGGCTTTCAATACTCCCTAACGTGTCCTTAAAAAATGCGGTTAAATTTGAAAATTTTGAAATGATAATTATAAAAACTAAATTACAAGACGGATTAAATGTTAAGATGCAGGATATATATTCCGAATGTATAAGACAAAAAAAAATCACTAATGATGATAAAAAAATTTCAGTGAAAAGTACAGTTGAAAAATGGCAATATATACTTAAAAATGCACCCGATAGCTTACCAAATATAAAAAAAAATTCTTACTTACTTTCTGTTCCCACTACTTAAGCTTTTACTGAAAGGGTTTTTTTAGTAATGAATCTAAAGTAGCGAGAAGAGAGAAATATAGCGTCAATAAATTTAATTAGAAACGAATTTTTATTTATATAAATTTAAATAATGATTTTTAAACAAGTTTGAAACATTTAAATATAACAAAAAATTGTTAGCATGTGCTAAAGGCACACAAAAATACGTTTTTAAAGCAATAAAAACATAAAATTTGAAAAATACTTTTTTTTTCTTCCAAATACTTTATTTTTTCCTATCCAAACCATTTTATACGTTTTTTTTTGTCAAAAAAAGTTGGCAACCCTACTCGCACTAGGCACTCAGATGTGTTACAGTAGTTTTAGAGTTTTATCAATACCAGGTTTTCAAACCAATCTTTCTACTTTATAGTATTAGTGCAGAGTTGTTTTCATGGCGTCGTGTTTGTGTGTCGTCATTTTGGCGTCAAATTACAAATTTCAACAGAATAATCAGATTTAAATGATATAAGGACTAAGTTTTATTTCACACTAGCTGTGCTCGCGGCTTCGTCTGTGTGAAATTTAACAAAAAAGTTATTGTTCAGTTCGCAGAGTTATAAAATAAATTTCTGAAATAAAAGTAGCGTAAACTACTCGCTACTATATCAGCTATCTGCCAGTGAAAGTGCCGTCAAAATCGATACAGCCGTTTCAGATATTAGCTGGAACAAACAGACAGACAGACATACAGACAAAAATTGTATAAAAAATATTTTGGTATATGTAGCATGTAAAAATCCATATGCATTTAGTAAAAAGCGGTTATTTTAATATTACAATCAGACCTTCCAATTTTATTTAATTGTGTACATTTTAAATAAAATTTGCACATTAAATAGACCTAAAAAAATTGACAGATACACGGAATTTATTATAAAAGTTATAGCAAATTGAACTAAATAAAACTTAATTAATAATTTCATAAGTTTATTATGAAGCTATAAATTCTTTCTTGTTATAGATCAAATGAAAAAAAAAACACGCAGAACAATTTACATTTTTTTTTATGTCACTAGGTCGGTAAACAAGCGTACGGCTTACCTGATGGTAAGCGATTACCGTAGCTTATAGACGCCTGCAACACCAGAAGAAGCATCGCAAGCGCGTTGCCGACCCAATCCCCAATCCCCCCAGGAGCTCTGGTCTCCTTACTCACCAACAGGAACACAATACTGCTTAAAAACAGTATTATTTTGCTGTGATCGTCTGTAACATTGTACATTTGTATTATTTGCATGAATACAATGACTCTTGGACACTTCTTAGGTACAACGTAAAAAAGAAAACGATTTTAAAGTATAGACGTATTTAATAATGCGTTAGAATGAAATACTTAAAGGATATTCTTGTTTCACAATAAGTCCCGGTTAGTGTATTTAGTTCGGAACTAATTTAACTTTAAGAATTAAATGCATGTCAGGCGTACAGACCGGGTTAAGTTCGCCCACGTGACAATGTGTGGACGTTCGATGCACCTGTACTGTTAACCATAAGACCGTTTTCAAGTTTCATCGTTATTTATCTATACATCTATACATATAATAAAATGGTAGGAAAGTCAAAACTGTACATTGAATATTTTTTTTTTTTTAGAATACGTGGGGCGTGATCTACAATCGATACCTAAGCCAAAAATATAGTTTTTAGAATTTATGTCTGTTTTTCTGTTTGTCTGTATGTATGTTCACTATAAACTCAAAAAGTACTGCATGGATTTACTTCAAATTTGGCACGAATATTATTAAGAAGTCGAGTCAACATATAGCATATAGGGAACGAGCAGTGAATATTTATTTCTTTAACGCATTCTGTAACAACGTGTAATCTAACGTCGCTGGTGTATAAATAAAGTTTGTTTCAGTTTTATTTAGCTGTGATCTTCTGTTAGGTTGAGGTGCTTCCCCAGTCTGGCCGCTAAAAATTTTGAGCAAGACATTTCCTGCTGTGCCTTATCTCATTAAAAAAAAGACACTCATTTGCGAGGCTTATGTACGTTCCATTATAATGTCCATAGTTTCGACTAGATTATAAATTTCAAAATGTCATTTTAATTTTCCAACAGTACTGATATTAATAAATTTTTAGTAGTTGTAGGTCGAAAAGTCGAAACTGTTGTACGGTTTTCCTAACGAGAGAATATTTGAAAAGCGCTTGATTTTTTATCTGTCATCGTTTCGGATTGTTTTGAAAGTGCATTTAAATAATTGCTTATCAAATATTTTGACGGAGCGAAAATTGGTTCGTAGCTGCTTCGAATAAGCAATTTAAAAATGAGAATTTGAATCGATTATTTTGTAAACTATTTATTTTTTATCTTCGATGACATTGTTTATTTAAGCATTGTTTATTTATCTAATACTATTAAATGAGCAATTCTTGTTTTATAGATTACATAATCTGAATCTCAGAAACGAGTCCAACAATTTTCATGAAATTTAGTATGCTGGGGATTTCGGGGGAGATAAATAAATCTAGCTAGGATTCATTTTTAGAAAATGTCGTTTTATCCAAGTTTTTAGACAATGAAAAAATAGCTACAATATCGTTAGAATACGAAGGTAAATTTCGCACTTGTAGATAAAGTTGTAATAGCTCAGGGAAATCGGCCGGTCGCGATCGACCGAAAAGACCACGGTTCAAAACCTCAAATTTCCAGATCGATTATTGTTATTTTTTTCTAATTGCACTCGTTATTTTTTATTTAAATAGCCAGTTCTTATTTTTTATTATTATGTCGGTAAAATCGAAAAATATTATTCATATTTTATCATTATTATTTATTAATTATTTTTTATTTTTATTATATGTATTTTTTATTTTATTTTTTTATATTGTATTTTTTATTACTGTCGGTAAAAAAATATTATTCATATTTTATAAATATGTAATTCGTATTTAAATATCATTTCCAAAAAACACGATTTACTAAAAATACCGAGCTAAGTTTGGTCACCCAGGTACGGTAATTTATACTTCATGTTTTGTCATACCTCCTAAGTCAAAATATTTTGAAACTAAACCTGAGTACAGATAATTTAATAGTCAAGTTTAATTATATTGTTACTAGTTAGTTTATCAAAAAAAAAAAAAAAGTAAAAATGCAATATGAATAACTTTAATAATTTGTTTATAGTTTGACTACCCCGTTGGCGCAGTTTGTAGTGACCCTGCTTTCTGCTCCGAAGGTTGTGGGTTCGATTCCCACTCCGAGTATGGGTGTAATATAAATATTTATTTATATATTTATAATATATGTATTATTTATAAGTATGTTTATCGAAAAAAAATATGTAGCTATATACCAGTCGGCTGTTACCTATAACACAAGCATTAAGTTGCTTACTTTAGGAACAGATGACCGTGTGTGTATTGTGTAGATATTTATTTATCTATTTATTTAAATAATAATAATATTAAAAGAGATAACATAGAAAACAAAGAGTTGAAGGGGTTTAAACGACGCCATAAGTCCGTAACGTACCTAAAGCGTTTAATTACGAAAAGAATTTTGGAATTTAATTAAAAACAATACCTCACCACTGTAGACATTGATTAGCAAAACAATGCTCACCGGATAAGCTTTGTTTTAATAAAGGAATAAAATATACAAATGTTCGGTTCATTTTCTTTTGTAAACAATCTTTTGTAAATAAAATACAATTCTAAATGAAATCCTTGACTGTTTTTGAACATTATTATTTCGTTTGTGACTCATTGTCGATTTTAATAAAAGTTTATCAGTATGTTTGCATTATAAGTTAAGTAAGTAAAAAAAAATGTATACATGTGTATATACGTTACACAAAATTAATAACGTGTATTTGTTACCTGCACGTAGAGTAGTATAATAAGTCGACTTCTAAATTGTTCGTATATTCATGTAAAAAAAGATAAATATTGTTTGGTTTCTTCACATTAGTTTATAATATTACACATACATTTTAAAAAGTATAACCAAGAAATTCTTGATTAATCTAAAGATCAATCGTTCGAAAACAGACAGATAATTCAGTTTTATAACAGTTTACAAATAATCTTTTTTTAATATAATTATATGTACTCTTTATTTAGTGACTTGCTTATTTTAAATGGACCTAGTTTTGATTTGTAAGACTTTATCTTAAAAAGCTTAAAACCTACTCAATTTCTTCCGAGTGCTCTTCAATAAAATGCAAACTTTGAATCAGTAGTAGATTCACGTAGAGCTGACATGACGGATTTGTAAATAACGATTTGAAAGTGCTTTTTAAAATCCATTGCAATGTATTAGTGTGATTTTAATATAAAAATATTTTCAAATTTTATAGAAATTCAATATTAAGTTATGAAATTAGATTTTACCTTATTATATTTATTGAGTGTATTTCGTATTTATATTTTAAATATTAAAATTTAAGCACGAACTACAATTATTATTAATAATAAACAGGATCACAAATTTTGATTTAATCTATTATAAATATCAAAACTTATTGTATTTGTTTTGATAAATGCCTTAATAGCATATATTCTTAAAAAGTATATTGAGCTGTATTTTTTTTAACTAAGAGGTTGACGAACTAAGTACAGGCTACGTGTAAGCAAATACGACGACTATAGACATAGGCTATGGACATAATACCAAGAGCATTATAAGTGCATTGCTGACTCTAGTCCCGATCCTTCCTAGGAGCTCTGGCTAACTACCGAAAAATAACATTAATTGATTGAGAACAGTATTATTTAGGAATGATTTTCTGTATAGTTCAGGTAATTAGTCTGGCTGCTCAAAATTTGAAGAAAGATTATTTCCTGTTTTGCGCTACCTCAATAAGCCTAACGTTTTACTTATTATTAAAAAAATAATAATTACGAATCCATTTTATTAAAGCTTCTTACTCGTTCTAATAAAACCGTTTTCCGTGTGATGAATATATAATTGACTTTTGAGATGTTCTAATTTGTAAACCGACATGTGTTCATATCGTCGGTAAATTATTTGTGTTTCAATCTCTTAATATGTAAATTCAATTTGGCATTTCCTTAATGGCTTCTTTATTTTAATTAAAGTTTTCTTTGCATATTATTGAGCATCCGCAATAAATGTATTATTGTCGATGCCCTTTATCTATTATTTAAATTATATGTAAAATGTGAAAGATTATAAAGACGATTTAGGTGAGATCTTTTACTGTTAAATGCAGAAAAAAACATAAAATATGTCAAACAACTGGATAATTAGAAGAATATATGGATTCGAGGCTTTTGAATATCAATTAAAATGGTAAGTCTTAAGTTATTTCTATCTTGTAAGGTATAAAAAAAGAGCCCTTAAATGTTAATTAAAAAAAAAGAAAAAGTTATTTCTATCATACTATAATCTATACAAATATTATGAAGGTAAAGAGTATTAGTGTTTTTATAAATGCGTTAATCTCAGGAAATACTGATTTAAATTGAAACATTGATTTTGTGTTGGATAAACATTTTTGAATATCATATCAAAAATTGACCGCTCCAGCGGGGTTCGAACCCGCGTCTCCGAGTGACCGTGTCGGTCACATTTTTGATATGATATTCAAAAATGTTTAGAATTCCTAACGTGGGGGTAACACAAAAATAAAATCGTAGATATTTGTATTGGATAGTTAGTTGATCTACTGAGGAATGAGTAATAAAAAATCATAAAGGCTACATGATTTTTATTGCGCTTTTTCCTCAAATGAATACAGGTGAAACTATGGAACACATAACATTTATTAAACATAAATAAATACATACTAAATCAGAAAGACATTGACAGTCAAAGGAGATAGAAAGAAACTCATTACGAAATACATTAGTTGTATGCATAGAATGGAAATTTGCATGATAAAAATAAGTCTCTAGAGATGTGTACGCATCGGTATCAAAGAACCGTGATTGGCTCGTTAACCTTCGAAACGGTATAACAGTGATACTAAATTACTAGAAGTGAGTGTGAAATAAAATGAAAAGTAGTTAAGCACAATAAAATAATCACTTCAGGCTATAATATCTCATTGCTTATATATAGGCCTCTTTCCCCATGTAGGAGAAGATATATTCCCTACTGTGAGTAACGATCGGCCTTTATATTCAAATGAGTCCTTAGTAAAAAGTTTTGTGACATAATAAAAAAAAACAAAACAGCTTATTTCGTCAAGTGGTTCTCGCGTAATTTTACTATCATCCGTACATCCAAAATGTTCACGTCCAACACAATATATGTATTTATTTAATTCATTATTTTTTGCAATAATAAAAGTATTCAAAGAAGACTTCAAATGATAATTAATTTATAGTTTGATGTCTATTTTGTATAAAAGTGTATATTTTATACCATTATAAAGCATTGTCATTAAAATATAGATGACTGTGTTGACAGCAGGGGCAGAGTTGGCAAGGCCCTTGTCAGTTTAGTCTAGCGGGCCAGAAGACGTCCCACACTACGTTTGCTAACACGCGGTCTCCACTTAAGTACAAGTGTGTTCCAGCGGGCTTTCGGTCATGCGACACAGGTACCGCTTCAGCCCACCGACACTTCATCTTAATAATTCTGTGGGCTATGACGGTTACTTTTGTTCTCTAATGTATAATCTCATTTCTAATCCTATTTTTGAGAGACCCCAAGCATAGCCCGTTCCATTGTACATTGAGAGGGGAAATGCATTTACGCACTAACCCCGCCACACGAGGGGGACGGGAGTGTGGAACTCCCGGCGTGAGGTGCAATGTCAGACTATTCACTAAAACCCACATCTTTTTCCGCCGGCACCTTAGTGGGGACGCCATGGGATCGCTTTCGCACACTACCACGACGCCCCCCGGTATGGCCTTTTGGCCCCATCGTAAGGGACGTTCAACCTTTCCAAGTCAATTCCTCCGTCGTCTGCAGGAGGGAGACGAGGTCCAGGAGCTGCCCTACTGCCTGAATCCGGGCGACCGTAAGGTCCAGGTCTTCCTCGGCCACCGGGCCGCACGTGGCAACCCCGCAGAAACCGCAGAGCGCCCAGCGCTACCCGGTAGCATGCGCTTGCGCGCCTTAGAGCAGGCGAGTAAACCCGCCCACCCTGTCCGCCGCGTTCGGATAGGAAAACCCACCCCCACGTCTCCGCGCCGTCTCAGCGCCACATCGTCGCACCGTCGTGCCAACACACCTGCGCTCACAGGTCCGCTCTGAGAACCAGAGAAGTACCCGGAGCGCATCGTCTAGTTTTGGTCCGCGGGGGCCCGAAGACCCCTACCACCCGCGGCGGTTAAACCGCGAGCGGCCTTCCCTATCCGCCACCTGGGTACGCGCCCAGTTGAAGTTCAGCAACTCTTCCCATGGGGCCTAGGACCCTTGGGGGTCTGGGAAACGCCGCCCAGCATAAACGAAATTGTTTCAGCCTAGTTGGATGGTATGGTAACTGCACCAGGTGGAACGTAAGCGCTTTATCAACCCTATTGTTATAAAAATGATAATAATTATTTTTGTTACAAAGTCAGATAACCCGAAAGAGGTTCTTTGCTATCATAACTTTAATATTTGTTATTTTTTTGTGAGTTTAAGAAAAACTTTTGGAAATATGTAAAAGAGAAAGAATAGAATATATTTTAGTTCATTTATTATATGAATAAAGTCTAACAAAAAATATACTTTTAAAAGTTCATAAATCTTAAAAGAATTTTTTAATACAAAATTAGACACACATTTTAATATAAATTAATTCGTGCTTATGATTTTTTTTATTATTTAGAATTAATTATATAAGTTTACTAGCGACCCGCCCCGGCTTCGCACAGGTAGCATCGTCTTTGGTGCGACAAAGCCAGCCCTGCGGTCACCAACCTGCCAGCCCAGCGTGGTGACTATGGGCGGTGGGTGGGGGTTGTTGAAATGATGATGATGATTAAAAAATATCGATATTAAATCACTGTCACACCGTCTGGACCGTTTCGGCTATTTTTTTTAAGTTTTTCAAATATTTTGTGGAAAACATATTGATCATTTCAGTTGCATATAGATGATATTAAGCAAGACAAGATGACCTCTATCGGGTCAGCTAGTATGTAATAGAAATAAAAATAAAATATTCAGTGTAAACTATTACCTAAATACAAACGATACAGGCAAAGCAACACACCCACAGATAACAACAAAAATCAAATTGTCCAGTTGGCAATTTAGCCACAAGTGAAAGAATATAAATCAATGTTGTATTTTCACTAATAAACGTTCGTACGTCTGTACGTCTGTAAGGCTCTGGGGAAATCTAACGCGTTCCGACAAACGGATTAAATCTAAAGAAATAATGAAGTTTACCTGAAAGCTCCGACTCCATTGGACAAACACTTTTATTGAATACTAATTGTTCTTGCTGTATTGATAGCTGAAATGAAAAGAAATAACAACTGAATTATATTGATTATTTCTTTAGTGTATTCGGAACTTAATATATATAATAGGTACGCCATTTATTAGTAAAATTTTTATTTAATGATAATAAAACTTGAAATTAGTATTACACGTGCTTCAAGCAAAGAGCACTTCGTTTTGCTTTATGGCTTCAAGTTATGAAACGACTATTTAATAATCTACGTAATTTGAATGTATAAATGATTTTTTAGAAAATAATATTTGAAAGTATATATTTTTTATATACGTAAATCTGAAGTTAAACGTTTAGCTCAGTTTGTGCCGCTAATTATAACACTTTATTGAAGTTTAGTGACATATAGTAACAAAACCTTCACTTTACAGTAAAATTAAAAGATAGAGAATATATATAAAAGAGAGTTAGCATCAATAGTCCAAGGCTCTTCTTTAAATAAAGTTGGGTCATTTTCCATGAATTGTCAGCAGCACATTTGAAACATGTTTAACTCAATTTGATTACGTCATTTCTACGTGATATTCTGTGCTCATTTGGCACTATTGAAAGCCATTTTAAGAAGAAGAAGAAGAAGATGATTACGTCGTCGAATTTGAAATCATGGTTTATAGGAAAAAAATAACATAATTTTATATACGATACTACTCATTTTTATAAAATCCAGTTTTTTTTAAAGAGTAACAGCGGAGTTCTTTCCCGATTTTTCTTTCCAGAATCTACATTCCGAATCATTGTATGTAGTCTTTCAACAACAATTTATTGAAATTAACATAATTTTAAGTTACTTGAAGAAAGTAAATTTTTAATTATTTATTTTATATATGTTACATATTATGTCTCTTCCAGCACACTAGTTTATATGAAATTTACGTCAAATCACCAGTTTTTACCCAATTGGTGCGAATTCTCAACGGACATTTCGAAATCGTGGATTAGATTCGATAATCCATCCAAACGCTTCAAATTAACCGTTCTCGAAAATGGTTTTTACGTTTTGAATACTGAATACGGGTATAGGACAAATTGAGCTGAATAATTGATGTGCATTTGTGGAACAAACTTTGTTATCGTCTGTTTGAGTTAATATTCCTAGCGGAGCGTGCGCGTAACGAATCGAATTAAAATCGCCCTGTTTAAAGGTTCGATACTCGATATTTTATAGTTGATAATTTAGAAAAAAGGCGTCGAGTGATAGCATTTTTATGTTATTTGTAACAAGTTCATTTATTTTCTAGTCGTGTGTTAAATTAAATCTATTGTTAATGGTTAGTGTGGAAATATCTGGAAAATGTTTGTACATTTGTTGTATGATTTTATTTGTGTGTATGTGTTCATCATTCTTAATATGGTATTTTATAATATCACATTAAGAATTACTCAAAATAGTTACACACCATTTGAGGTAGGTTGAGGAGGTTCACCGTAGGTACAAATTGCAGTGAGTCTGACCTACCCTTCCTTTGGATTCTACTCTCTGTCCCAGTCTGGAGCAATGTATAATTTATATGTTCATTCATTGTAAAAAATATGTATATAGACATATATGTATACAGATCAGCCGCACATTACTTAAAACATAGGAATTAAGATGGAATGGATGGATGGATATCCTAGGAAATACGAAGAATGTTAATACGGTTACCGAATGTATTCAAATAAAAATAAAAATAAAAATGAAAAAATGAAAATGAAAATTAAAAATTAAAAAAGATATGAGAAATACGCAAAGTTATTAGAACTAGCCAACAACTTCTTGGCAAATTGGAGAAACGTGTCTGCAAAGATGTCGATAATACTGGAATTGTCAGTTATATTGTATTTTTAAATTAGTCAATTCATGGTTGTATTTTGAGTAAGTTTTGTTTTGGATGGGCTTATTGTAAAGGTGTTTAGATCTAACCAGGCTTTGTCGAGGTATACATACAATTAATTTCTGAGAGCAAGTCACTTATATTAAGTAATTATTTATGATTTTATATAGTACAATCCAATCAGATGTGATTCTACGTTTTTCTAATGATTTCGTATTGAAATAGCTTAGTCTAAGCGAATAATCAGCGCTATATCGACAGCCAGGGCATATAAACGTAGGAATCTGTTGATGCTTTTTTGTACACGTTCTATCCTATCGACGTGAACACGATACGAGACATTCGTTACTTGAGTGATGCTTCTGACTAGGTTATTATATATTACCTTAAGGATTAATATGGATCAAAGCTCAGAACAGGCTTTTCTTTTCTTCCCCGTGTTAAAAATAATAATCAGTTTATAATTAATAGTGACATTAAAATATATTACTTACTCCGTTTGCAATATCTTTTCGTTACAATGATTTTATCCCTACAACTCTTCGGTCTGCCAAATTTTTTTTCTCATATAAATATCCGCCGAGCATCGTGACAAGGATAAGCCAGCAATAAATAAGATATATGTTTTGTTTTATCCCTTGAAGAGCATTATTGGTATGAATAACAAAAGCTCGTGTTGTTGTTTACTCGGAGACGCTGCAATGTATGAGATCTCGAGAGACGTCGATATTAATAACAATAAGAACTGGCCATCAGGGTTTTGATTAACCACATTTCGTTGTTCACATACTGCGGAAGACTGAATACTAGAGTAAGATTTAATAGATATGACTGAGCGTAGTTTTGGTAATTTTTTGAGCGGAGTTATGTTTGGAATTATGTTTAGGGGTTTTATTTATTTTAATTTCATTTTTGCGTTCTACCTAAACTATTTGAACAAATGCTTTTAAAGTTTTTTTTTTTTGTATAGTTTAATAATTATGTCCTTGAATAATTTTATTATAAAATTTGTGAATAAAACCTGCATAAAACGGTCCATATAATTTTAATAAAAGTAATGCTGTTGATTAGATTTGCGAGAATCTAAAATATTGTCATATTTAATTTATTATATAAGTAATTGGTTTTGTTTCAATTATATGTTATAATAAGAAATTTAATGTGTGCTTCATATAAAACTTTATTTATACATTATATTGTATTTTAATTGTATACTTTCTTTTATTTTCACGACTTTACTCCACTATTTTTTACGTTAAATTAATGAAGTCAATTGACTGTCTAAATTATTCTTAAATTCCAAAAAGCATAAAAATAATACTTTCGATTACTAAGACACTTTAACCAAACTTTTAACATTGTATCAAAATAAACCCAAAAATACTGATATTTTTTCACATCTATTTATAACATATCATGGCTTTTGTAGATCGCATTCAAACATACCAAAACTCTTTCTCTTCCCTCTTATGAGACGAATATTAAACGTAGACGGATATTTACTAGGAAATAAAAATGTTTTGACGCCATTTTTATCTTGTTATCATTGAATATAAAAGAGTAAATAGAATTGTTACCTAAAAACCATTCAACGAGAGCTCTATTGAGAATAATTGAAATGAAATGAAAATACGATCGTTTTGTTCATATATAAATTTTCGTGTAATGTTTATGTTAATTTCGTAATGTATTCGATCATTGGAAACGGGTGTGAGTATTTTGTTTTACTTCTACTTATTGTGTGTTTTTTATACTACAATATCTATGTAAATTGATGGTTTTGACTTTTACAAAAGAAGTTGTTTTGATGCTTTTAAGGGTTTTTAAGGATGTTTAAAATAACGTTAATTCAAGCTCATCAATTTATAAAAATGGGATAGATAAGCAACCATAAATGCTGATACATGTTCGCCGATAACCTAGTTAAACATTATTAGATAGAAATGATTGATTTGATAAATAAAACTGTTATTAAATCGCTTCAATCATTTAATGAAACAACTTTTTTCGGATTTTATCGCGGTTTATTATTAACTTTTGATTCCCGACGTTTCGGATACTTTACAGCAACCATGGTCACGGGAGGACTGAGTCTAATAATAAACCGCGATAAAATCCGAAAAAAGTTGTTTCATTAAATGAGTAAAATTCGCTTCAATCAACCAAAATATATAGCACTAGCTGCTACCCGCGATGTTGTCTGCATTTAACTAGTAGTTAAATGCAGACAACATCACAACCTATGCCCTTTCCCAAGGTCTACTTAACCTTTGTACCAAATTTCATTCAAATCTGTTCCGTGGTTAAGGTGTACAAGCGTAACAGACCGAGTTACTTTCGCATTTATAACATTAGTAGGGATTAAATCATATCTTCAGCCTAATATAGTCCACTGCTGGACATAGGCCCCCACAAGTTCGCGCCAAAAATGGAGTGAAGTCATGTATTTTGCCCTTAGTCACCACGTTAGGCAGGCAGGTTGGTGACTGCAGGGCTGGATTTATTGCACCGAAGATGCTACTGCCCGTCTTCGGCCTGTGTATTTCAAACCCAGCAGTTAGATGGTTATCTCGCCATCGGTCGGCTTTTTAAGGACACCAACACCCACGGAAAGAGAGGGGGTGGCTATATTCTTAATGCCGTAACCACACAGCATGGTTTGAATATAATACTTATTATTAAACGATTATTTAGATTCAACTTAGAAATTATCTAAACAATTGTTTAGGATTGCGTTAGCTATTATTTGAATAGCCTCGCTAAAGTGCAATGAGGCTAATATATCGTTATTATACTTAACCGGTTATTGCGGAGCGGCTAACGATTATTTTATTTATAATACTATTCATAAAATAGTTATTTTGGTGCGTTTATAATTTTGTGTACGCGGTTTAAGCTTTTGTTTGTTATATTAGGTAGTATTTTCTCTATATTAGGCTTAATAAATATGCATAGTTTTATGTTTCCACTAGTAAAGCCTTACTTGTAAACTAAAAGAAGTTTGGTTGATTTTTCTAGAGACGCAATGACGACTTTGGGGTAGGTAAAACAAAGCTGTAAATAAAAATTTACAGTTCTGTTATAATTATGCCATATAATAAAAATAATATTTTCATACTAATTAGAAAGTGTTTTTTACTTCGAACTTCCTTGATGAATGGCAAAGCTTAAGTAATTTTTCAGTTCGAACAAGTATCTTCGAAAATTAAAGTATTCAACCAAATTAATTCTCCAGATTAATAATATTAGTATATATTACAATAATATTTATGTGCATTATTATTTTATCATTAATTAATATTATGCTAAAGAGTAACCAATAAAATGGGAACAACCGGAGCAAACGTGACTTGTAAGAATGAAATATCGAATACAGTATTTCTGTGCTTTAGTAGAAATTTATGAAGAGCTCGCCTTCACTTGGATAGGTGAGGAGCACTGGTTCTGAAACTTATTTTAATAATTTACCTGTGACTTCAATCAGAAAAAAAAACTTTTTAACAAAAAAGTTAAACCGTCGAAAAAACTGAAAAGCAAATAATGATACACTTTTTTTATTTAACATTACTAAGTACTTAAACTAATGATATTATACCCAAGTAATTTAAAAAAAAATCTTCCCTACTTTCCTACCATTATTTTCTTTTCTAAATTTATATGGTATCAACTTCGAGGTATACCCTGTCTAATAGAAAAAAATATATCAAAATTTGACTACTCTGTAAAAAGTAATGCGTGGTAATACATAAAAAAAATATACAAATACATACAAATCAAATTCTTGACAAGAGACGACACCATACTATTTTTAATTTTACGATTTTATTTTTGTGTTACCCGCATATTAGGAAATTCTAAACATTTTTAATATAATATAAAAAATCGACCGTTTTTCATTATAATATGAAACTTTGAATAGTTACGGGTTTCTGTCAAGAATTCACTATATACAGCATCACGGTTGCGTAGAACCGAATATAAAATCATCATATCAAAAATTTCGATCTAGCGGGTACATCGTTCCATAGCTTAATTTCCTAGAGCATCGATACGGTCAGTTGGAGATGCAGGTTCGATCCCCGCTGGAACGGTCGATTTTTGATATGAATTATATTAAAAAATAAAATCGTACAAATTAAAGATATTTGGTGCTTCATATACCCAAATCAATATTGTGTTACAACGGTTAGTAGTGGTTCATCAGTGAAACTAGAATTGTCGATTCTTTGACAATGGTTATGATATTGATGGTCGCATACTCGTAATTGTAAAAATCGTTGTTTTTTTTGTACCTCCAGCAATAAAATGTTTTTTAAATATTAATTTTTACTAGTTTAAGAGGAGTAATAAATATGTACAATGTATATGCATAGAATAGCGCATGTACAAATTTTTTATAATAATAATATATTATAATTAATGTCTAAAGGTCAGTGGCCTGAATATTAGGTTTTATAATATGTTTGCCTAAATAACTGTTTATAAGACTTTTTGATCGTGAAAAAAGAACACAGTTTTTATTAAATACTAGCTGACCCGGCGAACTTCGTATCGCCTAACAGTGACTTTTAAGTACTATCACAAATCTTTTGTATGGGAGTATAGAAAAGTGTTGTTTTTAGACTTTTTCAGGAAATTTAAAATTTTTTTTTAGAATTTTTTTCTCCGTAAGAACCATCCTCGTACTTCAAGGAATATTTAAAAAAAAGAATTAGCGAAATCAATCCAACCGTTCTCGAGTTTTGCGCTTAGCAACACATTCAGCGACTCATTTTTATATTATAGATAAACCACTGTAAAAATTTTAGAAAAACGAGTTACTTATTTTTTTTATTTTTTTATTTATTCTTAATGTACACCGAAATACAGACACATATAAAGAAACATAGAATACAAGATGTACAAAGGCGATCTTATCGCCAAATAGCGATCTCTTCCAGATAACCTTTGGGTACAGGACACGATACAGTAGCAGCGGTTAAGGTGTGCACAAATTAAGGAGTAAAGATCAATTATAAATAGATAAAAACTACGATATGATAAACTTACATAATTATTAAAAAAAAAGAAAAAAAAAACATATAAATAAGTAAATATTTTAGTATATAATGTATGAAACACATATATACACACATACATACATACATACATATAACATACACATACATGATTACATTGAGGCATACATATATTTACATAATAATATGCATAAAAAAATAATTAGATACATAAAATATACATTAACAATAATTATTTACAAATAATAATATATAAATATCATATAAATAAATGTTATTAACGATAAACTTAACACAAAAAGATTTGCTGTAACATTGACTGTGCGATATAGGATGTTTAAGTCTGTTGTCACCCTGAGAACGAAGGCCCAACGTACTGGGCACGTCCGAGCTAAGAAAAGTAAAACATTTTTTTAGGTATGGGGGAGTAGTGGGATGGAAAAGGATAGAGTAGAGAAAAGATAGAAGATGTAAGTTGCGGCGTTCTCTTACGTTTTTACTATGAAACTATTTACCTATTTTTTTATTGACACAACTTGTAAAGTACAACTGATATAAGTTAGATATAGTTTTATTGAATCAAGCAAAATTTTAAAAGTTCTGTTTTGCAATTTCATATCAAGCGTGTTTACAAAGTTAAGTGATATCATTGAATTTTATTCGTCCCTCCTTGGGGATCGAAGCACGAACTTTGAGAAACTCAGTTTCAGATGCAGGAAGTTTAGTGCGACTAACTCTAAATGATTGCCGCGGTCTTCGCCAAATGAGATAATCAGATATAACAAAGTTACGCAAAGACGTGGGGAAAGTGCTAGCTCACTTTATACAAAATGCTGCTGAGTTTATGATTTTATTCGTGTTTCTAGGATATTGATACTGATACATTGTTTCATTGTATTATTTTAAATGATTATAAGCTTTAGTACGTCTGAAATGTGTTCAATATAAGTTAGCAAAATTTGTTTAATATCTTCTTAATATAAAACACGTTTTTACATATTATATATAAGGACCTGGGTGACCGAGCTTAGCTCGGTATTTTTAATAAATCGTGTTTTTTGAAAATCATATTTAAATACGAATTACATATTGATAAAATATGAATAATATTTTTCGATTTTATTTTTTTAGAAAAAAAAAAGAAAAAAAAAAACGATAATCGGATCTGGAAAACTTGAGGATTCGAACCATGATCTTTTCGGTCGAGCGCGATCAGCCGATTTCCCCTGAGCTACTACAACTTTATTGACAGATGCGAAATTTACCTTCTTATTCTGACGATATTGTAGCCATTTTTTCATTGCCTAAAAACAGGGATAAAACGACATTTTCTAAAAATGAATCCTAGCTAGATTTATTTATCTCCCCCAAAATTCCCTGCATACTAAATTTCATGAAAATCGTTGGAGCCGTTTCCGAGATTCAGATTATATAGATATATATATACAAGAATTGCTCGTTTAATAGTATAAGATGTTTAATATTTTAACAAGCTTTCCTACTCAAAGTATGCTAAATAGTTCTTTTTAATTGCTTGTAAAATATAACTTTTTAGATTTTACATTAATTACTAGTGTGATTTATATTGAATTTTATTTATAATTTATACACTGCTGTGTGGTTACGCCAGTAAAGAAACAAGCCACCCCCTCTCTTCCCGTGGGTGTCATAAGAGGCAACTTAGGGATAACACAGTTCCACTCCACCACACCTCGGAACTTAAAAAGCCGACCGATGGCGGGATAACCATCCAACTGCTGGTTTTGAAATTCACAGGCCCAAGACGGGCAACAGTGTCTTCGGTGCGATAAATCCAGCCCTGCAGTCACCAACCTGCCTGCCCAGCGTGGTGACTATGGGCAAAACACATGACTTCAATCCATTTTTGGCGCGAACTTGTGGAGGCCTATGTCCAGCAGTGGACTGCGATAGGCTGAAACGATTGATTTTTAATAACTTCGTGTTATGGAAACGTCAAGAGAATCTTTCAAATATGTTTCTAGAAAAGAGTAGAATTATTAATGGTTAACACTTTAAGTTATTATGCTCAGTATAATGTATTTTTTTTAAAGTAACACTTGTAAAAAATTTTCGTTAAAATCATGTCATTAAAAAAGCCATACAACCTCAATACTAAGATAAACATTTTGAAACAAGTATTACTATACTCTGTGTTTTGAAATAACACGTATCGTAATATTAGCATAGCTATCTATCGTGCACAGATAAGTTGCACATTGCGAATTAGAGATCGGATCATTTATTTAATGCTTTTAAAATATAATTATATTAGTTAGTCTATTTTGTATTTATAGCCAATAATGCCAAAGTAGCAATATTTATTTTACCAGTGTCATGAATGGAGAAGACACGAAAGAAGTTTATCGGTGCGGTCGAGATTTCAACATCTAATTTAATATTTAGTGCGTACTAGACTTTATTGACGGTAGTTTGTTATTATATAAAATTTTAAATACGTACTGTATAATGCTTTAAATGTGTGCTTTAAAATATATCCAAAAATTTTTTTAACGAAATTCTCATTATAATGTTTTATTTATTCATGTCACATTTAATTCCATATTTCATTAAAATTAAAACAACACCAAAACAAGTAAAAATAAAACGAGGCGATTTTGCAACGAGTGACCTGTTTTAAATTATCTCTATTATGTAAATTATATTTTCACATTAAACTGTTTGGGAATCCGGTTAAATAATAAGTTTCAAAACTCCATCGCATCACCTTGTCACAGAAACATTAAAGTTTATACATTTGCATGAATAATATTAGAAGTCTCATTTAGTTTCCATTCTGATTTCATTACCGTCTCTTAAGTCACTTGATGTTTTTAATTTAGCTTTTTATATTTTAAAAATATTATTTTTAATTAAAATATCATGGATTTATTATGTATACTAGCTGCCCCCGCGTTGTTTTGCCATATATGTTACTAAATCCCTTAATGCCGCCCTCTTATAACTTAGTGATATGAAAAATAGATATTGGCCGGTTCTGGGTAGACCCAATATATACACAAAATTTCATAAAAATCGGTCCAACCGTTTCGGAGGAGTATTTTAACTGACATTGTGATACGAGAGTCTTATATATAAGAAGATTATATATAAGATATGTACTCGTTTACTCGATGAACGTCGTACCGCAATATTTTTGAATATATAGTTTTTTGAAAGGAAACTCTAAATTCTTTAGAATTGTTGTGATTTGTAACTCGATGAAACGAAAATGCGTCACGATAACGCAACAATTAGATATAATCCATTACTGCTCAAAATGCGTAAGCGAAGCGTTTTGCATAGCACTCAAGATCATAAGGTTTGTTCTTTCGACGAGCGTGGACGTCATCGTCGGAAGAACAAACCGCAACTGCCTACTTTTCTACGAGTTTTCAGAATTTTCACTCCTACCGCGTGTGAATTGCAAACACACTTTTTCTTAAAATTGCTTTTATATACGTTTTCCTGACATTATCGAATACAATTTGCAGGTTTTTGGAAGTTATGTGCGTAAATACATTTCAGAGATTATCTTTTATTTCTAGAGATACTTACCTATCCTACTCATGATTTTAATGGATAAGGAGGTAATTTTGAATTGTGACTACTCTTCATAAAACCTTATGTCTGTCATTAATTTGACATTGTTATTAGATTATTTTAACTTTTATTTAATGACAGCGCAAATTGGGAACTACTTCGACTTACTGAAGATCACAGCCAAATAATACTGCTCCCAAATAGTGTTATGTTTCTATGGTAACTGAGGTAGCCAAAACTCCTAGAGATGCGCAGTGTTGAAAATGGCGTTACTCCTGGAGTTGCAGGCGTCCATAGACAACAGTAACGTACGTACTTACTGCCGAATAGCGAATTGCATAGCTGTTAATCATGTTTCCATTGAATCACTTAATCCGATGACCTTAATATTTTTTTACACCAAATGATGCTTAAATAATTATCTTTGAAATCCAGCATGAGACTAATATCACTTAAACCCTAATAACTATGATATTGAGTAGACAATTTGTACGGAACTGAAGAACTCACCTCAGAATATTAAGCTCAAACGGTCGTCGGCGACTGCTCTGCGTCAATTCAATCTCACATCCTAATTGAATCCTCAGCTTTGACATTAAGGAATAATTTATATGTCATGAGCACTACGATCACTTAAATTATAACTACATAGCACTAATATTACAAGTGTGAAAGGTATTCAGTTTGTTTATTTGTTTGTCTACCTAATGATTTATAGTCAATTCTCGTGGCCGATTGTGTCCTATTGGATGAAACGAAGGTTTTTATTGATCATTTTTGATTTAAAACAAACTTAATAAATTTCATTGATGCCTTGCGTAAACTTTATATTCGCTTCGCTTTTTCTCCGACATCATCATCAGTTACTTGGCACTCACAATGTTACTAGACACTATATCTTAAAAAATCTCTTTCATAAAACTTGTCATATCGATAGTAATCCGCATCTGCAGGAACATATCAATCAAAATAAAATTCGGTTGCAGTAGACGTACTATGTGCTTATATTTACCTTCCGAGAGGCGACTGATTCATAACTAGGAAGGCAGTCGTTCTGGAGATGTACAAATCAAATTCGAAGGCCCGAGAGGCAAACATTTTCCAATATTTTCCCGGAAAAATTCTGAACGTATTGTGGTAGTGTGTCTGCGCGGATTGTAAGATTTGCCCTGTTTTAGTTATACATTTTAATAGTATATATGTTTTCCAATGACCTATGTCGTATTTCTATGTAGATTATTTTATTACTGATTGTATAATTTTAATAATAAGATTTCAGTACTTACACTTCGTTTAAATAATAGTACTGTAGTTATAAAAGACCGAAAGAAACACAGCAGAAACCTTAGTCGTTATGCGTTTTGCTTTAATCGAACATGTTGCTTGCAATAATGTTATATCAAAAACTCAAAATTGCCATTGATAAACGTGGTAGATATCCCGTTTTATCGATAATTCACGACAAGAGTTAATGATATCCATTACATTAACAACCTGCATTATAGTTCTCACAAAGTTTTAGCTTAGCTACATTTAAAACATTTTGCAAAAAAATGATTAATATTGTGAAGGACTTTTAAACAAGCTGGTTTGTTTCGGTTTTATCCTGTTTCATCCGGTTCTATCTGAATTCGGTTATGCTCGCGTGACATGTGACACAATCGTTATTTTATTTGCGCCTGTCAGTTTGAACATAGCAAACTAGAAATAGTATGTTTTATTCTAGTTTTATTTAGAATATCGAAAGGTGAATCTTTATTGAAGTTTTTCGTACCTACGAATGCTTTATATATTCATACTTTTTTAAATAACTACATGAAACTTGAAACACGTCTGTTTATATATGTAATGACATCCCATGACAAGCATTTGTATAGTCCATAGATAATTGCCGTGGTTTAGGCGTTTGTGTTTGTATATTATGTGTTTTCGGATCCCCGACACAGGATGGGGCTGTTAATTGTAAAGCAATTATGTACAAATTTTAAAGCTACTGGAAGTTTAATATTTCCCTGTTTAATTAATTTACAAATTTTCAAACATGGATGTCTGAATGATGTTGTACACGTTAAAATTTAATTCCGTAATTGGCGTACCCAATCCCATATTATGATAACGTTTAAATAATAAACAGGTAAGACAATACCTTAAACCTCTGCTCGTTGCTCCGAAATAACAACTAATCTCGAGACGTAATCCAATCTAGAATTCGATTATCTTGTGATAAAGTAATAGTTAATAATGTATTCTCTGTATCATCCAATTACAACATATCGCTCAACTGGTTGATCGATAAATCGGCGGACTGAATAAAATCGCTTTGATATCCAAGATTTGTTTTGCTCATGTTGTCTACAATCTATCTGTACGTTCCTTAATTCGTATTATTTTTCTAAATGAATGACTTTGAAAACGGAGATTATACTAACGTGCTTATGGCTGAATTATTCTTTTTGTAGAACGTAATAAAAAACACTACTGTGTGGCTACGGTACTAAAGAATATAGCCACCCCCTCTCTTCCCGTGGGTGTCGTAAGAGGCGACTAAGGGATAACACAGTTCCGCTACCACCTTGGAACTTAAAAAGCCGACCGGTGGCGGGATAACTGCTGGCTTTTAAATACACAGGCCGAAGACGGGCAGCAGCGTCTTCGGTGCGACAAAGCCAGTACTGCGGTCACCAACCCGCCTGCCCAGCGTGGTGACTATGGGCAAAACACATGAGTTCACGTTATTTTTGGCGTAAACTTGTGGAGGCCTATGTCCAGCAGTAGACTGTATAGGCTGTAATGATGACTGAATAAAAAATACTATTGCACACATATAAAAAGTAAATACAAAATTTGTTAGAATTTTGTGCCGTTGCGCGTTGCCAACCCTATCCCCAATTGCCGCCATGAGCTCTGTTCACCTTACTCACCAGCAGGAACACAACACTGCTTAAAAGCAGCATTGACAGATAGACGGGCTGCTCCATATTTGAGCAGGAAATTTCCTGTTTTGCCCTACCTCAGTTTATATTTAAAAAAAAACTGTAGAAAATCTAGTATTATTTACTACTAGCAGTGCCCGCGACTTTATCCGCGGGAAAATTAGCCTAAGTTACTCCTTATTACAACAGTTATTTGCCAGTGAAAGTCCCGTGAAAACCGGTCCAGCCGTTTCAGAGATCAGCCGGAACAAACAGACAGACAGACAGACAAAAAGTGTAAAAAGAGTTATATGTACCGCGTATACATCCATATACATTTATTAATAAGCTGTTATTTTAATATTACAATTAGACAGTTCTATTTTATTTATTTGTATATATAAATATAAAAATGTTTGAAATTGAGTGGAGGCATAAAAATAATTCTATTAACGATTGAAAATTTGAAGTGAATTTGAGTGGTAGATATTTAAAAAAGAACTTCAAATTGAAGTTCTTTTTTAAATATCTACCGAACTTTCTGCGCAATTATATTGAAGTCTTCAATATAATTGCGCAGAAAGTTCTTGACACTAAGAGTAAATTCTATTAATCAATTATTATGGATGATCAGGGTAACAATGGGACAGATAAAAACAATCTATAAAGTGTGTTTTCTTTTCCCTATATGCAAATATTTTAAATGTTTCAGAATATTAATTTTATTCATTTTCTGTTCAAATATTATTACGATCACATTTCTGAGATAAAGGAAATATGAAAGCAAATTTCTACCAATATTAATAATTAAAGTAATAATCTACACGAAAATGTTAAGTTTTACAGTAGTTTTCAAGGTAATAATTAGCGTCATTTTTATTGAATCGAATCTATCTTTTAATGTCGCTTCCGCTTTGCAATTAAATATGGTATTAGGGCACATTCTTCACGTGTAAGTTGTAATTTAGGTACAGAATCTTCAATAAAAAGAGACGTGAGTTGACAATGCATAGAAATTAATCGGCAATTTAGATTTTTTTGGCAAGATATTTGTGATTTAAGAAGTTTCTGATTAGTAACCTCTTTTGTAATCCTACAGTTATACTATTTTGTTGTTGCTATTGTTTAATTGTTTTTTGAGCTAAGAAAATTAAAAAAGACCTACAATTATAATTCCTTTATTTTAAATATATTGTTACTAGAACCAAATTTGCATACCTACTTAAAAATATAAAGACTTATAAATATATATAATAAAGAATTATAAAATATAAAAAAAAATATATATATTAGCTTCCATTTTTTACAAATTATAAAGTAGTAAAATCTTTTCAGTCCATATGAATATAGACAGTAGGTATATTGTTGAGTGAGTCTACAGCATAATATATCTCTCGTAAAATATTTGAGGGTCCTCACACAATCTCCGTCCCTCTCAGAATAATAAGAAGGAAGCAGATGTCTTATATATTCCAAACCCTATTTTACGTTATTTGAACAAATTTTTATGATTTAATACACGAAAGGTGACTGAAATAAAGGCATTGATAGTTTGTTTCAATGCTCGCTAAATTATTTTAATCTGTGCTAAACTGTCAAATTGACGTTTGCGGTTGACGCTAATTTTAGCGGCTAATTAATTATACGAAATTATGTTACGGCGGTGATCAATTTTCTTATTTGCAGCTTTAATAAAAGCTATTGTGCAATAATAATTACCAAAAAGCCTTGGAGTGATTAAATTCTGGTATATAACCTTTTTGGTTGATTCTATTCTTTTTAATATTTTTTGAGTTTTTACATTAAACTTTATTTATAATTGGTATGTATAAAGACTTCATTGAGAAACAACATAAATCCCGTTAAATCTGTGGTGTTTTTTGTAGAAGCAAAATTGATATTTTATAAATTGAGTTTTAATTGAAATGAGTAAATTAAGTAATGTAAATCCAGAAAAGAATATTAAAAAAAACTAAAACAAAAAACAAACCTATTTAAAACATTAGTATGGACATTGTTTGAAAACTATTCTACAAAAATTTGTAGTAATAATATTCACAGATACTAATTTGTGTATTTTTTAAGATCTAATCCCATCACAGTGCACCTCACATCGCTTCTAAGCCATATCCGTCGTTATGGCAGCACTGATGTTTCACAATGCGCTTGTATCGCCATCATAAATAATTGATAAATGCTGCCATTAATCACAGGTAGGTTCGTGCATGAATAGACATTTCAATTTATTCACGAATACCTTATACCTCATACAACAGCGGAATTTATTTCTAAACGTATATTATTATTGCGGCCCAGTGTTGTGGTTCGATTATTATTCGAATAAATCTTTTGTTTTGTTAATTTATATTTATTTGTTTGTTTTGTAGGTGACGTATTGCTATTATACATATAATTTGTGTACATTTTTAAATATGACCACACGTAAATATATTTGCACATATATGCGTATATATGTGCTTATTAATATATTATCTTACAACAATAGATCGGGTTCATTGTGTTTGTAGGTAGGATATAAGTTGCTTTTTATAGAATGCGTCTATAAACAAACGCGCGACTCATTCGATGGTAAATGATAACCACTTGTCATACACACTACGAAGATTAAAATGAATGACTAATATATAGTGTTGCTGATTTAAGAGATAAAGTAAAGCTTAGGATGGTAAAATGATGCGATGAGGAATTTTCTATCTTCATCTCTGACAGTACCGCATCTAGCAACTACAACTTTTCAATGATTTTTTGAGTTGTGCTAAAAATATTTACAGCAACATCAATATATCTTTTTTTTTTTCTTTACGTAAATAAATTAATCAATTCTCAAATTTTCGCATTTGTAATATGAGTACAATTGCAAATGTTGTTTTTAAATTATTATTTACTAGCTTTTACCCGCGGCTTCACTGGCATTGAATTGTTTTTAATAATAATATGTTACTTCTAATACCTCCAAGAATATGTGTACAAAGTTTCATGATGATGGGTTAAGTAGTTTTTGCGTGAAAGCGTTAGAAACAAACTTACATTAACATTTATAATATTATAAATTAGGGATTAGGGATATTATGGATTAAAATATAATGATTTCCAGTCGTTCTCAGTTGTTATCAGAGACATCTGATATTGATTCCGAGTAGTGGTGATAGAAAAATTATTATTAATTATAAAAAGGATTCTTTTGCACTACGATGGAATTTTAAGGGCAGTTTTAATTTTTTTTTTATGTCACTAGGTCGGCAAACAAGCGTACGGCTCACCTGATGGTAAGCGATTACCGTAGCTTAAAGACGCCTGCAACACCAGAAGCATCGCAAGTGCGTTGCCGACCCAATCCCCAATCCCCCCTGGAGCTCTGGTCACCTTACTCACCAACAGGAACACAATACTGCTTGAAAACAGTATTATTTAGCTGTGATCTTCCGTAAGGTCGAGGTACTACCCCAGTCGGGCTGCTCCATATTTTGAGCAGGAAATTCCAGCTGTGCCCTATCTCAGTAAAGAGTTTATGAATATACTAATCTATCCGCATGTTTTTAATTGAGTTTTTAGTTATATTATTATTCTTGTATTCTTTCGCAAAAATGAAACAATATGTTTAACAAACATCGCAATGGTGCGTGGCTAAGCTTAATGATAGCGATGAGTCAATATTTTTTAAACCTTTTAGTCTAGTCTTTTAGTTTAGTGGTTTTAGTTTTTATAATTGAAATCGAAAGTAAAAAGTGATTAATCGTACAAAAAGAGTTAAATTTGTTGAGAAAGCATAATCTCTTTAAGTATTAGTATTTATTATATTACATTAAAAATTAATAAAATGGTTAATTGTTACATGCCTTACTGACCCTTTGCGTAAAATAACGCTCGTTAAAACTTTTTTACTGCTACGTAAAAATGTACGGTTTATGTTCCAGGTTGTAACTTTTTTCAGTTAACTGGCATTCTTACCTTTGTAATGGTGAATTTTTAATGGTATGCGAGCGAAACCTAAAAATAAAAAAAAATATAAATACTAAGAATTTATAAGCAAATCATTGGAAAAGCACATTGGCGCAACGGTCAAAGCACAGTTGTTTCAGTTTGTTGCTGTTGCGCTTTCAATTAAGGTTCGATCCCCGCAAATGACAAACATGTATCCGCCATATAGATGTTTGCTGTGGTCTGGGTGTTTGTGCAGTCCTTGTAGGTCTCTCCACCGTTCCTCGGAGAGCACGTTAAGCCGTCGGTTCCGGGTGTTATCATGTACACCTGATAGCGATCGTTACTTATAATAGTAAGGAATATATCCACCAACCCGCGTTGAAGCAGCGTGGTGGATTAAGCTCTGATCCTTTTTCAACATTGAGAAAGAGGCCTGTGCCCAGCAGTGTGATATTACAGGCTGCAGCAAAACAAATCATTAATAAAATGTAGTTTATACACAAAAAAATTTCTGTTTTTCAAACAGTTGCCGACAAAAACAGACCTTACAGAAAAAAAGCAAAATTATATAAATAAAATGTTCATTGTGCTCTTCCAATTAGAGGTAGCCACAGCTAACACATAATAACGTTACGAGAAATCGTATCTAAAAGTTAATTGTAAACGGGGGGTATGAGACAAGGTTAAAGGTTATATTATCCTGAAATTCACTATAGTTTGCTTGGAAGAGCGGATTATCGCGCACAGGAATCGAAGCTACGATCGCTAGTACGATTATAACGATCACTGTACACTATACCATTAATTAAGTATATAAATTAAATAAATCACCATTACAGTACGAAGTCAATTAAATTTCTAAATCCCATTCCAAACTCTGAAAATATAAACACGTAATACACCCTCTAATTATTGTATATTTTATTTAGATCTGTGAATCCTTTCAGTAATGTGGTAAGTAATTAAACGCAAAGGGCCAATTACGTACGAAAATTGCACTTAATCCGGCGATTTACGAGTTAAATACAGCCGTTTCGGTGAGCTTAGTTTGTTTAACAGATGCTTATAAGCTTATAAAACTGAGTAACTGCTTATAAAGCGTTTTCGACACTTATTTTTATTTCTTTTGTTTTTGACACTTATTTTTATTTACTAGCATATTTTCATTTGTAAATGACTTGATAGTGTTTGGATTAAAATTAGTATATCAGGCTAATAAGTATGATTGACCTTATGTAGGTTGGTTTGGTGCTAGCAGTGTAGCAGCGTGGTGCATTAAGCTCCAATCCTTCTCCTTCGTTGATAAAAAGACCAGCAGTAGGATTATACAGGCTTAATGCAATGCCATGTGGGTTGGGTTTGGTAGTTATGGAGTTGTAAACGAATTAGTTGTATAATTATTATAATCCAGAACCCTCGAGCTGAGGGGCCTCTGAGTTACTAGTCATATTTATTTATAGGGCTTTCAGTAAAGTATACTAAACACAGTAAAATTAATATAGATAACATGACAAAATAAGGAGAAGAATTGATTGATTGATTAATTGAAGGGTTTAATGATAAAAAATTATAAGAAAATATAGAAATAATATTCCGAAAATTAAGATAAACACAACGAAAATAAAAAGATAATTTAAAAAAATACATATTTTGTAACCCTCGATATTTATTTATTTTTTGTTTTGTTCCAGTTGAAGAATTAATAATTCTTTTTTTTTAATTTACTTTAAATTTTCTTTTGTAATCACGTCATCAAAAAAAGTAGTTACCAATTTATTATCTACAAAAGCAGGTTCACACTATTTTTTAAATACGATATATACACTTTATTAAAAACAGTTTTTAATCGACTTCCAAAAAGGAGGAGGTTATTATAATTCGACTATATTTTTTATGTGTATTATCTCATAACTTTTCACTTGGTGGACCCTATTTTGATTATTTTTTTAATCACAAGACTTTTTGGGTTATATATAATAATGCGTATTTAATTGACAATTTTTTTCGTCTAACCTTGTTGTATTACTGGTCAATGTAATTAAAGTCGGTTTTTTTCGTTTACAAGCAAACATAATTATTATTGTTATATAGTTTTCGATTTGCTATTATTAATCTCACTTATGTCTTATGAAAACATACTGGGATAAATATTACAGATAATTATCCATGAAATAGAATCATAATAATAGTCCTAAAATCACAATAAAATGAAACTGTTCTCAAAAATTGTTGTGTTCCAGCCAGGAGTAAGTGACATCTTGAAAGGAATAAAATCCAATTACGAACTTCCTTTTAATGACATGGATATTAATTAACAGAATTATATATTTTTTGTACCATAATAGGGTATTTATTGACGGTATTAAAAGTATTTTTCATTTAACACCTTAATGAATTATTAAAATATGTAATGTTTAATTTTACATTTCTTTTTTTTTTTGGTCTTACTCTAAGAGAGAGCAGAAAAGTTAGTTTTTTTTTTCTTTCCTATCGACCGTAATCTTAATAGGCTTTGTAGGGCTTTTCTAAAGTAAGATGTAAGCGAAAATCATCCAACGCCACGTGATACTACGCGATGCTACGCAATGTTACGCAATGCTACGCGGTACTGAGTGATATACAAATTCGAATATATCGAATATTCCTAATGCCTGGAAGTTGTTATATTCTACAGCATTATTTAATTTCATGTTAACTTTTTGTAACGTTATGATGCATCACCTCGGATCGCGTTTCGTACTGCATATTACTGACTTAATTTTTAATGTCATAAACAAATTTAAATAAGAATTGTAATGAAAAATGTTAAATAACGAATATTTTTTGCTTTGAAACTAGTGTAAATATACGTAATGTATTAATCTAGAACAGAAGGTGGAACTTCCCAATGAGTAAAAGTGATTAATAAATTCAATGACCAACCGAACAGCTTTAAATTTTCAATAAATCTTGGAATGCAGTATCCTTATCTCTAAAACCAATATCGCTTTGAACAACTTTCCAATCTCTAATTCTTTTAAATTTTCCTCACCGACCTTTCTTAATAGATTACTCTGTTTATATAACGCCAGTATTTATTTTCGATGCAACAAAAGCTACAATCCCGTGCACTATTTACTTTAAAATACATAATACGCTCTAATGGGTAATAGCCGGGCTTTCAAGCAATAATTAGTCTTAAGCCGTCCGCTCACCCGCCAGATTCGCTCGTAAACCTAAAATTAAGTTGTTTGGATAGATATTACTGTTAGTTCTCGATTTTGTTCAGTATTTTAAGTGACTAAAAATTTAAAGTATAAAGTAATAAGGTTCATGTTTTTAGTGGCTATCGATCATTTGGACAGCTAAATCAATCTATTGATGAATGAAAGATCTCTAAATTTCTTGTAAAAACCATTGCTCTAATCCTAATATGATATGAGGTTAGGAATTTTCAATTGTAATATTAAGCTTACAAAACTTGGTTTTAAAACTTTGTAAATATAAGAGAATGGGCTTGCTGATCTAAAGTCTACTCAAGAATCAAAAATCTATTTATTCAAGTAGATTTCAAACCACCTTCGAATCGTCATTTGACCAAGTATATAACATTTAATATGTACGATTTTTATTTTTGTGTTACCCACAATTAGGAATTCTAAACATTTTTGAATATCATATCAAAAATTGACCGCTCCAGCGGGATTCGAACCCGCGTCTTCGACATACCGTGTCGAAGACGCGGGTTCGAATCCCGCTGGAGCGGTCAATTTTTGATATGATATTCAAAAATGTTTAGAATTCCTAATTGTGGGTAACACAAAAATAAAAATCGTACATATTAAAAATAGCATGGTGTCGTCTCCTGTCAAAGATTTTCATTGTAATATGAAACTTTGAATAGTTACGAGTCTCTGTAAAGAACTCACTATAGACGGCGCCACGGTTCGCTTAAACCGAAAGTAAAAATCATCATATCAAAAGTTTCGCTCTAGCGAGTATATCGTTCCATAGCTTAATTGGCTAGAGCCTCGACACGGTATGTCGAAGACGCGGGTTCGAATCCCGCTGGAGCGGTCAATTTTTGATATGATATTCAAAAATGTTTATATAACATTTTATAGTAAAATAATTATAGTTAACTTGAAGCTAACACAATTCCGAATGTAGATCATGCTGACCAAACTCGACAAGGACCTTAGTAGTTAGAGCTTAGTACTATTCTATTAAAATCGTCACAATCCGATTCAGTAGTGGAATTTGTAACATTCCACTGTTGGGTACATGCCTCTTTCTCTATATGTGACAAGCATCGAAGCTTAATGCACCACGCTATTCCACTGCGGGTTAGCGGACACATTCCCTAATATTAGTAACGGTCGCTATCAGTTGTATATGATAACAACCAAGAACGACAGCTTAGCGTGCTTTCCAAAGAATGGTGGGGTGACCCATAAGACCAGACATCTAAACCAGAAACAAATATTTGTCCAAATAAAATATCGCCGATATTTAGGCGCGTACATGGCACACGTACCACGACACCAGAGCGGTTGATATGTAAAAATCGTCAATCATCTAAAAATTCAACCTTATATTCTGCACGAAATATAAGGTCACTATATTCACGCATTTTTACAATTAACTAGAGATATCTGGACAGACTTCGTTCTGTCAAAAGTTAATAGTAAAAATGATTTTTTTTTATTTATTTATTTTTTAGTATTGAAACCTTCCTTAAGGAATATACAAAAAAATAAATTTTCCTAATTAGTCGGCCGAGTTATGCGCTTAGCAACATTCATTTTTATTTATATAGACTAGCTGCCCGACAGACTTCGTTCTGTCAAAAGTTAATAGTAAGAATTAAAAAATAAATAAATTTTGAAACCTTCCGTGGACCTTAATATTAAAAAAAAAATAGCCGGACCGGTCGAGCCATTCTCGAATTATGCGCTTAGCAACATTCATTTTATTTATATAGATATATTCTGAGATTGCCGTCCAAGCAAGACCAGTAGTAGGGGTGTTAGGTGAGCTGGGCGAGCTAAAAGAACAAGCAATACATTAACTGAAGTGACATCGCTATTGTCCCCCGCTGCAAGTTTCCGCCTGACCCGGTTGCTCACTCTGTCTGTATGTTAGTTTTGTCTTTCAATTGATAACGTTTGAGCATTTTGTACTTATTTAAGTTTTCTTTCAATGAAACATTTTGACGAAATCATTTTGTTTTCTAATGCTTACGCGAATTTCACTCATTATAATAAAACAACTTTGAGTTTGCAATAACTTGTAATACTTACGTTTAATGTAATTAATGTCTATTGTAAACTTGTTTCTATCCAATAAATTAAAAAAAAACTTTTTCGCATTTTATCGCGGGTTATTAAGTTTCATCAAATGCCCGACGTTTCGGATACTTTACAGCAACCATGGTCAAGGAAGTTCTCCCGAAAAAAAGTTCTTTCATTACAATTGACGAAATCACTTTTGTCAAATTATTAAAAGTTAGTGTTGAAATACGAGTACTCATACTGACGATTTTAATGTAAAGCTAGATGTGAATCGTGGTTTCATCTATATTGTGATAGTTTTATGGCTTCTGTTTAAGTGAAATACTATCTACGACTATTAATCAAAAATGATAGTAAAGTTAAACGATTTGGGAAATTTCAAATTATATTTTTTATAAACAATCACACTGTATAAATACCTTATTATTTATAATGTTAGTGCATATAATAATACATGTTGCATATAAATATTGTTATTATCATTATATTATAAAACAAAGTCGCGTTCAGCTGTCTGTATGCTTAGATCTTTAAAACCACGCAACGGATTTTGATTCGGTTTTCTTTAGTAAATAGAGTGATTCCAGAGAAAAGTTTATACGTATAATACATGCATAATATAGTAGAGGAACACTGATAGTTTTTGTAATCATGCGAAGCCGGGCGAGTCGCCAGTATTTACTAAAAGCCTAAACATAACGAATGGCATGCAGCTTCCTATTTCAAAAATTAAAGTGTTCCGATTAGTAATAGTAGAATCGTCATAATATTTTAAAAAAATGTAACGCAGTTTTTTTTCATTACCAAAAACGAGTATAAATGTTTATTGCAGGGCTAGTCCCAACACATTATCAACAATCTGACTTTTAAGATAAACTGGTTGACCCTTTTCTATATCGACTAATTAGGTACATTAATAAAAAAAGTAGTTCCTTTATAGGAATGTCTATCTTATTATACAATAAGATTCCGGCTGCGCTTCAATCTCTGCCTTTACTAAAGTTTAAAAAAATTACTAAGCGAACTTTATGCAGTAAAGCCTATTATAACATCAATGAATATCTTAATGACGAAAAGGCGTGGAATTGAATGAAGCTCGACCAGGCTATGTCTTTGATCTCAATATGTTAACAGATATAGTTAAAATATTTTAAGCAGGTGACATGTGGTGGTTTCGACACACACGATTGGCTGTCTCGTGTTTGTCCTGATCATTTCATGGTCATACTGTTACTTTTTGTTTTGTATATGACTTTAAATTTTTAAAAGAGTACCGGGAGTTTTTTCCTCCGGCTTTTTTTTTTCTCGGCCTACACTAGAGACATTAGTTTATCTTATTTATTGTAATATTTAATAAAGTCGAAGACATAATGTCTACCGAGACATTAGAAATTTAAAGTACTTAACTAAATATTTTGATTATTTTGACTAAGTTAAGGTTGCACATAACACTGGGTACCTAAGTTTGTAATGTACCCAGTGTTAAGATATAAATTTATTATTTTATTTTTTATTTTATTGTTTGATTTTTTTGCTACCTTAACTTTCTTTTATTATTGTCGAGTTTTTTTAAATTTATTTGTATTATTATTTTTGTAAATGACATTATTTTGACTTTCGTTAAGTGTGTATATCACCTTATGACGAAATAAATGTTTTCATTTCATTTCATTAATCTATTCTGATTTTGCAAAAAAAAAAAATAGAAAAATCTAGTAGGTATTGCTAGTATTATTACAAAGCAGAAAATATAAAAAGTGAGTAAACAAGATTAGTTATGAAAACAATGACTATTTACTGTTCTTTGTATGACGATTCCGCTGATGCTACGGAAATGAAAGAAAATAAGGAAAATCTTTAACAGCCCCAATAGGAACATTGACAAATGGCTGGTATTCTCGATCTAAAGAAATGGTCGGATATCAAACGTAACAATACGACATGGGGCATCTGTAATCATTATTAGAATTTCAGAATTGCAGTTGTATAATCTAGTTTTAGTTTCGAATCGAATATATCACTTTTAACCGTTTTGGTGTAATGGTGTGAGAAGTCGCATTAATTACAGCGATCGAAGGTTTGATTCCCACTCTGAGTAGACATTTGTTTTTATACTAATATTTGTTTCAGATTGTATTTATTGTGAGACTGGCCATTGTAGCTCAGAGAGTACGGATAACAGTCGTTTCCAATTGTTTTCATAGGCATAGCGATTGTTACTCAGGTAGATAAATTATTTATCAACCTGAGGAGGAGTAGTGTGGCGGATTAAACCGCAATCCATCTCTTATATGACTTAACTTTACTATTTACAAGATGATTTAGTTTTTATGGGTTGATTTTTTGTTTTTTAATAATAAGTAGTTTTATTAAAAAACAAACACTTAAGGATTAAGTATTACTTCGACATTTATTTAGTTATTTAGGAATCCACGTCTGAAAACTGGAAAAATCTGTTTTTAGTAATAATTTTGTTTGTAGACGTAAGAGATACAAACAATTTTTTTTCTTGGAACAAATTGCTCGATTTTTTGAGATAAACTTTGTTGTTTGGATATTCTTATTCACTTTTTAGCACGCAAATCGGTATAAAGTAGAACTTTTTCTTCAATTTATTAACGAGCTGATCCGGTGAACTTTGTACCGACATTTTTATGTAATTATAACGATTTTTTATACAATTTTCCTTACTGCAAACGTAGTCCTGACAACAACACAAAAAATCTATCCAATATTGGGCAGTCGTAAGGCAGTTTTATGCGTACATACATTTTGGGTATTTTTTTTTTCTCAGCATCAATCTGAAACAATGATTACATTTTCTGCTGAAATTTTTTATTCTTTTCGAAATTTTGTTCTTTCAATTCAAGAAACTTCTATGTTCTTATATTATATTTTTATTCTATATTATATTATTCTATATCAGAAAACTTTAAAAATAATGTCCAATTAGGCCAACTTTTTTTATAAATTTAACGTGATCGCGCCAATCGCATTCACCGCCCTCGTTAGCAGTTTCAAGGAAGATAAGGGGGGTTCACGCGCCCTCGGTACGCAGTTCAAATAAAGGCCACTTTCCCCGATCCCACCGTCGGCATCAATGCCCTAACGCAAAAGGGAAAGCACTCACCTGTGTGTCTTCTTCTCTGCGCGTTCCAGGCGCCTGGGATTCACAAGGGTCGGGTGCACCAGTGCTAAACTCTGCTGCAGCGGTAAAAATAATTCAGCGGCCGTACTAAGGTCACACGCGAACTTATGGTCACACCTTAGCGGTTATTATAAAAACAGATTACGTCCACCCACGTCGCAAAATATCGGTCGATTAAAGGGCACGGCCGATGCGCGCACGAGCATAGACAACAACAAGGGTCGTGCTTCCTCGTACGTCATAAGCATTTCTGCCAACCGGAAGGAAACAGCGAAAATGGCCCAAACAGCATCCCCCGCCTTGAAAGGCAATGCCTTTCAACACGCAGGAATAATCAGCCTAAATAGGCTAACTAACAAAGGAGAGGGTCGCGAGGTGGAGCAATTAAAAATTTAAGATGCAGTTACAGAAAAAAAAATATAGGTACATACGCGGTTATACTATAAATGCAGTAACAATTAAGTAAAATTATGCGGCTATACTTAAAATGCGGTTACAAGAATAAAGTGCGGATATAAATAAATAATAAACAATTAATTATAATTAACAAGATTTTTTTTTTTTTAATGCAGTAAAAGTAAAATAAATGGTGGTTAATTTTTTTAAAGAAAATGAAGTTAGTAAATATTGGGTAAAGGACAGAGGCGAACAATAGGACGTTTCAATGTACCAGTTTTAGTTTTAACTAAAGCTATCCTAACGTGACCGTCTTTACCTTCAATCGTCTCACTTATAATGCCTAATGGCCAATGCAGTGGAGGGCTATTATCTCGCATAATCAGCACTATCATTCCCTTATACACCTTCGGTACATCCGTATTCCATTTTTGCCGAATCTGGAGCGTGTGTAAATATTCATCACTCCACCTTCGCCAATAGGAACGGACCAGTCCGTCAAGCAACATAAAGCGTGATAGTAAATTTGGTTTATCCTTTTCCACGTTAGGTGATGGAAGATAAGCCAAAGGCGTCGTGTTTAAAAAATGTGCAGGGATAAGAGGTAAAGGTTCCGCAGGATCTTCACTGAGTATTCCTAACGGCCTTGAATTAAGAATTGCCTCGATCTGGCAGAGTACGGTTAAGAGCTCTTCGTAAGTAAGGATCCAATCACTCGAAAAAGATGCGTTTTAAAAGATTTAATGGTCGCTTCCCATCCACCACCGAAGTGGGGAGCGTTAGGTGAAATCATTTCCCAAGAAATGCGATTTTTAGCTAATTCTGTTTTAAAATCTTCACTGAAAGCGTTAGACTTCAAAAATTGCTGAATTTCTGTTAAATATGATTTTGCACCAACGAAATTTGTACCATCCATCCGAATAAATCCTTTCGACAGGACCGCGACGAGAAATAAACCGTTTGAAAGCATTCAAAAAAGCGTCGGTACTTAAATCGGTGGCAACCTCGATATGCACTGCACGAGTAGTCAGGCACACGAAAGCGCATAAATAAGCCTTTTGGCTTTTTATACCACGTCTCCTAGTCAAAGTGATCATAAGCGGTCCACCGTAATCAACACCGGTGTGCGCAAAAGGTTTGGATATTTTTAAGCGGCAGGTGGGTAAGTTAGCCATAACCGGCGGCTGAGCAGGCTTAGGGCGTGCTCTGAAACATGCGATGCAAGAGTGAATTTTCGCACGTACAGTGCGACGAGCGGATAATACCCAATACCTTTGCCGAAGCAAAGAAATCACATGTTGTGGTCCAGCATGACAAGCGGTGCGGTGAACATAATCGATGATAAGATCGGTTATTTTATGTTTAGAAGGCAAAAGAATAGGATGTTTGTGATCAAAGGTTAAATCGCTATTCTCTAATCGACCACCGACTCGTATAACACCCTCGAACAAAAATGGTCTCAGTTTACGCATCGAGAGAGGTGGTTGCTTGCCAGCTTGTAATAGTTTCAATAAATCCGAAAAATGAGCAGCCTGAACGGAACGAACTATAAAGTTTTCCGATTTATTTAAATCTTCCGCGGTAATACTACCTCGCGTTTTTAAGCGTTTCGAAAATCGCAATACATAAGTAAACACACGAAGTAATTTTGACCAACTAGAAATCCGTTCAATCAACGAAGTCAATGTAGAGTTTTCTTTATTGGAAGGCGGTAAAACATTTGACAGAACGACTGCCTTATATTCAGGTAGCTCCTGGGCGGATTTAACACATATAAAGGGCTTAATAGGCCACTGAGAAATGTCTTGGTGGACCCAAGGCGGTGCGTTAAACCATAGAGTATGCGAAATAAGTTGTGCAGGAGTTAAACCACGCGACAAATAATCACTGGGATTTTCCTTTCCCGAAATGTGATAAATGTTTTGAACATCTAAACATTCTTGAATTTTAGTAACGCGGTTAGCTACAAAGGTTTTTAAGCGGTGCGGACTGGAATTGATCCAGTTAAGAACAATAGTTGAGTCACAAAAGGCAAAAAAATTATTAAATATAAAGCGATTGTCATAGGCTTTAAGAACGACGCGAATCAATTTAGACATTAAATGTACTCCCATAAGTTCTAACCTAGCCAGACTTATCGTTTGAACAGGTGCAACCTTTGACTTTGCGCACAATAGGCGTACAGAAACTCCGTCTTCAGATTGTACGCGAACATAAAGTGCAGCTCCATAACCCATCTCAGAAGCATCTGAGAACCCTAAGAGTGCAGCGTTGCAACCATGACTCACACCAATGTGACGCGGGAGGGATAAGTTTGACAAAAGTGGAAGTTCACTTTGGAACCTTGACCATTGGGTTTGGATATGCGATGGAGGCTCGTCGTCCCAATCCAACTTTATTAACCAAAGCTCTTTAATTAGGAGCTTAGCAAACATAATTAAAGGAGCAGCGAAACCCATTACATCCCATAAACGGGCTATAACAGACAGCATATTTCGCTTAGTACATGGTACCTCAGCGGAGCGAATGAAAAAATTAAAATTATCTTCATGAGGCTCCCATGTTACACCTAAAACCTTTTGTGTTGTGGTTGAAGCAAAATTGAGTGATTGTGGATGCAAATGGTTTTGCGGAAGAGAAGAGAGCACTTCGGGCGAGTTACTTAACCACTTATGGAGCTTGAAACCTCCAGCAGCGAACATATCAATAAGTTGCGAGGCTACCTTCTGCGCCGAGTGCACATCATTTATGGAACAACAAATGTCATCCATGAAGAAAAAACCACCATTAATCAATTCAGAGGCGAGTGGAAAATTATTTTTCTCGTCGTCTGCGAGTTGTCGCAGCGTGCGGAGTGCTAGGAATAGACTGGAAGTCAGTCCGAAGCAAACACGTTTAAATTCAAACAACTGAATAGGATCAGAAGTGTTGAAGCGATAAAGTATTTGTTGAAATTTATAAAACTGTGGATGTACCTTTATACGCAAATACATTTGCTCGACATCAGCGCACAGTGCGATTGGAAGTAAGCGGAAATTAAGCAAAATTATAAACAAGTCTGCTTGCAAATTTGGTCCGGAAAATAAAATGTCATTTAGTGACACCCCTGTATCAGTACGTGCACTAGCGTCCAAGACCATGCGGATTTTCGTAGTAATTTTATCTTCACGTATTACACCGTGATGCGGAATGACGTAAGTTAATGAAGGAAGCTTACTGTCTGCGGATATCGGAGAAATGTAATCCTTATCACAATAATCAGTAATAATATTATTGTAAGCGGAGCGGTAATTTGGATCGCGCAAAAAACGCTTCTCCAAAGCAAAACATCTACTTTTAGAACTCTGCATTGAGTCACCTAAAGCTGAGGGGTTAGTTTTAAATGGCAGAGAAACAACATAAGTACCTGTTGCTTCGCGGGTAGTTGAAGACTTGTATAGATCTTCACATACTTTCTCCTCATGACTAAGCAAGGCGGAGCGAGGAGTGGAAACTTCTTCAGTTTCCCAAAAACTTCTCATCAGTACATCTAACGGCTGGCCGGTAAACGCACACAACGTATGAGAGGGCGGAGCGGCGGTGCGGTGGGAGCGACACTTAACAGGAGCATCGCCCCTTAAAATAAATCCAAGCGGAGTTTGAATCCCCGTAGGGGTACCTGGAGGTCCATGGACGCGGCCAGGCAGAAGTAAGCGGGTAAATAACTTAGCGCCAATCAACATCTCGACCTCACCGGGATCAGAGAATGTATCATCAGCAAGCGGCGTGCGGCAAAGATATGCTAACATCGACCTATCAATAGGTAACGTGGGAATACGGTCCGTAATATTTTCCACAACAAGTGGTTGTAAATTAAAAGAAATATTGCGATCAAAACGCGAGTAAAATTTAATATTTGTTTGTCCCTTAACCTCCTTAGAAGAACCACCAAACCCGTTTACAGTAACTTTTTCAGGAAGTGAATTAATTTTTAATGATAATTTCTTACAAAGATTAATAGTAACAAAGTCATTCATAGATCCGTTATCAATGAGAGCGCGAGCGATATATTCGTAACCGTCACTGGTGCGCAAGACAATGCGCGCCGTAGCAAGTAGCACGGTGTGCGCGTCGCGTAAACTCAACAACGTATTCGAACACATTGATAGCGGTTGCATTGTATGAGACGCGTCGGACGAGCTAGGTATGGCAGGCGAGTAATTTGTCGCGCCCGATGACTCAGCGGTGTGCGGTGCGTGCGTAGCGGGGTTTTGTTCCGCGGTAAGTCGGGGTTCGATTCCTGAGGCGGGACTCGAGGTTAAATTTTTATGAAAATGTAAAAGAGTGTGATGCGTTTTAGATTCACAGATACTACAAGATTTATTTGATTTACATAAAAATGTTTTATGATTAAAACTTAAGCAGTTGCAACAACTATTGTTTTCTTTAACAATATTATAGCGTTCTTTAGGTGTTAATTTAAGAAATTTAGGGCAGCGATAAAATTGTTCGTGACCTATTTTTAAGCATAATGGACAACAATTATTATTTGATTCGGAAGTAATAAAGGATTTAGTGTGCTTAACATTATTAACCGGTTTAGGTGCGAAGTACGAAGAACTTTTACTATATGAGTTTTTACTAGTGGGTGGAGTATTAAAAGTATTCGACGAAGAACGTTCTATAATTTTTACTTGTTCCTTTATAAACTTAACTAAAGATTCATAAGTGGGTAATTTTTCACTTCTAACATAAAGTTCAAAGTTACGAATAGTTTCTTTATCTAACTTTTGTAATGCTAAAAATAGAAAAATAAAATCTTTTTTGTTTGAAATATTTAATCTGTCGAATGCACATACGGATGCTGCAAATTTATCTAAGAAAACATTTAAACCATCAGCGGAGGCTGTGGTCAACGGCTTTAAATTTATAATTTGTTGTAAATATGTACTTGCAAGCGTGCGGATGTCCTGGTATTTGTCAACCAGCGTAGAATATATTAAATCGTAATTATCTGCGGTAGGCGGTATACCAGAAATAGCGGTTAACGCGGACTTTGAAAGAATACCCGACAGATAAAATACCTTATCGGATTTACTTAAATTTGTGTTATTATGTACTGCGTTATTAAAACATTCAAAAAATGATGGCCAATTTTTTAATTCTCCATCAAACGTTTTTAAATTAATAGGAGGTAAATTTAATCTAGACTTCTCTGTAGATGGCGGTGTAGTATGGCTTTTTAGCTGCTGAACTATAGACTTTATGATGCAATAAATTTCCTCGAACGCGAGGAACATATTATGATCTGGAGAAAATTCAGGATCATTCTGCATTTTAAGCAAATTTAATTCTTCTATTGACTTAAGATAGTCTGTCCTTAACTGATCGATATTATATGCAGAACGTAAAAATGTATCTTGTAGCTGAGAAGTACTTATATTATTAGAAGCGTCATAAATAGATTGCAACCTACTAAAATATGCTTGCATACGAGATTCTATTAACTTAGTTGTTATAGGAACACCGGTATCTATCTTTTGCGCTCGACTTTGCATTTGGAATAATAATTAATTATGCGTAAAGTTTAAGGTAGAATAATAAAAATTCGTTCGAGTACTAATGATGCGAGTCAACAAATCGAGAAATGCGTGCAATAGTTACAGCGAGACGTTTTAAGGTCAATTTTATATTTATGCAGTTAATATAATGAGTAACAAATAAATGGTACACTAAACGAATTATTGTAGCGAGTATAAGTATGCAAATTTACAAAATAATATACTATTATAGTGTAAGTAAAAGCGAAAATAAATATATATAATATATACTAATTATTAAAATAGCGGGAATAATATAAAGCGTAAATTACAGCCTTATTAAGGTCTGTAAGCGGTGAGAAAAAATATAATTGCAAAAAAAAAAGAATGGTAATCTAGGCTCGAAGGAAGGACCACGCGGGGGCAATGATCGCGCCAATCGCATTCACCGCCCTCGTTAGCAGTTTCAAGGAAGATAAGGGTGGTTCACGCGCCCTCGGTACGCAGTTCAAATAAAGGCCACTTTCCCCGATCCCACCGTCGGCATCAATGCCCTAACGCAAAAGGGAAAGCACTCACCTGTGTGTCTTCTTCTCTGCGCGTTCCAGGCGCCTGGGATTCACAAGGGTCGGGTGCACCAGTGCTAAACTCTGCTGCAGCGGTAAAAATAATTCAGCGGCCGTACTAAGGTCACACGCGAACTTATGGTCACACCTTAGCGGTTATTATAAAAACAGATTACGTCCACCCACGTCGCAAAATATCGGTCGATTAAAGGGCACGGCCGATGCGCGCACGAGCATAGACAACAACAAGGGTCGTGCTTCCTCGTACGTCATAAGCATTTCCGCCAACCGGAAGGAAACAGCGAAAATGGCCCAAACATAACGCTTGACATTACAGTTTAATTTTCATTTATATAGCTATTCATTATGTAAGTATAACAATACAAAAATTATATTATTTCCTCAGTAACTATTAAAACGTTACTTTAATATTTGAATAGGTTTTCATTTGATCTAAATCCTTTCGGTTATTTCATTGTTAATATTTAGAGTCCTGCCCTACGGCCATCGCGAAGGTAAGGTTATTTTCATGGCACATTACAAGATGCGATAAAAATTGATGAGGCATATGAATGCTTATATTATAATTCTATGATAATAAATCGTTTTCATTTCTAAAGCTATACTCTCTCATAATGTCTTGTTGTTATAGATGTGCGGGTAAATAAAACACAGATCTTATTTTCAAAAGAAAATTTATTTTAACGACATAATTATACGATACTCTAGTACAAATTGAATATCGATATTTTTACAAATAAGAAAAGTGCTTTCTTTTCGGAGTGTCTATACTGTTGGCCCTATCGACCTTGACAGCGTCACCGGATGGCCTGATGTCCTGAGACCCAACCGTGAAGGATAAAGAGAAGCTTTAAAAGGGCTTGGAATGTCCGTTCATCCTCAAGGTGTCGCCTAGCGAGATCGCACCTCGGCTTAGGATGAAGTCGGTATGGAGGAAGGCGCTGGTGGGGGCGTTGTGTCGAGCTACAGGCGGCCCGCTACGTGCTTGAGCGCGTGCGAGCCGTCGCAACGCGGAGACCTCGACTCCACCGACGGAGACGGTGGGTTGTGTAGTGGGCCTTTAAGGCCGTGATCCCATCTTCAGGGTCGGTTAAGACATCCATAGTACGTCTCAGTCGTGTCTGTAGTTATCCTTTTAATTTTTGGCAATAATAGCCAACGGAAAATAGGTAAAGTTAATTGAAAATCCAAAATAATGTACTTAAATATTTTTGTAACTACTGTTACTTTATTATTTTTTTCTGTATAATTATACCAGATATGCCTTCTTCTTCTTCTTTAGGATTAATGGCTTTCAATAGTGCCAAATAAGCACAGAACCAGATATTCCTTTAGAATATAAAAATGTTATAATAAGCAAAGTAATGTGAGTTATTGAAATGCATTAGATTTAATTTTTTGGTTATTTATCATTTTGAAGAAAAAACCATACATGCATGCATACAGTATTTTTATATTATTGATGCTTGAGAAAAAATGAAAACGTATCTTAATATGATTTTTAAAACACCAAGTATTTTGATTAAGAAATTTATGATTCTAAAATATATCAAAAATATCGCTTATTCTTGTCTTAATGTTGCGATTCCTACATCACGGTGAGATCGATCCGAAATGACAGGATAACAGCTTACCCCTGCCAGCCGACCTTTGATTTACCATTTGTCTTTGATGTAAATTTCTATGTAACATTTACAAGATAATCTTGAAGCAAGGTTAAGCGCCATTAAAATATATATAAGCAAAAACCTTATACAGTCTTTGTGTAAGGATTTTTTTTCACTTCCTTATTGATATGATTTAATGAAAATGTTTTATATTTCTTTTCTTTTGTCTCTATTTGAAATAATTCATCGTTTTAAACTTTTGCTTTTAGAAAGTGGTTGTTATGCTAATTACAGTCATGTAAATATTTTAACGTTTTTTAGTTCAGGTATTACAGACTCATTACAAGAAAACAAGTTTTTCGTATTTTATCGCGGTTTATTAAGCTTTTTAAATGCTCGTCGTTTCGGATACTTTACAGCAACCATGGTCACGGGAGGAATTAATAAACCGCGATAAAATCCGAAAAAGTGTTTTCATTGTAATGAGTGAATTTAGCGTAAACATTAGAAAACAATATTACAGACTCTATTATCTCAGTATTATATCCAAAGAACTTAAAATTATAAATATACACAGATATAAGCATGTACCGATCATCATCAGCTAGCGTAATCTAATATATAAAATTCTCGTGTCGCGGTGTTTGTAGTTAAACTCCTCCGAAACGGCTTGACCGATTCTCATGAAATTTTGTGTGCATATTGGGTAGGTCTGAGAATCGAAAAACATCTATTTTTCATCCCCTTAAATGTTAAGGGTAGTCCACCCCTAATTTTTTTTAATATTTAGATAAATTATTTATTTTTTATTTTATTATGATTTGGCGTTGAAAAATACATACAAGCCTAAATTTTCACCCTTCTACAAACAACAGCGTTAGCGTTCAGCGGCAAGACAACGTTTGCCGAGTCAGCTAGTTAAAATATAATAATAAAAATATTCTTCAACGTCTAAGCTTAAACGTAATTTGGAATGACAAATAAAAATGAACTAAATTTATTTCTCGACTCATTAGGCAGGTTTGTTTACTTGTTTGACAAATTAACAATTAGACTCGAATGAATGAGAGAGAATGTAATAAACCTAATAAGTTTATCGAAAAAAAAAGATAATATAATATTTAATGAGAGTAAATAAAAAATAAAATAATAAATTTATTTCTATTAAAGAAAAAAAATGTATTTAGACAGAAAAGGACTTGCTTGCTTTCAAGTTATTTAGAGTTTTATAGACTTTGTTCAGTTTATTATATTATTATATACATAAAAATTTAGTAATGGTCTTTATTTCTATTAACATAAAATGTTTCATACCAGACGATGCGTTAAATATTTTGTACATACTAACATATATTTAGACATATTCACTTTATCACCTTGACCTAATTTTGCATTTGTTTGACAAAAGTTGATCTAATTACTTCAAAGAAGCAACATAGCTTAATATGTTGCTGTTTAGATATATCTGACGACGCGTTAGCGCAGCGGTCATAGCACTGTTTTGTGGCTGTTGCCTTGGCGGTTGCAGGTCCATTTCCGCACATGACAAACATGTGTATTGGACGTAAAGATGTTTACCGTAATCTGGGTATTTATGCATTCCTTGTGGGTCTCTCCACCTTGCCCCGGAGAGCACGTTAAGCGGTCGGTCCCGTTTGTTATCATAGACACCTGATTCATAATATATCATGTATGGGAATATATCCGCCACCCGCATTGGAGCACCGGTTTGGATTAAGCTCAGATCCTTCATCTAAATGGGGAAAGACGCGTATGCCCAGCAGTGGGATATTTTAGGCTGAAACGTAGCGTAAGTACAACTGAAATAAATTATTTTTATTTTATATAAGATAGATATGAATTTTTGAAATATATTGTATAATACATAACTAAATTATATGTTGTCATGCTAATATAAATAATAAGCCATTTACATATATTAACTTTAATTTTAAAAAGAAACTGTCAAACTAATTTAGGAAATTGGAACCTACATACAGAAATGATTAATAAATTCGTCGGCTTGTAAAAATATTTTAGATGCGATTCATAAATTATACATCATAACGCAAAAGGAATTAGCAAAAGAATTACAAATAAAATAGAACTTTTCGGTTGACTTAAAAATTAAATTAGAAGGCAAAACGAATCGACTGCAATTATTCATGTAAATGTTCAAAGTTCGGTGGAATAGGGCGGGATGAGGGAGTCATATTTGAGGATAACTTCGATATTTTAATAATAAATGGTATAAATGAGGTTATATAATATTGCTAAAAAAGCCTTAAAGAACATATGTCGATTGCAATTATTTATATTTATTATTTCTAAATTATTATTAATCTCATTTTTATTTTATTCTTCTTTAACTTTTCAGATGGTTCAACAGCTAAGTCCTTGTTAATTGTAGTGTTAATTTTTTTAGTGATTTTGAAATATCACTAAGACGACACCATAATAGGTCTGCACAAAATCAACATGAAAATTAACAATAACCGCACGATTGATGGTTTTGGAAAATATGTTCATACAATGGATTCATTCATATTAATTTCGGAGAACTGAAAAACCAGCGATCGAGAAAACCTTTCTCGGTTGTCACCTTTCAAACGTTTTTACGTTGTCATTGTAAGAGGCTAAAAATGTAACAAATACTCGATGTTGAACTTAGGCAAATAACGGTTGTGATAGTTGTAAAATAAAAAAATTATAAACACTTTAATTATATGTAGTTAAATAGCTTATACAATTCTCCGGTACAAATGCAAATTTAAAATTAAACTACTACAAAATATATTAGATCTCTATTCGGAAACAAGAATCTGTGTTCAGTCACAGATTACAAAATAAGGCAGTCACAGACGGAATCGTAGACTAGTATCGTAGAATTTTTGGATTTTATATTTAAAGAGTATTTCAGATATGTTGTCACATAACTATTTTATAGAATATCTTATCGTGACTTATGTGGTTTTCTAATCGAAAAAAAAAAATGTAAATCGACTTAGTCGCTATAAGATTACTGCAGCTTAAACCAAATAGTTAAAAAAAAAAAAAACTATCTAAACGTGGTTGCCTTATATTTTATTATAATAGCAGAACCTGATCACAGAAAACTTGATTGAAAGTTTAAAAATTTCCAAAAATGTGATGTGCAGTTTGATATTTCCGTTTTACACTGTCACATGCTTTTAAACAGGATATTGACATTCACTTTGTTTTGTTAATAATTAATTGTATTCATTTTTTCCATAAGTTAATCGCGTCCGTACAAAGCTGGATCTCGTTGCTAGTTTATGATAAAATCAAAAATGTAAATTTGTATTGTCTCTAATACACGATTCGTACAGTGCAGCTTATCTGTGCTCGGTAGATAGCTATGCTAATTTTACAACACGTGCAATTTCAAAACGCTTAGTTAACTTTATATTATTGTGCTTTCTAAATTGTAATATTGGGGGTACTGTCACGGTGTGTACACTATTTTGGAATAATTCAGTGATTAGATAAAGAAGTACTTTATGACTCGCAACAGAACGAAACTGATATAAATTTGATATATATTTTTCATTCCAAGTATAAGTTCATACATCATTATACATACATACGAGTATATCAAAATTATTGGTTTCATAAATAGATTGGAAATTTATTGGAATGTGGCAAAAAACTTGTGTGTAGCAATTATTTATTGCCTATATGATGTTGAAAAAATATACTTCGATAATATTTTCACAAATCATTTATTTTTATAAGTAATACGTGATTACATATTTCGATTGTTTTTTTTTTAATTTTTATATAATTAAATTAATGTAAGATACAAATGGCGTCTACTCTAGTCTACATTGCAATCGACTTTACTGGGATAGTTACAGATCTCGTACGTACGATCCCAATAGAGATTCGCTGGACATTTGAAAAGTTTCGCTTGTAGGGTATTGTGAAGTCCTTGTACACAAATATAAAAAGTAGTACAATCCTTGGGGTTTGCATTGAGTCCTTCTCGTTTACAAACAAATCCCTCTTCCGGTGAAACTGTAAATATAAAAAAAAATATATATAAAAAATTGAACTGAAAATCGACAATAAAAAAAATTGATTAATGCGTCTAATTTAATGGAAACCATAACCATTAAGATATTTAATTCTTAAGTTGTGAATTTTAAATATTTATTTTATAAAAATAGTATTTTGTAGGACAACTATACTATCTAACTGAAATCTACTATCTCTGATTGAAGAATTGTATTTATTAAACAGGTAGGTGTAATTTTTCTGTAATTTTATGCACAAAATTTCTAATCTCATGCTTAATGGTATCAATATACATCTTATTGCTCCTGGTCCGAGGTAGGGCTTATTAACAAATTTATAAAGCTTAGACTAAATAATATTTAGTTAGTGGTTTCAAAATTTCAGAAGTTTTCATAATTACCAATGTACTTATATTAGGTTGAGAAAGTTAAAACTTACCAGTAGTAGATGAAGGTGCAGTAGCTAAAGTACTAGTAGTTGTAGAACCCGGTGTAGTAGTTATTGAAGTCGGTGCAGCAGTAGTTGTTGAAGTTTCAGTTAATGTTGTAGATACTGGTGAAGTTGTAGTCATATTTTGAGATACAGTTGTAGTTATTATAGATACTGGTGTTGTAGTTGTGCTCGAAGTAGATTGAGTTGTAGTCGTTGTTTCAACAGATCTTCCTAAAGCTCTGTTAATTGCTCTAAGCAAAGGAAAATCTTTATTCTGGCAGATACCATGAAAATCATCAGTCTCGATACTCCAGACCATAACACCCGCCATATCAAGTTTTAAAGCGTATTCAACTTTGGTTACTAAAGAATTGGGATCATCGTAGGTTACCCAGTTCTGACCTTGTACAGCATATGGTACATTAGCTAAATGATCATAACGCTGATCCCAAGCTTCCGTGCGCAGATTTACACAAAACTGTAAGTTTAAAAATTTGAGTGAATAAAAACATTTTCTAGAATTTATGATTGTTTTCTAATTTTGGGTATAGCAAATAATTCAAAATAATCCCGTATTTTTTGTATTTTTAATTAAAAAAAACCAACAATTTTTAGAACAAAAATGGATAGTCAAAATACCTATTCTAATGCCTTTTTGATTAATTAAAAGCAGCTTACTTCATTATATCCGATAGTTCCACTGGTAGCAGTAAAAGGTCCAGCTAGTCCAGGGCCGTTGGCAGGCGCTCTTACTCCATTGTTAGCAGCATTTGTTAATTGAAACGTGTGTCCGTATAATGGCAAACCTAGTACTAATTTTTCCGGTGGACAACCTATAAGGTTAAAAGACAAGATCGTAAACAAATATTCAATTGTTATTTTATGATATTTTAGTGTCCATATACCTTTTCTTAATTTTGTTCTAGAAGTAAAAGTTTAAAAATAGAAAGATCAAACTATAGTACCTGTAAGATCTTTTTGTATTAGGAGACAATTTTATTAAAACAGAAAAATAGGAATTCCTTAACAATTTTTTGTTACAAAGGCACAATATAAACATTTAAAAGTTCAAACTTGCTTTTGACTTAAAATAATTTTAATAAGGAAAGACATTTTACAAACTTTCATTTCGCATTATTCTCACTTAAAAGTTTGAATTTCTTAAACGCCACAAGTTGTCATTTGCGATATTATAGACACAAGGATATAAATGAATGCGTGATATAAATGAGCGCGTGGCTTAGTTTAGGAGAAGAATAGAAGAAATTTGGTGGTTATTGTATGTGAAGCGAGAAGATTTATTTACCGTCGGGAACACGATATGAACCAAATATATAATTATTTTAATCGATTACTTCTTAGTAACTTCCTTTCACAACTTAAGACTGTTTAAAATATTCCATATCTTAACTAAAAAGTTTAATTGTAAAACAATTTTACGTCGTAAAGTACAATGCCAAACAACCCGCAGTGGAACAGCGTGGTGGATTAAACTCTCTATAAATGTCTCCTATATGGAGAAAGAGGCTGGATATTACCCAGCAGTAGGATGTTGCTGACTGAATTAATCAATAATACAATATACTTACCTTGTCCAAGCCAGTACTCTAAAGCAACGTCAACTGTATTGAGATCTTCTCTTGCAATATTTTCGTCTCCTTCCCCTTTATGAAGAGGTGCATTATGACCGGTTATTGGATCCCAAGCTCCGTGCATATCGTACGTCATGAGATTGACAAGATCTAAGTACCTATAATAATATAATTTATGTATTAAGTACATATTATCAAATATTTCATCTTGGATCTAATAAAATCTTTTATCTCAAATAAATTATCTTTTCTTACCTTTGTTTCACATGCTAAGAGTGAAAGTAAATAAAATATTTGAAAGTATTAAAGTTAATATGTAAACAAAGTTTCGACTTCAAAAAGTAGTAGGTAGTAAGTTTTTTTTTTGCGCAAATTGTAAGTTGAATATACATGATCTATTTATTACTTTTAAGAATCGAAAGCTCTATAGAAAAAAAAACTGAAATAATTTAACAAAAAAGATTCTATATAAAACAATATGCGTGTGAAAACATTAAACTTGTACAATAAATAATTCCTAAACCATACGTATTTTATGGTTAAAAAAAATAGTAAATTCATTTTTAAAGCTATTCATTTCAATAAAACGAAAAATAAATAAAATTGTTAATCCACATAAATACTCATATATTTTCTAAAATAACTGTTTTTAATGGAAAAACGCGTTATACGTTTATACTGTGACAGGTATGAGTAAGTGGTGAGAGTGCACTATTCGCTGGCTAAAATATTAGACAAGATTTTAATATTAAATTTAATAACTGTGTTTACGTTACGCTTCAGCCTGTTATATTCTACTGCTGGGCATAGGCCTCTAACCCCATGTAGGAGAAGGATCGGAGCTTAATCCACCACGCTGCTCCAATGAGGGTTGGTGGATATATTCCCTACTATAAGTAACGATCGCCATCAGGTGTACATAATAACAACCGGGATTGACGGCTTAACGTGCTCTCCAAGGCACGGGGGGAGACTCACAAGGACCACACAGACACCCAGACCACGGCAAACATTTGTATGGCCAATACAAATGTTTGTGGTGTGCGGGGAACGAACCAACAACCGCCAAGGCAACAGCCACAAACCAGTGCTATGACCGTTGCGCTAACGCGTCGTTAGTTATATCTAAACAGTAACATATTGAGCTATGGTGCTCCTTTGGAGTACTTAGATAGTTATTTAGATTATTAGATTAACTTTTGTCAATGTTATGATAAATGAGAACTTCCTTCTTTTTTAAGTTGGTTAAAGCTTACTTTTACATACATGAAAATAATATGTTATGAATGTTGATTTATTGATATCAAGGTGATGCATAAAATACTTACTGGACAATTGAAGGAATGTCATATGATAATGACGCTGAAGCCCTAACAGAAGAAACGGCAGCGGTCAGTAGTAAGCCGTACTTGTCTAACTCCTCACGTAATTGTTTTAAAAGTTGCGTAAAGTTTATTATATCTGTTTGTCCGTTGACCGTGTCGCGCCGGTTGGGGTACTCCCAGTCAACGTCCAAGCCATCAAAACCATGACGAAGGATCATAGCTAAAGCGCTAGTAATAAAGTTTTTCCTAAACGTAGGATTTGCTGCCATCTAGTATTAACAAAAATTAATTAAATTTTAAATAGAGGCTGCAACCATCATGTCTGTAATCACATGTATGTGAAGTCAACCTGACAAAAAGATCACAGCTAAGTAATACTGGTCTTAAGTAGAGTTGCATTCCATTATCATTACAGCCTATACAGTCCACTGCTGGACATAGGCCTCCACAAGTTTACGTCAAAAATAACGTGAACTCATGTGTTTTGCCCATAGTCACCACGCTGGGCAGGCGGGTTGGTGACCGCAGTACTGGCTTTGTCGCACCAAAGACGCTGCTGCCCGTCTTCGGCCTGTGTATTTCAAAGCCAGCAGTTGGATGGTTATCCCGCCATCGGTCGGCTTCTTAAGTTCCAAGATGGTTGTGGAACCTTGTTATCCCTTAGTCGCCTCTTACGACACCCACGGGAAGAGAGGGGGTGGCTAAATTCTTTAGTGCCGTAGCCACACAGCACTGCCTGCCTGCATTCCATTAGTAAGTAAGTAAGTAGTAGCTATTGGGGAGAGTCGGGGTAAGCAACACGCTTGCTTCTAGTACTAACAAGAGTCAATAAGCTATTGCGTTAGCGCTTATCACCTGGCGGATCCGCACGTTTGTTTGCCATCCTTGAGGTATAAAATAATAAACATTCATTATGCATTTTTCAATGTGGATACAATGTTGAAAATAGTTGCGCTGCAGTTTATGTATATCCTGATTCTATGAAACTTTTATCTTAAACAATGATTCGTTTCGCTTCAGCGTGTCCCACTACTGGGCATAGGCCTTTTTCCCCATGTAGGAGAAGGATTAGAGCTTAATCCACCACGCTGCTCCAATGTGGGTTGGCGGATATATTCCCTAGTATGACTAAAGATCGCTATCAAATGTACATAATAACAACGAGGACCGACGGCTTAACGTGCTCTCCGAGGCACGGTGGGGAGACCCACTAGGACTGCACAAACACAAGATTCGTTTATTTACGATAATTTCATGATCGGAATTGAACCGTTCTTTAGTAAAACAAATATTTTTCGATAAGACACAGGGTTTAAGTACTTTAAATATTAATTCCAAACTATTTATCTATCAAGATAATTTCAAATTCAAGGGAAAAAGCAACACTTAAGGACGCTATCACATTTTTCTACAAATATCAGTGTTTTTCACGTACCATTTAAATTAATTAGGAGTCACCCAGAGAGGATATCTTGGTTTCAAATGAAAGATAATATATTCATCTCCGAATGAGACCATAAAAATTCTATAGCCCCATACAAAATTTTCACACAAATACAGTTTAACCATCACAGAAATCGCAAAAAATTAAAAAAAGACGGGTCTGAATTGGAACCATTATAGCCTAAATACACTGCACTAAGAAAAATAAATACACTAAGAAATTGTTGCTTATTTAGTCCTCTATGAGTAGCGCTAGATATTTTATATAAAAATAAATAATATTTCCATTTATGAGAAAAATAAGAAACGCTCTCAAATTTCTTCATACATTTTTTACAAGTGAACCATCGTCGTTCGTCATTCCGCGCCGAAACGCGCTCATGGAAGCACGGCTGTATCGCTTCAGCGCAAGTAATAATTACGTAAAAAATGAGTTTTTTGTGTGTACTGTGCTTGGACGAAATTGATACTTCACAATCGATTGTCTTTGCTATGCATCTGGTTTATATATAATAATCAATAATAATAAGTAATCTTTGCAATTTGTCTTCTTTTCAACCGACTTCAAAAAAAGGAGGAGGTTACTCAATTCGACCGTATATATATATATATATATATATATATATATATATATATATATATATATATATATATATTTTAATGTATGTTCGGAGATTACTTTTTCGTTTATGAACCAATTTCGATAATTCTTTTTTTGTTGGAAAGGAGATATCCCTAGTTTGGTACTATGATAAGGAAACTAGAATCTGATGATGGGATCCCAGAGAAATCAAGGGAAACTTTCAAAAATCGTACGGGTGACTAGTAAATTTAATCATGTTTTCATTAAGTACTATAAAGCACTACTATTTAATAAAGGTCTGGAGTCGATCTGATTGATGATGGAGAAGAAAGATAGTCGAGGGAACTCTTCAACAATTTATAGCAATTACCTGCTTTTTGATCTTAATTCGTTTCTATTGATGAGAACTTTGCACCTGTATTAGTTATAAGTGCCATTACAGTCTGATGATGGAGACAAAAGATAGTCGAGGGAACTCTTTAACGATTTATAGCAATTACCTGCTGTTTGAACTTAATTCGTTTCTATCGATGAGAACTTTGCACCTATATGAGTTACAAGTGCCATTAAAGTCTGATGATGGAGACGAAAGATATTCGAGGAATTACCTGCTATGTGGTCATCTGTGTCACAGGACCAGGTTTGATGATGGAGCCCATAAACACTCGAGGGAATTTCTCAACAATTTACAGCAGTTACCTTTTGCTGTTTGACGACCGCTTTGATATAATGGTGCATGTGCCGCGTCGGCGGCGCCTAAACACTGACGGTCGCGGGTTCAATTCCCGCTTGGAGTGGATATTTATGTTTATACAAATATTTATTTTCAGTCTAGTTGTTAATCCTTGTGGTTCTCCCAACCTAGCCTCGGAGAACACGCTAGGCTGCCAGTCCCGGTTGTTATTACGTGCACCTGATAGCGAACTTTACTCAAAGTATGTCGACGCGTTAGCGCAGCGGTCACAGCACTGGCTGTTGCGCTGGCGTTAGTGGGTTCAATTTCCGCGTAGGACAGACATTTGTATTGGCCATATAAGATGTTTGTCATGATCTGGGTGTTTGTGCTTGTGTATTGTGTATGATACCGGACCCCCGACACAAGAGAAAAAGCATCCTTGTTAGGTCTACCCATCACTAAAAATTGTAAAATAAAATAATTTTTAACAAAAAAAAACCGACTTCTAACAGGAAACTAAAAAGTGAAAAATAAACTTACTTAGTACAAAGTAATTCGTATTTTGATTTAGTTAATCAGAAATGATTAAATAAATATTTTATAATATTGAAGAAGTTTCCTGTTTGAAGTCGGTTTTTTTTTGTTAAAAATTATTTTATTTTAAATTTACATTCATCGTCATCATCATTGTTCCGTTTGCAGAGTTATAAAATAAATAAATTTCTAAAATAGAAGCAGCCTATGTTACTCCTTATTGCATAAGATATATCCCAGTGAAAGTACCGTCAAAATCGGTCCACCCGTTTCAGAGATTAGCCGGAACATACCGACAGACAGTGCTACGTGTTAAAAAATTGTTCGTTGGGTTAGAGAGTCACCCACAATTCCTAACACGAGACAACAAGAGAGAGAGTAAAAAAAATCCTACAGAAATCTTAATTTTTTTTTTCAAAACACACAAAATCACCTTACACTAAAGCAAAACTGAAACCTATAAGAACTACAATGACTCACCCACAATTAATTGCACTCAGATCCCATGACGGCGAGAGAAACCAACCCAAAAAAAAAAAAGAAAAGAGCAAAAAGGGAAAAAGAGCCGCAAACACTCGCCCTGAGGCTTATATACCCTAGCATACCCCGCGCGTCGCGACACCACTACCCCCTAAGGTGAACCGCGACGTAATACAATACGAGGGTATTCCAAAATTAAATCAGTCGCCTAGAAAAAGTAAATAGCAACGCTAATGTATAACTGTGCTATTATACATCAGCAGGAACGAAACCAGGCGCTATTAAAAATATATGCTACAACAGACAGACAAAAATTGGAAAAATGTTATTTTGGTATATGGACCGTGTATACATCCGTATGCATTTAGTAAAAAGCAGTATTTTAATATAACTAAAGGACACTCCAATTTTCTTTATTTGTATAGATTGTTTACGTAAAATATGTTATGTTTATATTATTATAATGTTAAAACTATAATAATATAACTTAAAATTGTATGTGATTTTCAATTATAAAAATAAGCGTATTATTATCTATTATATTTTATTGTATAGTACGACGAACGAGTAGTAGATACCCTGACGTCTTAAGACATCGTCATAAACAGAGTAGGGGAGAGGTTCCGTGAATAGTAGGTACTTAGTAACAGTTACCAAGTTCGACTTTAAACTTACTATTAAATTTACTAATAAATACCAGTAAAATTAAAAATTAATACTTTCAAGTACCAAGATTAGTTACGTCGGTACAAAATCGAGCAGATAGCGGTATCAATGTGTGCGTACGCGTAATGTTATTGTGTTGCGATTTAAATACCTAAACTTGAGCGAGTGAAAAATGTGATAGCGTCCTTAAACTTAAATTATTATTATCTTACGACTGAATATTTGCTTGAACCTTCATTCCATCCTCCTACAGCTAACAAGGTTTTTAGTTTCGGATTTCGTACTTTAAGCTCGTTGAATTTCCTGAAATTATCTGTAATCAAATATTTCATAATTGAATAAGTTTTAATTTGGATCTAGTAATTGCTTATTCAATTCTAATCCACGTGTTTTACACAGAGTCATCTCGCATTTCATTATTTTTTATTTCTTAATTTCAAATTGAGTCACTGTTTGAAAATAGTAAAAAAAAACTATACTAACCTCTTCCCGAATCATTAGGTAAATCCAGATAAGGGTCCAGAGAGATGACAGTGCCTTGTGAGTTTATCCCTACGAATGTGTATACAAGATGCGTACATAGATCAGCGTTAATGTGGTTAACGTCGAATTTACCTAACCCGTATCTGTACGTCGCCCAGGTTCCGTAGTAGCAGACAACCAACTCTGAAACAAAATTGGCTCATATTTGCTTCATTCCTGTCAGTTCTCGGTGAAAACCAGTTAAATAATAGATTGCAGAATTATGTTGTACGCATTCACTTACATTTCTGCGCAATCTTAGTAATTTATCATTCAATGATACTACTAGATATAATATACAATACTATACTGATAGAATCTTCTGTAAGTATTAGAATTCTTAAAAAAAAATAGGTCCTAATTGGTACAACCATTTTGCGCTTAGTACAGCATTTAGGGATTCATTTTTACTTGTATAGATAATGAATTAATTATTGTACATAACTAAATGTATATTAAGCAAATACAAACAAGAGTAAGTTTGGATATGTATAATGTAACGAGATCAATAGGCACATGAGATTAGCGTAGGAAGCCTAGTCTAAGATTGACTACGATTTCAAAATGCATTTAACACCAAAACAAAAAGCTCGTATACACTACCAGTGCATCCTGCCTTAATTCATTATCTATAGCACTTACGGAGCGGAGATCTGGGTTTTCACAAGGGAAATCCTAAAACAAACTCAGGGTCGTCGAAGATCAATAGAGAGAAACATGGTACGCTCAAAGACCGCAAAAGAAACGACTGGAAGAGCACATCAAAGTCACAGATGTCGTCAAACGTGTAGCGAAGCTGAAATGGTAATGAGCTGGCCACATTGCCAGAGAGGGAGATTCATGGTGCAAGGCGTTGTTAGAATGGAGACTGTGGGATGAAAAGCAACAACGAGAAAAATCGCAGACATAAAGATAACTGGCCGTGTAAAATGGACGAAAGCGGTATAGGACCGAAATAAATGGCATGATATGAAGGAGAAAAGGTCGAAAGAGAGAAGTTGAAAAGACCCGAAAAGAAGAAGGAGAAGATCTAAATTTGTAATAATTTGTTACCCACTCGAAGTATTACGAGAGCAAGTACTTGTGAGAGCTATATAGAGATAGAGAGCAAAATATTTTTTTAGAAATTCTGTCTATTTGTCCGTTGTGACATTTACAGATCTCGAAATGCAGTACAAGTATCGTATACAAAACAGAAAAAGATCTTAAAGAATATGAACAAGGTTATACCCGATAAATAGTGTAGTAATAGTTAAGTGACGAAAAAGGAATTTACAAATTATGTTACAAAACTAACAATTTCAAGTGAAATGATTAAAAGTATTGTTAAAGAAAGATATCATGTTTCAAAAACCAAAATACGATCTGCGTTTAGCGAAGCAACACTTCGATATACGTAACACAAAAATACACGTGTTTAATATAAAAATACTCACTTTCCGCGGTTACAATACAAGTGCTCAGATAATACGCACACACAAATAAAATAAACTTCCTCATCTTTATAAATTGAAAACGATTTAATTTTGTATATTATTTGAATAGAAATAAAACAATGAAGACAACACAAGTATTATAAAGGATCTGTTATCGACGCTGTTTACACTGAAGAGCAATCCTCGAACGATAAGGATTACAATTTCGTAATTAGACGAAAGGAATACGCAACAATTACTTTTAATCTTTTCTGTTGTTTTATCCTTAAAATAATTTGCCTTTTCTACTGATTAAGAATCTCTTACGGTCTGTGTGTAATATATATTTATTTATATAGCCACCGGCGGTTATTAAAAAGCATAAGTTGATTTATTTAGAAATAGACGACCGTGTATGTATTTTAAGATATTTATTACATTTTTTTGTACCACAGACCATGATTTTTTATAAAATATTTTACTAAAACGGAGTTTCTTAATGGTGATAGAATTGCTAAAATCAGTTTAGTGGTTACAGTATTTGTAGAGTACTGACTTAGCTTCTAAGCGTAATATTCTTAGGTAACATTATTTTCTGTTCCCTGTAAGGGAAAAGTTTGGGACTTAATCTTAAATACAAGTATATACGTTAAGTATGAACGGTCAGTGTTGCGGGCGTCGGTACGATAACTGCATAACATCAGGCGGGCCATACCATTGGAAGTGATAGGGAGTGCCCTACGCTGGCTTTACACCGAAGTGGTATAAAAAATATTTAGTAGTAGATGCAAAGAATGAAAGGAGATAAGGATGGAAAGTACGGAATTTTGTTTCTGGTTCTCTTAAAATCTAATTTCTAATGTGCTGGTTAATCTTACATCAAACTTAGTAAAGTCAGAACAGTCAATCTATAATCTTAAGTAATAAATGGCCTATAGGATAAGCATAATTATAGGCCATGATGTTTAATAATAGGAATGGGTATTTCAGAGCCCTCGGATTTGATTTTAAATAAAAATTAAAAAAAAAATCGGTATATATAATATAACAATATTCTATTAGAGTCTAATCAAGAATTGCAGTAATACTAGTAGTAACAATAAGTGTAAATAAGAGGCAATAAATAAATAAATGTATGAGTATACAATCACTGATATATGTATTATATGTATATTTACGTGTGTCTGTCCAGACATAAAATGTCAGTAGTAGTGGTATGAATAGTAGTATGTCTGGGTGAGACAGACAAAAAAGTGGCATAAGAGAAGAAGAAGTCCAGGAGATAGTCCTATAACCAAAATAATGACATATAGTTTATTTATTTATTGATTTATTTATTTATTGATTGATTTATTTATTTATTTATTTATTTATTTATATAGGAAGCCAACGTAGTATACAGTGTTTTCTATCATACTTATATAGTTAATCAGAATATCTTACACTATCCACCACACTTAAAGGCTAACTCAGCATGCAATACACTTTAAACAGTTGTTTCGAAACTTATAATAACAATAAATATCTATCTTATGACAAATTAACTTAACAATAAAAGCATAAAACAAACTATTAAAAAAAATTCAACAATTAAAACCCATGCTAAAACAGTAAAAAGCATTTAAAAGAAAAAAGTAAAAATATGTAGGTATATGTAAAAAAAACAACGAAGGACAACAATTAATATGATAATACATCGCGAAATCTGTAAATATATATAAAAATTATAAATATAATATATCTATAAGTAAAAACAATATAGTAGGTAAAGGCAAAAGGTATAATGGTGGGGTATTTATTAAATGTGCATGATTAGGAGTGGACGTCATAGTCTATTCTTGTTAAGAAAAATAATAAGAGTATAATAACGTAATCGACGAATGGCTTGCTTCAGTGGGTAAATTTGAACATGCGTTGTTTATGGACGTTCTAATTTAATACGATTTGACTGATGAAAGGGAAAGCGAAGTGACAGTAATGAGTCACTACTTTCTTAACACGAACAGACAAAATATTTTAAGTAGGTCAGGCATGCTCAGAACGTCATCATACAATTTACAAGTTGATTGTAAAAAATTAGTTGTATAAAGTAGTAGTAAATGTAGGATTAGAATATGTAAAATTAAAAATCCCATTTACATTTTTCTAAGCATGTTAAGGCTCTCGTTAGTAGTAGATATAATTTCTAATATAGTTTGTTGGGGATTAAAAAATGTTTTCTTGACTGTAAAAAAAAATATATATAAATGTGTGCGTATACTAGTGTACACACGTAAGAAGTAAAACTTCTTTATGACCTTATTTTTCGAAAAATGATCTACTGTATGCAACTTTATAGAAATTGGTTATTAAAGTTAAATTAGATAAAGTTTAACAAAAGGCTTTTATTATCATAGTCATGAATACAAATAATACAATTATTTCATTTTACCTTATACCTACTAAGGTTATTACAGTATTATGATATTAATCACGTCACTATAGAGTGTTAGAAATAAATAAGGGTGCAATAGAAAAACGGTCAAGTCTAGTGATGGGAGTAATCTGCTTAAACGACATACTATCCCTACTCCGCTGGAGAAAGTAGTCTTCGGATCAACCATGGTAGGGACAAGAAAAAGATGGCGCGTAACGGAAAAAAATGACGCGTAACCGAAAAATGTGAGGGTAAATTTTTTTACAACGCCGATAAAGAAGTTTTACTTCAATAAAAAATATTTAATTTTATAAGAGCTACCAGATTTTTTTTTATGTCACTAGTAGGCAAACAAGCGTACGGCTCACCTGATGGTAAGCGATTACCGTAGCTTATAAACACCTGCAACACCAGAAGCATCGCAAGCGCGTTGCCGACCCAATCCCCAATCCCCCCAGGAGCTCTGGTCACCTTACTCACCAACAGGAACATAATACTGCTTGAAAACAGTATTATTTGCTGTGATCTTCTGTAAGGTAGGTACTACCCTAGTCGGGCTACTCCATATTTTGAGCAGGAAATTCCTGCTGTGCCCTACTTCAGTTAAATTTAGTTAATAGAATTTTGGCAAACTTGAAAACGATACAAAATTGTCATGGATTTGTATATCGTCATCATGGTATATTGTCTGTGGATTTTATAATATATTTATGATATACTTCTAGTATTGGCTATAATTATCATAATCAGTTATCATACAGCGGTATTCTAAAATATTTAAGGTGCTTTCGATCTTATCTTAAGTGGAAGTATATTTCTAACAATAGACAGTAAATAAAGGAGAATGATACGATTCCATACATTCTTGGGCCAAAATGTAATGAAAGGAAAATGGTATCAATTAATGCATTTAGGCTTATTGATCCCTCGCTGAAAATTATCTATATTTTGGCTATCTGAGTGGAGTAATTAGACTTTTTGTAAAAGTGAGGTTATGTTACAATTTCTATAAAAAAAACCCGATCACTAAGTTCTTGTAGAACTAATGTTTGTTATATTTAGTGAAGAATGTTTGAAAACTCATTACAAATACTGATATACACTTGAAACCATAAATAAATATCAGGAATGGACTCAGAATGCATCGGAAAACAGTAAACACGAAACGAGTGACGGACACAGTATTATTGTTAGCCAGCTGTCAAGGCTGTCATAAAAAATATGATTTATTTTAAATCGATAATTATTTTAGTTTATCAGATATTAATTGATATTTTCGATATTAATGTAACTTTATTTGAAATGCACTTTATTGTTTACAGCTTTAATTGTGCATCTAAATATCTTGAGTTAATTAACTAGTGCAAACATTTTCTTTTTGAATTCTGTAATCGATTATAATTGAATCGATACCCAAATAATTTGATGAAAACTATCTTTCTCAATTTTCTCCGCTTCCAGATTCAGAATCGAGCTGATATTTTATATTTTAAAATAAAAAAATATGACCAATTTTTTAAACCATATTATCATTTAATACTTTTGTCAAATTATGAATTTTCTTCGTCGAGTCAATTCCAATTGATTTGGCATTACATCTTTCTTTTATGAAGGCTACCTATCACTGTCCATATGACTCTTGAGTATTTTTTAAGGACTATTAAATAAGTTTTCTAATAAGTATTGTTTTGTTAAGGACCACTTGACCTGACTCTTGATTGTTTCAGGTATAAAATCTTTTAAAGAAAGTACTTTATATTTAGTATTATAATATAATATTGAATAAACTAAAAATATATATGTAAAAACAAACATTTCTCAGGCAAAATTGTCAGCTATATTATTTTCGTTTTATTTTTATCTCGACAAATAATTTAGAATCAAATTAAATAAATTAACTGATTTTTAGATAATTATAACTCTAATTGTACAGAAGATAGAGTAAGAGCAAAAAGAAAATAGTACACATAGTCCGAGTAAATGCGTCCTGCCTGAGCTAACAAGGAAGGGACTGGTTCACAAGTTTAAAGTCGCTCAACGTGTAATGGAACCTGCTATACTTGGGTTTTGGCTAAGATAGGATTAGAAATTGTACTATCAGTGAGAGAAGGAAAGTAACCGACATATCTCACAGAATTAGTAAGTTGAAGTGGCAGGGAGCTGGTAATCTATGTCGAAGGACCGATGGTCGCTGAAGCAGAGCGTGCCTTAAAGTGGAGATCGCGTGTCGACAAACGCAGTCTGGGAAGTTTTCCGGCCGTTGGACCGACGATCTACGTTAGATTGCCGGTGAAGGCTAGTTGAGGATTACGGACATTCCGAATGTTTGGCGCGAACTTATAGACCTAAGACCAGCAGTGGACTGCGATAGGGTGATGTTTGGTGTGGGTTTAGATATATCAATAGCGATTCTCATGAATAAGTTTAATAGATATTTATGTTTCTCAAATGCAAACTCATCGCCACATAGGTAGCGTTCAATAATTAATCGATAGTGCAATGATACCATATTGGAGTGCGATGCTATATCTGATAAAATTAAGTGTTAGATTCTATTTATTATAATCTAATTTATTTATTCAGACGGTTATTGTATCATACACTCTGCGTATGCAAAGCATGTCGAAAATAATGAAAATATTCTTCAACTTTGTACATTGTTTACTCAAAAGGTGATGGAGAAATTTTCATTTCCTTATTTTAATAATGTAATGTACTGAAAAGTAAATAAAATAATCATAATAATAAATTTGCTAATGATCGATATCTAATGAAGATAATTATTTTATCTATAAGAGCAACTAAATCGATCATTGACGACATTAGTACTTGTAATAGTTATCATTAATGTAAAATAAGGATTGCAATTATCACCTGATAGTATTTAAGAAGGATGTTTTTTTTGTTAATAAATAACGATTAAAAACATTATAAATTAGATAAATCATCAATATCATCATTGGCCTTAGTCCGTCTGTTGCAGACGATTTAGAAAAGTCTCCTTTCCACAGACAGACACTCTCACCTAGGACACTCTTCAGGAACATTCAGAGTGGCCTAAGCTCTGCGCCACCCTCTCGATCTCTCTGGCTAGGCCCACAGGAACGACGTGTGGAGCCAGTTCGGCTGAAGGAGTCTTTCGCATTTTATTGCTATGCCACGAATGCCTGACGGCGACCGCATTCTGGGGTTCTAATGAAGTTTTCCTTCTCCAGGACTCTGATGATTTTGAGTCAGGTTTTCCTTCGGTTGCCTTTTACGACCCCCACGGGAAGAAAGGGGGAGGTGCTATTCTACTCGGCCGACACCACACGGCAAAGCTAAATCATAATGCTATATTTTTCATATATATATATATATATATATATATATATATATAGTAAGCGTTGTTTTGCCGTGTATGTAATTAGCCCCCTACACTCCCCCCTTATACCCAATATGCCCTACCCAATATGCCCACTAAATTTCATAAAAACCAGTCCAGCCGTTTCGGAGGAGTATTGTAACTAACATTGTGACACGAGAATTTTATATATAAGAAAGATTGTTTTACATAAACCTTGTCTGAAAGGACAGGAGATTAACTATGATAGATGATTAATAACTAAAAACTAGGACAATGTGGTTAGTTTTATGATTATTAGAAATACTCGGAATAAGAAAGGAAAAAATTCACGAAAACGTGAATATTTTAGAATAAAATGTAATATAATTCGTTTATTTTGATAATTTTCATTCTATTTTAGTTTTGCGACTTGGCAACTCTTCCAGTGGACGCCACATTTAAAATTATAGGTATTTTAATGTACTGTTATTTTATTTTTATAGCCGTATAATGTTTTCCGTTTTGTAAGTAACAATAAAGTAGCGTTTTGCGAAAACTACAGGAGTATTACAAACGTAACGTGTGGTGTGCGGTGTTTTTATTAAAAACCGTAAATCGTCCGCGTGCTGTTTCGGAATAGCTAGGGAGTAAACTATTTGTATAGCTTTATTCGTATTCTAGATGATTAAAGCAAAAAATAGATGGATAAAGAACAAAATTAGTTCTTATTACATTTGTTTTTAATAAATAAATTAATTTGAGGTCTGCTTTTCTTCAAAAAAAAAAAAAAATCAATGAAATTAATGATATTCTATAAGAAAATATTTTGCAACTAATTTCGCTTCAATTTTATAGAATTTTTTTTTGTGGAAGAGTCATGTGTAATGGATTAGAATTAATCTATATACATATTCTTAGAAATCAGAAGTGAAAGAGAATTGTTTTTAAAAAGAATAAGACATGGATTAACTTTACAAGATTTATTTATTTACATCAACTAAATGTTTATCAACACAAGTACAAGTACGCATCCTATTAGCACTAGAGAGTACGTCCGTCGCTGCCGCGAGCTCGAAGCGAAGGCAGCGATGCCAGGGATGTGAAACTCGCCTACATAACGTAATTCAGAAATAGTCATACAAACTAACGCCACTCTTGGACGATGAGGGTGAGTTCGGCATGATATATTAATGTGTCGAAAATAGATGGCAGTAGCAGCAGTAGAGTCGAGAATTTTTGCAAATATAATTAATTTAAATAATCATAAACATATTTTGTATGATTCATAGGTATAAAAAGATATATTATAAAATATAAATATATTTTAATTTATCTCCAATATTTTCGCCGTGGCAATATTATTGAGGCCCATTGTTCGTTAGTCGGCCATATTTGAATTTTGAATTACTCCTCGTTTTTCTGTTCAGGCCCCTGACCATAGATTAAGTATTAGTTACCACGTAACAGATGCGACAGTGATGTATTCCCTAGTTTCCAGTTGTTCCGTTTTGGCACCACTGTAGCCTCCTTCAAGACAGACTCCACAAGACGCTCGTCAAAAAAACCTTGAAATACATTGCTTGCCGGAGCACAAGAGAACCTTATTAATACTGTCTTTCAGCTAGCTAGAGTTGTTTCGTCACCATTGACTGATGGTGACATACTTTCCTGCAACAGAGTCCAAAAATTTAACCCTAATTCAAAGACACCGAGGACAGTCATATGCAGACTACCGAGCAAATTAAAGAGAGATAATTTACTAGCTGCAGTTTTATCTTACAACAAGGCGAACCCAAAACAAAAGCTTAACACCAAACTTTTAGGGTTCGATGATGCAGAGTCTCCAGTTTATGTAAGAGAGCATCTTTCACCAACCAATAAAAGCCTTCATGCAGCGGCTAGAATAAGAGCTAAGGAGAAGCTCTATAAATTTGTTTGGGTGCGCAATGGAAAAATTTTCGTTAGAAAGAATGAATCATCACCGGCGCTGGTCATTACCCACATGGATGCTCTTAAGAAGCTTGTAAACTAGTATCTGTTATTAGCTGTTTCGTTTCATTTTGATCTTAGTTTTGTTTTTTTTATAGTATTAAATTTAAGTTAATTGTTTTAATTCATGTCTAATCAACTGAGCATTTACTATCAAAATGTAAGAGGTATTCGTACGAAGATGCAGGATGTCTATAAAAATGTATTAACATGTAACTACCAAATAATGTGGTCCGACGCCGACGGTTTTTTTTTTTTTTTTATCCTTACTAAATACTGTTTATGCAGAAGTATGCACATTATTGCTTTCTAATTTCTAACATTATTATTTTTCTTATCTATGTCTATATTTACACTTATTGCTTGTTATTATATATGTACACTTATTTCCTAGTTACCATATCTGTAAACTTATGTTCTACTGTCTTACAATGTACACTTAACCTATATTTCTGTTAGTAGGGTAACGATGCGCTATTCATAACGATGCGCTATTTATAACGATGCGCTATTTATAAAGTAGCGCTATTTATAACGATGCGCTATTCATAACGATGCGCTATTTATAACGATGCGCTATTTATAAAGTAGCGCTATTTATAACGATGCGCTATTTATAACGATGCGCTATTTATAACGTAGCGCTATTTATAACGCTGCGCTATTTATAACGATGCGCTATTTATAACGATGCGCTATTTATAACGATGCGCTATTTATAACGATGCGCTATTTATAACGATGCGCTATTTATAACGATGCGCTATTTATAACGTAACGCTATTTATAACGATGCGCTATTTATAACGATGCGCTATTTATAACGTAGTGCTATTTATAACGTAGCGCTATTTATAACGATGCGCTATTTATAACGATGCGCTATTTATAGCGATGCGCTATTTATAACGTAGCGCTATTTATAACGATGCGCTATTTATAACGATGCGCTATTTATAACGATGCGCTATTTATAGCGATGCGCTATTTATAACGTAGCGCTATTTATAACGATGCGCTATTTATAACGATGCGCTATTTATAACGATACGCTATTTATAACGATGCGCTATTTATAACGATGCGCTATTTATAACGTAACGCTATTTATAACGATGCGCTATTTATAACGATGCGCTATTTATAACGATGCGCTATTTATAACGATGCGCTATTTATAACGTAGCGCTATTTATAACGTAGCGCTATTTATAACGATGCGCTATTTATAACGATGCGCTATTTATAGCAATGCGCTATTTATAACGTAGCGCTATTTATAACGTAGTGCTATTTATAACGATGCGCTATTTATAACGTAGTGCTATTTATAACGTAGCGCTATTTATAACGTAGCGCTATTTATAACGATGCGCTATTTATAACAATGCGCTATTTATAACGATGCGCTATTTATAACGATGCGCTATTTATAACGATGCGCTATTTATAACGATGCGCTATTTATAACGATGCGCTATTTATAACGATGTGCTATTTATAACGTAGCGCTATTTATAACGTAGCGCTATTTATAACGATGCGCTATTTTAACGATGCGTTATTTATATTATATCTTCTCCTCTTTCTCGTCCTTCTCCTTCTCGTCCTTCTACTTCTCCTTCTCCTTCTCATTCGCCTTCTCCGTCTCCTTCTCCTTCTTCTTCTCCTTCTCCTTCTCCTTCTTCTTCTTCTTCTGCTAACAGTGGCACTGACGGCTGCACAGAGCTCCGCCTCGGTCACCGGGGGGGATCCCGCTCTCCGCCACACCCGACGGCGACCCATGGACGGAAATTTTTGCGTCAGGTGGACGGTCAGCACCCCGTGCCGCTTTTGGACCCAGCGACTTAGGTGGGGACGTATAGCGTCCACCGTCGCTGAGCCCGCCACCGGAGACCCCAGACTCTCCTCGCACTTGTTCATCAGGGCCCTCTGAGCTTGAGCCCTGATGTCCGTTGTTCGGTCCGCACTCTCGACTTGTCCTCTAGCTCTGAGGCTCGATCTCACCGCGTACAGTCTCGCGAGCATCTCCGCCTGGAGTACCCAGGGCAGATTGCCGTACCGCACAGTACCGTAGGGCACCGTACAGTGCCATGCTGCGCACTATGCTGACGTAGAGACGCCGGCACGGCGAGGCTTTCTCGAGCCTCGGAGCGAGCTGTGTAAATTGCGCACCTGTAATGTATTGTGGAAAATAATACTACTAGATCGTTCAATAAGCCCCGAGACTAACCTGGAAATGGCGCATATATTAAAAACTCTTTTGATTTTTAAAAAGTACTGGCTATCAATACAAGAATATGTGTCAAATTTTTAAAAATGGAACAATAAAATTATTGATTTTGAAACATTTAAGTGACGCTACGGTTGTAATTTCGATACAATGGAAAAAAAAACGAGTTTCGCGTGTTGATAAAACATTGTTTTTTAATGGGAAAAAATACCGTTGAAGCACAGCAATGGCTTATAAAATGTTATGCAGGATCAGCTCCCTCTAAAGCAACCATTTGTCGGTGGTATGCCAACTTCAAACGCGGTCGCATGGACACCAATGATGGGGAACGCTCAGGTCGTCCAAATGAAGCAGTGACTCAACAAAATATTAACCAAGTCCTCAAAATCGTATTGGTAGATCGGAAGGTAAAAGTGCGAGAGATAGCCGAGATAGTGGAGATTTCAGCTGGTAGTGTTTTCGCTATTTTACATAAAAATTTGGCCATGAAAAAGCTTTTTTCTAAGTGTGTGCCGCGTTTGCTTACAACTAATCAAAAGGAACAACGTATCAATGATTCAGAGCGATGTTTGGCGCTGATGAATCATAATAAAAAGGATTTTTTACGTCGGTATGTAACAATGGATGAAACCTGGATATACCATTTCACTCCGGAATCCAATCGGCTGGCAGCGGAGTGGAGAGCGGCTAGTGAAAGCCGCCCGAAGCGTCCAAAGACTCAGAAATTGGCCGGTAAGGTTATGGCGTCTATATTTTGGGATGCGCATGGAATACTTTTCATCGACTACCTTGAAAAGGGGGAAAATATAAATAGTGACTATTACATGTGCTTATTGGAGCGATTGAAGTACGAAATTGCGGATAAACGGCCTCACATGAACAAAAAGAAAGTGGTGTTTCACCAGGACAACGCGCCTTGTCACAAGTCCGTGAGAACGATGGCCAAAATTAACGAATTGGGCTTCGAATTGCTTCCTCATCCCCCTTATTCGCCAGACTTGGCCCCCAGCGATTACTGGCTGTTTGCATACCTCAAAAAAATGCTTCAGGGTAAGAAATTTGACTCAAATAGTTAAGTTATCGCAGCAACGGAGGCTTATTTTGAAGCCAAAGACAAATCGTTCTACACACATGGGATAGAAAAGTTAGAAAAGCGTTGGAGGGACTGTATCGCTCTTGGAGGAGACTATGTTGATGAATAAAAATTAATTTTATAAAAAAGACCTTTTTTTAGTACTTAGTCTCAGGACTTATTGAACCACGTGTTAATTACTCGATAACAATTGTAGATAATTTATTCAAGGCTCAAACCAATTCTATAATTACTTGAATCTAGATTCTCACTTATTATTAGCTTTAAGTTTCAACCCATTTTTACATAGCCGATCAATAACTATTTCCAATGCTTTTATATGTGCAACTCTATTTTTACCCCCCATTTTAACGTCATCTAGGAAAATTTCTACGTTAGGTATGTTGCCTAAAAGTGAACACACAATTCTTTGGAAAATGCCTGGACTCGATGCTAAGCCATAACTAATCTATTGTACTTGAATAACCCCCTATGTGTGCTTATAACTGTATACTCCATCGATTCATCGAGCTCTATTTGATTATACGCCTGTGATAGGTCAATTTTTGAAAAAGAAGCCGACGCGCTTAGTCTAACTAAGACATCTTCAATTCTGGGTAAAGGAAAGCGATCGATCAATTAATTCGGGTTAACCGTTGCCTCATAATCAGCGCAAATTGTTAAGGAACATCAGCCTTGCTCACCGGCACCAGTGGCGAGGCCCAGTCAGAGCAGTCGACGGGTTCGATGATGCTGCCCCGCAGCATCACGCTTAGCTCGGCGTCCACGCGCGCGCTCATCGCGTACGGCAACGGCCGCGCGCGGTGGAACACCGGCACCGCGCCCGCGCGCAGTCGCGTACGCTCATTATTTTGCAGGCTGGGGTGGGGTAGGTGCGGCGCACGCGGCGTTATTGCCCCGCCCTCCGCGCTCCGTCGCACGACGTCACTGAGTAGAGAGGCCGGGTCGTGGGAAAGTTTCTAACAATATAATAAAATGGTAGGAAAGTCAAAACTGTACATTGAATATCTTTTTTAAAAGAATACTAGGGTTGTGATCAACAATCGATAGCGAAGCCAAAAATATAGTTTTTAGAATTTTTGTCTCTTTGTCTGTTTGTCTGTATGTATGTCCGGGATAAGTGCAAAAAGTACTGCATGGATTTACTTCAAATTTGGCACGAAAAAAGAAGTCGGGTCAACATATAGGCTACATGTTATCACGCTATCACCTACGGGGAAAGAGCAGTGAACCTTTATTTCTTTAACGCATTCTGTAACAACGTGTAATCTAACGACGCATATTTGAATGTTGTTGTTATTATGTTAATAACCATGTCAAAAGCTAGCTTCACACTACAAATAAAGACATTCTGTAGTATATTTAGTATCAGCATTGCACCCGTGCGAAGCCGGGGCGGGTCGCTAGTTAGTAATAAAAAGGAATGCAATCGAAATAAGTAAACTAATCTTTTTACAAATTAAGGTTGATTATAATTGCAGTATTTTTAAACAACATACTCCTTATTAAGAAATTTTGAATAGTAATTTGTTTTGATACTATACTCCTTATTGAGTTCTCTTTGAATACCAGTATTCAATTATACACAATGACTTCAGTAAAGTCTGAATTCCTAGTATGCATCCAGTTAGATCTGGTCCGATTACCTCGCAGTGTCCGGTGCGAGTGCCGGAGCGGGTAATGTCACATTAGAATGCATTGGGTGTCAGTACAGGAGCGCGAATGTGTGTAATGTTCCGGAGACGCGCTGAGAATATAGGGGATAGCGGGCATAGGTACAGTTTTATTGCGAACACAAGTTTAATGGTCGGAAACGAATCCATCCATCTTTTTTGTAATATAATTTAATCTATATAAACAAAAATGAATCGTATTACATGTTGCTAGGTGCAGAACTCGAAAACGGTTTAACGAATTGTAGCACAAAAATTGGAAAATATCAAAAAATGTAATGATTATATTAACTTCAGCCGTTAAATAGTTCATATGGCAGGACAAAGCCTGTCGGGGCCAGAAAGTTAGCTGTAATTATATGAAATTCTCAATTAATTTATTTCTAAACTTTTATGTGTTTTTATCCTGGTATTATTTATTGCTCAATATTTATACGGTAGTACCTAAACAAGCTTTTAAGCGCATGTTGCTTAGTGATGCTAAGCCTAATCGTAGTATCTACATAGTATTTTTGTATTGTAATAAAAAAAATATATTTATTAAAAAAATATTGTTATTTTATGTAAATATTTTGGTATACTTTAAAGTTTAATCCAGTTTTGTATATTTTTTATACAAATGACATTTGTGTCTCATTATAATAATGTACTTTGCATAATCTCTGAAAACGCGAACTTGATGAGAAGTGGTGGCAGAATGATTTTCGCAAAAAATTCCATTAGAATTTTTAAGAGACTTGTTAATAAGGTGAAATTTTTTACAAGTAACAAATAAAACTGAAAAGTTTGGTCGTGTTTTTCTACGGAAACTCAAACCTAAAATATATATTATTTTTATTTCACCGAACGCCATTTCACAAATAAATCTACTTATTAGACGTCAGGTTAGGAAAAATTGTTGAACACTGCATTTTGGAAAAAGGTTTTCTGTATATTTTAGGTGAAGTTAGTTCCAGGATTTTTTTAAATAAAAAGTGCTTATCGTGGGATACTGAGAACTATTACTGAATTATAATAATACAACTTTTTCCGATTATTAAGTTTTAAAATGCCCTACGTTTCGGATACATACGTATAAAGCAACAATGGTCACGGAAGAGACTATTACTGAAGTTCATTTTACTAGAGACCCAGAGATTGCAATTATAAATATGAACTGCCTTTGCTTTTTTGTTTATTGTAACGATTTTAAATTATTTTATTGAATATGGAAACCTCATGGTAGATACATATATAATAATTATATATCAACTATTTTTTAAAATTAAAACTCATTCTTTTAGAAAAGAGATTAGAGATTAGTAGAGTTTAATTTAAAAAATGGTAATAAATATAATTATCGAGTTATAACTAAAGTTGTTCATCATCATCATCATCGTCATTTCAGCCTATTTCAGTCCACCGCTGGACATAGGCCTCAACAAGTTCGCGCCAAAAATGGCGTGTGAACTCATGCGTGTTGCCCATAGTTACCACGCTGGGTAGGCGGGTTGGTGACCGCAGGGCAGGCAGGACTTTTTTTATTGTAACTAAAATTGTCAGTTACGATAAAAAAAGTTATCAAAGTTTGTCTCAGTACCTATTCTATTCGTTTGACTGTTACAAAAGTTAAACCATTCACGAAAGACGGTTGCTTGTTGACCTTTGACCTGACGAAAAGTTCAAACTGCAAACTTTAACTATTGAGACACTAAAAGAAACCCGTATACTAAAATCTAGATTTTTCATTTATACTTAAGTCTTGATTGCTAAAGATATAAATCTTTTACGCGTGTAACGGACTTCGAATGTTGTTTTAAAAATTTTATAGCTTTAGTTTCTAATAGTTCAATTATAACTTTATAAAATAACGTATTAGTTCTATGCATTATAGGAAGTACTGATGTTACGTAAGCTGCTGTGTTTGTGTGTTTAAATTGCTTTTGAAATTGAAAGGTATTATACATATAGTTCAGCCGCTCTGGTGTAGTGCTGCGTGTAGTCACCTGAAACACCGACGGTTTGCGGGTTTGATTCCCGCTCGAGATGGATGTTTGTATATATGCAAATATTTTTTTCCGGTTTGGATGTGTTATAATTCGATAATTATAGTAGTTATAATTTTTTTTATTAAGCCTTACCAATCTATAGGTTAAACTGAAGGTGAATATTATTGTATTTAGGACGAGGACTACACTATTATGATATACTTGGTTAGGTTTTTTAGGATTGTGTAGTTTTGTAATTAATGTTAATGAAATGTACAATAAGTAATTTGTTTCAATATTGGTTTATGATGTATATGTTTATCATTGTGGGTCCTTTTATTGGTATATCTTTCTCTTCTATATCATAGAGGAAATCATTCTAATTTTATACAATAAATGCTTTCTCATATAATTGTAGAAGTCAGGTAACATTTCTATATAGAGTTGCTCCTATAAAGATAAAAAATAGACTTGGTTGTTATCCATACATTTTACTAAACCGATATGTCATGTTCGTTGTAGGTCATTCTATTTCCCAAAATTTTGACATTATTGCAAGCCATAAAAGTTTAAAAACTCTTATCAATTTTAACAATTTTTTTTACCATTAGAAAACTATATTACACAGAGGTAACATATATTATAAAACATAACACGAGGATAAGAAATAACAGAATACATAAAAATGCTATCAGAAGCAGAAAAACAAAAAGAACAAAAAGTTAATTTTCAAAAGTGATCGCATAACAGCAGAGCAAGTGCAAATTCGAATCATTTCAGCAAGAATTATAGCATAGAGTTCTAGGAATGATATAAATAATTTTCCGATGTTAATTGAGTTACCCTCGTCTCATTAAGGGCTGTCAAGATAAACTACGTCAAGGGCGTTGGATGTGCATGTCGATAATAGGATTCTTTTATTACTAGACTTTTTCTATCAAACCGTTTGTTTCTAGTTTACAAATAGTAGTGTAGTATTATATATTTCGACCAAATACTTTTTCTATTTTATAACTCGCCAAAGAAGTATTTTGTTTGCTATAATTATTTTGTTACATTTATATCGAGTATATCTATCAGTTATAAAGGATAATCAAGCAATTAAAAATCTTTCTCCCCGTTGATATCGTAAGAGGCGACTAAGGAATAACACAGTTTCACCACCACCTTGGAACTTAAAAAGCCGACCGATGGCAGGATAACCATCCAACTGTTGGCTTTGAAATACACAGGCCGAAGACGGGCAGCAGCGTCTTCGGTGCGACAAAGTCACCCCTGCAGTCATCAACCCGCCTGCCCAGCGTGGTGACTATGGGCAACACACATGAGTTCACGCCATTTTTGGCGTGAGCTTGTGGGGCCTATGTCCAGCAGTGGACTGTGATAGGCTGAAAACATGATGAATGATGAAGCAATTAAAAATAAAAATCTTAATAATGCTTTAATAAAACATTAGGGAAACAACATTAAATGAATTATATAGCCAATTTAATAATATTTTATATGTATATATATACAATATTATTAAACATATTTATAAATACTATATATATACTACAATACATATATTTATATATAAATACACACCAGCCTTTTCGAAGAGTTCAATAAAAACTGCCTGAAAATTCAAAGCTACCATAATGGTATTTGTTCGAAAATTTTGGTCACTTAGACGTATTCTTTTCGCTCAGCGCTCCAGCGGCCTTAGCCAAGTTGACAATCTACAATCGATAACGCTATTAGAAAACTAACCAAATGTATAGGAATGACATCATCTCAACGTTAAGTCACGTGATCATAACAAACGAATCGAAAATTCGTAGACAAGTTTACTTGTTCAAAATGTTACAACGAAATGGAATCGTTTCTACAACGACGATCACTACATCCCATACAAATGGTAGCCATGTTACAGTTTTGACAAGCGTCAGCGAAACGATGTCGAAATTTTTGAACGATAGCTAAAAGATGGCCGAGACCCAGTAGTAAACGTTAAAAAATGGCGTCTATTATGATAATATGAAAGAGTTGTGTTAGGACCGAGAATTGTTTATTTACGATAATTTTGAACTATATTCAGCATTTAGCCATGATGATTTCGGAAGAGCCATGCTGAGTTATTATTGAATAGGTTATAGTAATTCTAAGTTAGTAAGATTTTATTTACATTGTCTAGTTACAAACTTTTATTCTTTTTTTATAAGAATTAATAAACGCTTTACACTCAACGGATCCCCCAGTAGGACTTTCTCCTGTGTTGGGGGTCCGGAAACACATACAATATACAATACACAAACACAACACCCAGACTACGACTAACATCTATATGGTCGATATAAATGTCTGTCGGGAGCGGGAATTGAACCCGCGACCGCTAGCGCAACAGCCAATGCATTTACCGTTGCGCCAACGCGTCGTACTTAACTTCGTACGTCGTACGTAACTTTTATGTAGGTCCTTCATATTTAATTTATCATTTACCTACATATGATTAATAAGTTATTAATAGTATTTTGTCAATGTCCAGTTAATTTTATGTTCAATGTAATGTACCTACTTAAATATAAAATAATTAATAAAACATTATTATTATCACAAATAAGTTTATTATTTTTTATTAAAACACTGATGATATTCGTGGCATGCACAGTTGGAAAGAAAGGATTTTTCAGTCATTAATACTTTTTATTTACAATTCACTCAAAACCTACATTTTAGGTATTATTTGTTACTTTACATAAAAATCAATTAGCTACAGTTATTGTACATAAATATTAGTTTCATTATTACATTTTAAGTATAAATTAAAATAGGTTTTGTTATATACAAACAAAAATTAATTGTTCCTCTGATATTGAAGGCAATTTGAAATTTTTTATAGCCCACAGCTGAGACCACTATCACTACATAGACATTTTAAGGAATAGTGTTTGTCGGAGGTAGCGATGATGGTCTCAACTTGTAAAAAATGGTAAAATTTGCATCAAATTGTCTAATACCAACTAAACGACTTAAAATTACATTTTGGCTTTTTTTCATTGCTATCCTTCGCAATTCTAATCACAACCTTTCCTTTTCTCTTCGTGGAATTTTTTTCCCTTTCCATGAATTCCAGGAAAGCTGCGAACTGTTCTGGGCTTGCTCAAGATCTATATTCCATCATATAAACAACTTAATTTTTAAGATTTTATTTTATTTTATTTAGGACAACAAACAATTGCATAATAAAAGTTTATCAGCGCCGTTATCCACATATAATATTATATACATGGCAGTACAATGTTTCTGAAAATGTAAATTACAATCTATTACAATTTAAGAGAAAAGAAAAAATGAATAAAATCAATGAACATGACAGCTAACGAAACGATAAGAACAAGTCCTAACCAATTCTTAAAATTAAAATTACAAAGATTTAACACCTAATAATATTCTTCCAAGATATCTTTCATTCCTATTCAGAATCATGTTATCATAACATTTCGAGTTTTTCTAGAGACAGTAATGTTTAAAATTAACACTGTGATATAATAATAATAAACCAAATATAAGAAGAACTTTACCTTATTTCGGTTACGCATAAAACACTTAATAATTTAATAACAATTTCTTCTTCAGGATTAATGGCTTTCAATAGTTCTAATAACAATTTATAATTTTATGTATAACGACGTTGTGACTTTGACGTTTTTTACAAAATATTATATATATTTACAATTCACAACTTAAGAACTAAATATTTACAGATAGTTTTGGTATAAATCATGTAAATATAATAATAATTATTATATTATTATTATATTATTACTTTGACGTTAGTTTGACGCTCGTAAAAACGTTAATCATAGACTAAAGTATTAGTTTTTTCTAAAAATGTTGTAGAATGACCGTTTGACTCAGTCGTGTCAACTTGGCTACCAATTTAAAATGACTTACGCCGAGCCGTCAACGATTGTAGAAAGACGTTCGATACGAAACGTTTGTAACTTGGCTAGGCCTTCAGTTTGTAAACTTTTCGAAAACTTTCGATAGAAAGTATAAATGTGATATTTATTTCAAATTTATTGTTGTTACGTACTTGTATATTTGATAGTTAGGATGCTGTCATAGCTAAGCGATGTGATGCTATACGATAACATGTTATGTAATGCGATATAACGCGATAATGTAAAATAACTATAGATACATTTACATAGGGTTGCATTATAAAATTACACTCAAAAAAAAGTTGGGAATCGAATTCATTATTTTGAAGATGAAAAGACAAAAAATAAAAAAATAAAAAGATACGTCTCATTGCATTTAATATAAACCTTCTTATACTTGGCGATAAAGAAAAATGCCGTTACTAAGCTTGTACATCTTGAGGAAAATTTGAGATATTTATATCTAACAATACGCTATAGAAAAGCGGATTTATAGAAGCTTAGTGAACAGCACAATAGGCCATTTGTTGACTATAGCCTTTTTACTATTATTATTATTATTACTCGATAAGCGATAAAACGTTTTGAAACGAAAGTGTAAATCTTAAAGTTTCATAAGCACTTTTAAACCGTCATTTTGCAATTTTATTGTTAATCAATACTTTTTTTATAGTTAATAAGAAGCTACAATGGATACAGAATGTAGATTTTACAGAGAAAAAGTAGAAAAAAACTCTACAGTTACTCTTTTTTAAATATATGTATTAATTGGTTGATTGATTGATTAATTGGTTTAATGGTTTTCAGTTCTGCCAGTGTAGCACGGTTGATTCCGTCAATGTCACGTAGAGTGGAGAGCACACGAAGGAGATTGGTTGGTGCGGTTGTGATAACAGTCACACTCAATTTATGTTAATTATTTTCGACTTAATTTATTTGAAATTCTTAACTGACTGTCTGATTTCTCATTGCCATTTACATCTAGCTCACGCCAACAACACTTAATATCAGGTAAGAAAAAATAATACGAATAAAAATTATTAACAAAACTTTATTTATACTTAACTAGCGTCCTGCCCCGGCTTCGCACGGTTACAAAAACTATCAGTGTTCCTCTACTATATAATGCATCTATTATACATATAAACCTTCCCCTGGAATCACTTTATTTACTAAAGAAATCCGTTGCGTAGTTTTAAAGATCTAAGCATACAGACAGCGGGAAGCGACTTTGTTTTATACTATGTAATGATAAATCAATGCTTCTTTTAAGAGTTGTTTTGCTAAAGGTTGTCTGTTGTACATTTATTTGTTTCCTTTTTGTCCTTATTTCTTTATACCTAACAGTTTTTTTTTTAATTCAAAATAGAAATTGAAAGACGTTGGCGCAACGTTCACAGCACTGGTTTGTGACTCCTGCACTGGTGGTTGCGGGTTCGATCCCCGCACATGACAAACATTTGTATTGACCATACAAATGTTTGCTGTGGTCTGGATGTTTGTGCAGTCCATGTGGGTCACCCCCCGCCTCGGAGAGCACGTTAAGCCGACGGTTCCGGTTGTTATCATGTACACCTGAAAACGTTCGTTACTCATAGTAGGGAATATATTCATCCACCAACCCGCATTAGAGCAGCGTGGTGGATTAAGCTCTGATCCTTCTCTTACATGGGGAAAAAGGCCTATGTTCAGCAGTGGCATGTTACAGGCTTAAGCGTAAAATAGAAATGACGTACATCGTCTACAGATAAACTGTTCTATAAAAAAATAAATTATAGTTAAATAAAACTAAAAAACCACGCTTTTATAGTAAATCTAAAAAAAAAAGTAGAAAATAATTTGTACGATTTTATTTTTGTGTTACCCACTCATTAGGGAATTCTAAAAATTTTTTAATATCATATTAATAATCGACTGTTTCAGCGGGGATCGAACCTGCATCTCCGACTGACTGTGTCGGTTCTCTTAGAGGTGCTTTTAAACGTGGGGTGTATTTTACTATATTTTCATAACTTTTTACTATGTTTTTATAACCCTCCGCACATATATAGTTGCAAATAGAATAGTTGTTACATTTAATATATCAAGCACCCCACGCTTTTTACTCTGAATTTAATTATTCTCTTAATAACTTAAATTTTATTATAATTTTATTTTGAAGTAATTAATTATGATTGATTGTTCGATATTCTACTACGCTAATATAAGCTCTTTGAACAAAAAAATATTTTCTACTTTTTAGTTTTACATTATTAATATAAACAATAAAAGAGTAACAATTTTCGCGCGGAATGAAGCCACGAACTTATGCCACGCGAAGCGGGCGCAAAACAGTAGTAGCTAGTAAGGTACAAACAAGGTAAAAATGAAACTACCCGAAAAAGTATCTGCCTCCGTAGTGCTGTGCCGAGTGCTCGAGCGAAAAAGTAAGACCAAAACTGCAGAAGTGCGCAGATCGCGTGCTAGCTTTATCTCTCTTACTTCTTTACAGAGGATCCACGAAATAATTTATTAATCCTGGCGGTCCTAATGAGGATATCGGGAAACTGTTATTGAATTATTGCATAGTCATCGGTCCTTGATACGTGTGCAAAGTTTCAAATTCGATCGAGCTCGAAGATTCCTACAACCCAAGCTAATAGAAGCGTGGTAAAAAGAAGAAAAAAAAAAACACGAAAACCTTACTAAACTGAAAACATTATTAATGATTGTTATATTTGGACGATATAATTTCACGACAAAACAATTTAAGAGCTATTAATTAATTCAAAAATCCAATTTGATACGTTTGTGTTTAATTGTTACGAAATCAATATCTGAACTTTCTATTATTTCCATATGGAGCATGGAAATAATAGAAACAGTTTCCATCTCAGAACTCTCAACAACAACCTTATCTTAACAAAGAGCGATAGAAAAGACGACGGAAACGAAAGGGTCACAGTATTAAACAGAGTGTTGACCAAATCGCTGCGATCTGTTTCGTTTTATTTTCGTTCAAAAATGTAATAGCTACACTGAATTCTTATAGAAGTTGTGATGTTGCAAATCCGTCTTTTTTCATTTCCTACTATTAGTAAACACTTTCTATCATATATATCAATACGCTAAGGTTAAGATGCTTGCCTCCCTTTTTAGAAAAAACCTCACAATTACTCCACATAAGTTACATATCATTTTATAGATAATTGCTTGCTCTACCGGCATTCACAACTAAAAAAGTTTTTTTTTATGTCACTAGGTCGGCAAACAAGCGTACGGCTCACCTGATGGTAAGCGATTACCGTAGCTTATAGACACCTGCAACACCAGAAGCATCGCAAGCGCGTTGCCGACCCAATCCCCAATCTCCCCAGGAGCTCTGGTCACCTCACTTACCAACAGGAACACAATACTGCTTGAAAACAGTATTATTTTGCTGTGATCTTCTGTAAGGTCCTGCTGTGCCCTCCCTCAGTAAGTTATTGTTGCTTTTGTTTTTGTAAATTAATTAATAATTAAAATTATATATATGACGGCTTTAATTTTAAAACAACGTCAGTATGATTGAAGGTCGATAATTTTTTTACTTATTTAGTGCGAATTATTCGCACAGCTATTGCTACTATATCATTAATATTATAAATACGAACGTTAGTGAGGATAGACAGATGTTGTTACTCTTTCATGTAATAACATACAACATTTATCCAGACTTTATCAAGATAAAGAAGTTACACGGGTTAAACCGCGGGGTGATGTCGTTATATGCTGTCATACTTATGTACATTGCTTAAATTATCAATAGATATTAATTTGCACTCATGGACTGAAGATAATATAAGTAGGAAATTAATTAATTTTTTTCTGTACTAATTGTTGTGTACAGAAAGTCTGTGAGGCTAAATGTTTACATAGACTTGTATATAGGTTGTTTGAGACTTGGGTAGCCTATATGCCATTAAATATGAAATACTGTTAGTTTTGTTATTTTTAATATACACAGCCGACTGTTCCTAGGATGTAAAACGCGATTCCTGTGTTTTAGGTATCAGCCAAAAAATATAAATTATTCTTTTAATATTACATTATATAAATATTACATTCAGACCCGAGGCGGAAATCATGCCTACAACCTTTGTAATGGCAAGTAGGTTGCTGCCAACTGCGCCAGCGGGTATTTTGATACTTTTCATCGAGATTAACCAAAATAAACACAGCTCTAGTAATCATCAAATGATTTCGAAAATTGTGACCGGTCAGCGAATGAGCATTCTTAAATTATGTTACCCATGAGCGTTTGCAGTGGACCAGAGAAACTACAAAAGACTTGCTTTCTTTAATGTATTAAGGGGAAAAGGACGGAAGTAGGGGCAAGGAAAGGAGATGGCGTCAGCGTCCGGCTGCATTACTCAACAAAACGTTGCTATAGTACAGTAGAAGTAGTGTATGTATATATGTATGTTTTAATGTATGTTTGTATATGTTTGTATGTATATGTTTGTATGTATGTATGTATGTATATGTTTGTATGTATATGTGTATGATGTATGGATATTTATGTAAAGTAAGTAAATGTACTATGTTTCGAATTGATCGTTTTTATTTTCTTAATTTTATTGTTCTTTTGTTATTACTACTGTTTGTTTTTTTTTGTTAACCATTTTATAAGTCTACTACAACGCTTTATTTTTTTGTTTTTGTACATCTTAAGGTTGACTGATAGATAAGACTCTATGGCTTTAAGCCCGCCTTCTGCGCAACATGTTTTTTTTTATGTCACTAGGTCGGCAAACAAGCGTACGGCTCACCTGATGGCAAGCGATTACCGTAGCTTATAGACACCTGCAACACCAGAAGCATCGCAAGCGCGTTGCCCACCCTATCCCCAATCCCCCCAGGAGTTATTTTAAGTTGTGTAATAAAGTTTTTAAATAAAAACAAATATATAGTAGCTATATAAGTCACATCATATATATTATTGGGAAGTATTGTATCACAACAAACAAACATGGATCAAAATGTTGTATGAGATACCATACATACAATATACTAATATTAAATATTGTATATTTTTATACTTGTATTTGCTCCTAAACGAAAAAATTCGGCTTCAATTTACACCCACAACTAAAATACTACAGATAGTCGAACAAACGGACAATTAAATACGCATTATTAGATATAACTCAAAAGTATTCGTCAGGTTAGCATCATATGATTCCACAGAACAAGCACCATTCGGTACCTACACCTAAGTTACGAGGATGTTGCTTTTAATTGCTGCAACTTAGAATAGTTAAAATTTTATGACTAAGATCCTACACATATTCGTTATTCCTTTCCTTTCCTCCTTGTCTGCCCTACTTTTCAACATTTCTTACAAAGCTGTGTAAATTATTTTACGATGTTTTCTTTCAAAAGCCAAGCGCAAAGTTAGGCTAGCTAAAATTTAAGCCATGCCAGCACTGACTTGAACCCAGTTGTATTGACTTCATGTGGTGAATAAAGTGGCCAGAGCTCCGGGGGAAGGTCGGATATGCACTTGCTTCTTGTGTTTCAAATGAACCGCACACCTATTGTCGCCCTAGTAATAAACACATTTTCATCCATTTGCTCATTCAAAAGATATTAATTAGGTAAAGAACTTTTAATTATATTTTATGAGGAAGTGCGACTGGGAGTATGCAAAATAAATAAGATAAAGTAATGAGAATATATTAAAAGTTATTTCAACACTCGCACTGACCGAGTCGAACCTATTAATTTCCTTTATTACGTTCGTCGACCCAAAAAGTAATTATTTTTGATTTTAACGGTTCACTGAACATTTACCTGAGGAAACGAGAAAAAAGGAAGAGTGGCGAGGAGTCGTAAGAAAAATAAGATATTATTTCGTATTATTGTAATAGTTTTATGTTATAAGTTGAGTATCTTATTGTTTTATACTCATTGTTGTTAGTACTTTTATTGTCTAACATTTACACACGGTCGACTGTTCCTCAGTTAGAAAATTCGATATCTGTAAAAGTACATTTAGATAAGACATAAAAATCACATAAGTATATAATACATAGTAAACACCTAGACTTGAGACGAGAACCAATCCCATTAACCTTTGATCAGAAAATAGAGTTACCCTGTCCATACCATAATTAGAACTGAATTTTGATAAAAATTGATCATACAAAAATTACTTATCAAATAAAAACAGATTTTCAAATTTAGTGGATGTAATAGACAGAAATCCTAAGTAACAAATATATAAAAAAATCAGTTAAATTTTAGGCCTATAGTAAGAACAATTTATTTATGTTTTAATCGCTTAAAAATATTCTACTAGTAGAAAATGAACCTGTTAAAGCAACAATAAGTCTGTCAACACTAAATGAAAAGAAGTCGAAACGAAAACCCATCGTTAAATCTATTACTATCAATATAAGACATTTTATTAACGAAAACAGAATTGGATATATTTTATTCATAGTTCTCGAGTGACCATCGTAAAGTCAGTGATAAGGGGTGCGACAAACGAGAGTATGTACAGAAAACTCTTTGCTGATAGAAAATATTCAATTGACTATAGTACAGTCTAGCTGCGTCTTCATTTGCAAGTTTTATAATAATGATAATTGATAACAATAATGTCTTTTATAATAATAATTATGGATAAATCAAAACTTAATCTGACAAGCACCAGCTTTCGATTACAAAAATAAACACATTGACATTCGTTCATGCAGTAAAAAGTTATGACGTAACATAATAATAGAGTCGAATGGAGAACCTCCTCCTTTTTATGAAGTCAATTAAATTTTGTTAGAATTAGATTCATAAATTATGCAACGTTTTTTTTGCCGTCTTAAACGTATAAAGAAGCCTGGGTTTGGAGCAGACTAAGAAGTGTTTATAACACAAAACAAACTTTAAACATTGACTAAGAGACAGAGACTTGGGACATTTTTAATGTGTGGCAAAAATAAGATACCGAGATAATAAGTAATCAATTTTCAAATAAACTAAGGAAAAATTAGTACCCACTTTAGACCTTCTTGACTAAAATGAAACTAGCAAATGCGTGGAGTGAACCGTTTAAACTCACTACTAAGTATTAAAAAAAAGCCTGACCATTTTTAAAAACTGTTTTATAAGTTTGGCGAATTTGTAAAGAACAGTACTTAATTCGTAACATTTTTGAATGAATAAAAAGAGAATATATATCTACCTACGAACATATATACATAGGAAAATAATTAAAACTGTCGGCGTAACGTTACAAAGTCGAGACTTTGAAAATGTTCATAGTAGAAATAACCTGTGTTTTCTCTTATAAATAGAATTTCGTTGAAAAGAACAATGTTAAGTATGCCCTACATTCGTGACTATTTAAATAAACTATCTACCTATTAGCTTATTAACTTTTAGTCGCTATAGTCACTTTATCACTAAGCAGACCCAATGCTATGCAAACTCCTAACTTGAAACCTAACATTGGCCAGTATTTAGTAGTAGAACGAAATTCAATTTCCTTGCTTTAAGGTCAAGTTCGTTCAATACAATGTTACTAATATTATAATGTGAAAGTGTATGAGAATGGACGGATGGATGTTTGTTAGTCTATCACGCAAAACCTCCTGACCTGATTATAACGAATCTTGTACACAGATAGCTCCAATCCAGAACGATGCATTAGCTACTTTTTATGCCATTATAATTCTCACGAATTACGAAATTACAAGGATGAGAACGCAAGGCGCAGCCAGTTTTACATACTTATACAGCCTTCAACGTACTCGTAGGTATATTAAGATGCAGTTAAAAGTAGTATAGTGCTACAGTAAATAATCCTTATACGTACATATATTCATTAAATGCAAGAAAGAGTTTAGGAGTTTAAGCAAAAAGAAGAAAATCAGAAGTAACGGGTGTTGTAGCTGACTGATATTATTACGTTTTCCTGCGTTCTATACATAGCGCAAATTGTTTTTGCATTTATAATATTACTAGCTTTTATCGCGGTTTCGCCCTCGAAGTGTTGGTTTTAAAGGTTAACAATATGTAGACATTTCTAGATATAATAAGCCATAGGATTTCTAGAGGTTCAGTTTAAAAATAATTCCAAAAAAATGTCAAGGTTAATATGTATCTCATAAAATTTTAATTGAAATAACTATTAATTTAAACATGATGACTAGTTTTACTTAATATATTGGCTTGCTACAATATTTTCAAAAGTATAATAGGTAACTTATGAAAATAAATTAAAACTGTGGTAATGTTTTGCTGACCAAAAAGTCCATATATTACGTTATTAAACCTAATAAAATCTGCAGACAGTATAGAAACTATCTATTAGCTTCACCTATACTCTAGGAATTAACGGACAACATAACAAAGAAATTAACAAACTGCTCTTAGAGGTTTATAAATAATTATTGCATTGCTTCAAAAGCTTAAAATAAATATTTCAATATTCAATTACTCATACCTTAATTTTTGTAACTGATTTTCTCTTAAATAAATAAATTATAAAAATAGCTATTACCACTTTCAAAGAATATTATTCAAATTGTAATAAATTTAGAGGAACTAAGTCTGAGAATTAGCTTACCGTAATCAAAGTAATCAAAGTACATGCAAATTACTCGTTTATCTTCAAATAACATATTATAACAATAAACGTCGTTATTCAGATTAAATTATTCAGTTATGATATTTGTATCCAGCAAAACCAACATGAAACGAAACTTCCATAAAAAATAAAATTCAGGGAATTTTCAAGCATACTAAAAAACACTGCTATAATTTGTGGTACATACGATTGAAAAATTAGTTAAGAAGGAACTCAAAAACAACATACAAAAAAAGTTAAAGTTTAGTTTTACTCCTACCAAACAATATAACAAAACATACATAATACCTTTATTAAACCTTTTTAAAATTTTCCTTTATTAAAGCAAATAGCACCCAAAATAATGATTGTTGAATTTTTGTCTGTTTGTGTGTGCGTTTGTGCACGCTAATCTCAGAAACGGCTTATCTGATTTAGATGTGGTTTTCATAAATATATTGCAGTAAGGTCACTTAACACTTAGTACTTGTTTCATGTCAATCGGTTCATAAATAAAAGTTATGCCAATTTAAAGAATCACATTGAACATGTAAAACATACCTAAACGACGGTGTTTATAATCCAAAATAAACCAAAAGATATATTATCCAAAAAATGCTGTCCTAAGTCACTATTCCACGCGGACGAAGTCGCGTGCACAGCTAGTAATTCATATAACCCTACAAATATTTCGATAAGCTATTACGCCATTTTTAATTAAAACCTGTCCAGTTCCAGATACACGTAATCCAATTCTAAGTTATAATTATTTGATTAATAACATTCTGTTAAAATTATTTTACAGTGAAAAGTAAATTCAATTGATTTGTTAACCTTTTTGGTATGTTTTGTAACAATTTAATTTATTTTAGGTTTTTCAGTAAGTAAAAATTAAAAAAAGTCCACCTTTATTTTATTTGACTTTCTTATAAAATTTTAATTGAATTAAATTTCTTTTTTAATCATAATATTTATGCAACTATTGTATAATAAGGGGTTCATATTAAAACACGAATGTGGGCTTATATTATATATATGATAATAGTATGACATGAGTGCTTTAATACTTAAAATTATCAACAGTTGCATAGACCCATAATTATAAAAATTCTGAAACAGTAACTTCTTGCTAATATTAAAACAGCCAGTCCTAGTAACCTAATATCATCCGTTACTGATTGTATATACAAGTAAACTAAGTATTGATGAAAAAATTGTTTATTGTAATAGTAATTAACATTTACCTGAATATGTTCTTCAATGTTGGAAGGTCCCAATACCGATGTACTCGGCATAATATTTTGAAATTTTATTTGAAATTCATACAGATATGCTTTTTTTTAAAATCATACATATACCACGCATCGAGCTGCAAGAATGTGGCTGTATGTTGTGTAAATCCGTAAATTCTTTGTGCAGAAGGGATCGAAAAGAACAAAACAAAGGAGAGCTATTATGAAATTCAGTACAATATTATATCATTCTTTGGGTAATATGGCTATTAGGACATTGGGCGTTTTAATGTTGGCAATAAGCTAACTGTTACAGAATCATTTATAGAGGATTTAAAGCATGAGAGTAGATAAAAATTACTATGTAATCGGCTTGATACCAATTTCTTAAGTAGAAAATTTTTAAAGATTTATATTTAATAGTTTAGTTTTATATTTAAATTTTTGAAAATGGAACTTATTGAGTAACTTACGATTTGACATCCCTTCAATTTAAAAAGAAGCAAAATAATTAAATTAATAATAATTGTCTAAAATACACATTTCCACTAGACAGACATTTCTTTGTCATATATCATCTATTAGTCTTCAAAATTTAACCTAATCTAGCCACGATGTACCCAAACCTAGCTCTCCTTAAACTAATCAAGCGTCAAAATGTGGATGACATTATTCTAGAAGATCGAAGCTTTAAGAACGAAATGATTGATGTGTTTAGAATTGATATTTAATTGCCTGTTAATATAATGTACGGAGTACACGCCGGGCCGTGTTGATGATATAATTTATAACAGCCGCAAGTGGGACACACCGATTAAAATTGGCTTGGAAATGATACGGGCTAAATTTTTTCTTATACAACTTGGTTGGCATACAAGCGCACGGCTCACCTGATGATGAACACCAGAAGCATCGCAGGCGCGTTGCCGACCCTACCCCAGTTCCTCCCAGGAGCTTTGGTCACCTTATACACGAACACATTGAAAGCAGTATTATTTAACTGTGATTTAAAGATCACTTCTGTCAGGTCGAGGCACTTACCCAGTCGAGCTGCTCCAAATTTGAGCTCGATATTTCCTACTATGCCCTAATACCCCAGTTGACAGTAAATATATCATTACAGCCTATACAGTCCACTGTTGGACATAGGCCTCCACAAGTTTACGCCAAAAATAACGTGAACTCATGTGTTTTGCCCATAGTCACCACGCTGGGCAGGCGGGTTGGTGACCGCAGTACTGGCTTTGTCGCACCGAAGACGCTGCTGCCCGTCTTCGGCCTGTGTATTTCAAAGCCAGCAGTTGGATGGTTATCCCGCCATCGGTCGGCTTCTTAAGTTCCAAGGTGGTTGTGGAAGCTTGTTATCCCTTAGTAATACAGTCTGACAGTAAATATATATAATAAGATAATAATGAAATATGCTATTTGAGATAGATGGTAACGTTGCTTTGAAAATTATTGGTCAAGATAATTGTGTGCTATCAAACAAAAAAAGAAACGACTTCAATTTACATCATAAAATAGTTAATTAAATAAGTATTAGTAAAGTCAACTCAAAAAATACTCGCTAGATTTCGCTCAGACTTAAATCAGACTAAACTATCAGTCAAATTGAAAAAAAAATCAACAAAATACAGTAGAGTTGAAAAACTCCTTATTACAGTAGTTTAGAAATACAATATCTGGTAAGTATATTGGTTATTACCAGCATGTTTTTTTTAGAATAAACAGATAAACGGATTCAAGTATTTATGTGTCCGGTAAAACTCGAATGAGTTTATGTGGCATCTTACTGATTTTTGTAATTTATATTCTTTCGTTTACGTATATTAATTAATAAATAAATAGCTTGGAACCCACAATGACGTCACTTCCATATTATTTTCATATTCAAGTACATTATGTGCTGTTATTTTAATGTGTGTTGTGATCCCATATTTAATTGTGTTTAAGCTATTTGATACACATTACAAGCGGAATAGAACAAAAGACGTTGCCAAAGGAAAATTAAAATTATTACCGAGAGTTAGAAAGAGTAAAAAAACACGTTTAATTTGTAAATGAACAGAATAAATTACTTTATTACTTTGATAACAAATTAAAAGCAATTTAAACGATAGTCAAATAAGGAAATCCGTTATTAAGATCGTAATTATTTTTATAATTGGATGGAATAATTTTGGAAGTATTTCGTAGAATAAATAGACTTTGTAAAACAGATTTAGTTGTTGTTTGAGGTAGGCCACTGCAGGATATATCTTGTTCAAAATTTGCAGCAGCTCGACTAGGAAAGTACGCCAACCTTACAGAAGATCACGATCAAGATCTTTTAAGTTGTGTTTTGCTCCTGGTGTTGTAAGCTTCTATAGATTACAGCATCTGCTTACAGTCAGGTGGACGTAATGCTTGTTTTTTTATCTTTATTTAGGCTATTTTATACATATGTACATACGCTTGGTAACTATCTGTTTAATTAGTGTTATATCTACAAAAAGTTACGTATGTATACTAGAATAAGTGCTTATGCTATAAAAGCTTTTATTAGGACAAGAATCCTGTGTCGGGGGTCCGGAAAAGGACTGCACAAACATTAGTGGAAAACAAAAAAAAAATTATATCACGAGGTCGGCAAACAAACGTACGGCTCATCTGATGGTAAGCGATTACTGTAGCTTATAAACGTCTGCAACACCAGGAGCATCGTAAGCGCGTTGCCAAGGCCCATCCTCAATACCCACCAGGAGCTCTGGTCACCTTAATAATAATAATAATACACTTTATTGTACACCAAAAACATATATATACACACAGAAACACACACACACACACACACACACACACACACACACACATATATATATATATGTGTATATATATATATATATATATATATATATATATATATATATATATATTTAAAAAACTTAGATATTATAAATTTACGGCGCAACGGTCACAGCACTGGTTTGTGGCTGTTGCGCTGGCGGTTGCGAGTTCGATCCCCGCACATGGCAAACATTTGTATCTGCCATACAGATGTTTGCCGTGGTCTGGATGTTTGTGCGGTCCTCGTGGGTTTTCCCACCATGCCTCGGAGAGCACGTTAAGCCGTCGGTCCTGGTTGTTATCATGTACACCTGATAGCGATCCTTACTCATAGTAGGGAATATATCCGCCAACCCGCATTGGAGCAGTGTGGTGAACTGCTCTGAAGCTATGATCGTTCTCGTACATGGGAAAAAAGGCCTGCCCAACAGGCCACATGTTACAGGCTGAAGCGTAAGCATGTGTATATATATATATATATATATATTAAAAATGGGTAGCCTACAAAATCCGGAACTGACTATTATTAATTTTTTTTTCAATTGAAAATTGCAATGTCAAGATAATATAAGAAGAGTTTAATCTGAGTTGCTAGTATGAGATGATTATTAATTATTAAAAGTCATATATATACATGATTATTAATTATTAAAAGTTTATTGTCAAAGTGCTCATAAAAAAGTTTCTACGGTATTGTGTACAAGCAGAGAACTCACCTGATTTAACGCAAGTAATGCAATTAGTTAATTTCGCTTATGTCATTATTAATATTATTAGTTTGATCTACTAAAACAGATATTTCGGTACAATGGTAAGAGTACGATTTCGGTGCTCAAGATGTCAAATGTCACTAAATGTATTTTTCGCCGAGATTCTTTTATTATTATTATTTTCCGTCTGTTCTTACGGTAAGCAACCTAATGCTTGTTTTATAGGGTTAAGAAGAAGAAGAAAAAGAAGAAGAAGAAGAAGAAGACGAAGAAGAAGACGACGACGACGACGACAAGGAAGAAGAAGAAGAAGATGAAGAAGAAGAAGAAGACGACGACAAAGACGTAGTCATAGTCGTAGTCGCAGTCGTAGTCGAGTCGTAGTCGTAGTCGTAGTGGTAGTCGTAGTCGTAGTCGTAGTCGTAGTCGTAGTCGTAGTCGTAATCGTAGTCGCACCGCACCACACCTGAAAATTTTCCTATATTAGTATTTTCTATTATTTTTTTTTATAAGTATACTATTACTAGGAATATTTTCCTTTCAGTAATAAAAATTTAAATTTGGGTTTTCAACGGACTTCCAAAATAGAAAAGAAAAATATAGTCTCATTTCAATTTGATCGACTTCTTATTAGTATTTTGACGTGACAACGTCTAATAAATCGATGAACGCCGGCTGCATTAACGAAAAAGGATGACTCATTGTATCGTTACGCTAATTGTCCTGTTACGCTCAGTGTACGCTTGTGCCGCATCTATATCTCTTCCACTCGATTGGTCTATGCGTCCGATGAGATGTTTTGTTATGACGTTGTCACGTTAAACTATCGTCCGTAAACCAACTTTACAGACAACCATTTTTTTTTTAAAGTAATCTTTGATAACGCGTATTTATTTGAATTGCGTTTTTTGTATTATATACCTCGTAACTCTTTACAGGGGATTTTGATGTTTGTTTTATGAATTAAAAGCTAATACTTGTACTCTTCAATACTCTTTAAGTATAATGGAGATATAATTAGTACTTTTTGAGTAATCTTTGATGACGCGTATTTATGAGACGGTGCATACTTTGTCACCACGCCAGATGTCCAACGCCATCTATCTGAATTAAAATAAATCTACTTCAGTGAAAATAGATCAAAGGATATTACGTGGCTACATCTACTATGACGTCACTACGCTACAGCTCACTAGCTGTATTAGCAAGGCTAGGCGTTTATTCTTTATAAATAACTATGTTCCCGCGACGTCGCCCGGGTGGAATAGTGAATTAAGGACAGCATTTTTGGATATATCTTTTGGTTTATTTTTGACATCAGAATAGCTCTAATATTTTGTCTCTAGTCGCAAAGTTATAAAACATTCACATGAACCTTATATATTTCCAGTCAAACTTTCATACTCTATATGTGCGGTATATATTGTTATTTTTAAACTCTTGAGGGTGAAAATTTTACAAAATTTGAATGTCACATTTATTTATATCGAATCAACAGCCTAAAAAACAAGATTCAAGCTTCTAGCTCTAAAAATGACGATACTTCCATACAACTTTGCATTAAAAAGTAGCCTATGTCCTTTCTCAAGCTCTAGACTATCTGTGTATTAAATTTTATTTAAATTTGATCAGTAGTTTTGACGCGAAAGCGCGACAGACAGACACAGAGTTACTTTCGCATTTATAATATTAGTTATATCAATGTTTGTTATGAAAAAAGTTAAATTATTAAATGAATATAAAAAGCTTATCATTAAAAAATTACTTACAAAAATTAGATACTAAGTATAAAGTTAGACCACAGATTAAAAACATTTTGAAACGATACCATTTTACTACTAAATAATTTATTTCAAAATTAGCCCGCTCATTCCAATACAGTACGATTGAACACGTTTCAGCTTTTCAAGATAGTAATCAAACGATCGCCTGTAATGGCTATCCCAACACCGATCGGCTTAATTCCGCCATTTGCATTGGAAATACTTAGATTTCTAACTTTTGCTGGTGCTAACTGGCCGCGTCCACAAGCGGAAATCGTAAACACAGATATTTTGCATTAAAATAAACCTTATTTAATTATTTTCAGAGTTTATTTTGCATTGCCAATGTAAATTAGCTCAGCTTAAACTTTAGTATAACGGTCAGTATTGTAATTCGATACTAAATCACAGTGTTCCGATGTAAATGTGGATTAGGATAGTTAGTGAACTCTTGGGTGTTTGAAAAACTTTCTGAACAGATGTGACTTTGAAATTGAAACGTTTCGTTTTATATGCGTATGGAAATGTTTTGTAATTTGTATTAAATTAATACAATAAGACTATTTTACAAAACAGTTTTCTTTTATTAAGTGAAAACTTCTTTAGCCGCCGTTGGCCACTTTTTGGTAGGGAAAATCTTTTGGGTTCGCGTCACTGTTTAATCTCGTGCGTTTGTGTCACCGACATGCTTATAGCAGATGATGTATTGCGCAACATTATTATACACATCATTTTAGTTCAAACGTTATGAAATTTCAAATTTTAATCCTAATACTTCTAAGTTTTCACTTCTATCGGCAGTCTCTATAACTGCCAATTTTTTTGGAATTTACTGAAGGAGTGAAAAAAAAACATGAGGAGTAAAATCTATGGAACGAATGACCTCGTTACGTTTTTGTTAGCACCATCGACTTACGCTTCACCACGTTTTTTAAGGATTTCTTTGATTTGTTTATTTACCATTTGATATGGTATTAATCATTTTCTTAGACTATTCAGCCTTTTTTGGCTATTTAGATAGTCGATCTAAAGGAGTAACTCAAGTCGTGTGTCGGAGCGTGTGACACATACACTTTTTTTTTGCTACATGCCGCTGTAGGTTTTACTTATTGCTGTGTTTGTGGGTAACCTTTTCTTCAAATGTAGAAGCTATTTATTAGATGCCAGATATGTTACAGCCTACTTTATTTATATAAGAAGCCAAATAACGGTAAAAGGCTAATTAAAATCAACTTCAGTGTCTCGAAGTTAGAAATTACGAAGGAAAATATGATGATAATATGAAATATGATGAGGTTAAATTCAATCCCGCGGTAAACAAGTCATTAATAGAGAATATACATAATACTTAATTGTTTTGTATTTATTATTTCATAGTGAAATGATAAATATAATGAGAATCAAAACCAAATATGATAAGAACTCACAATTTACTAACCACAAATAAGCAATAAAGAATGTACGTGGACAATTTTGTGCGATTTCAAGCAGATGCAAGTAAAAGGAATAAATTCATGTGTATCACCTATGCATAAAATATGTCAGTGGAACATTTGAGAAATATGATATTTAAAATGAATGGCTATCCTAGGATAAGATACGTACAATAAATTAAATATTTTTGCTACAGTGTGACATCGTGCTGTTATTTATCACACATCCGGCCGATAACCGTGGCTACACTTCCTCTGGGATTCCGTCTGCGTTGCGATGGTTACAACACGAGAAAATAATTTTAATTAAATAGTATTTAACCACTGGGATTTTTTCTTTTGTGATTATATCGACTTGTTTTCAATTATCTTTTTTCTTAACTTGTCTTGACAATAACGAACACAAAAAAAAATTACTTTAAAATGGAATGTTGCAAAACATAAAAGATGCATTATTTAGCTTTAAAAAAAATTTACAACGGGAAAGCAAAGTGATCAGAGCCTTTTGTGCTAACGATTGCGAATTTGATCTATACTCCTGAAAATTATCTTTGTAGGCCCTATATTGTAGTTTGAGCGTTTGTGTGTGTCCAGACATCAGACAGATTTATTATATTGTGTACATTTTAATTTTAATGTGAATTAATTGTTACTATTGTCTGCATTTATCATTTGATAAAAATTAGAATATTATAAGTTTGTCAAAAATTATAAAAAAATAAAAAAATAATATGAATTCACAGCTAGTACTCAAACCATTTAAACGTACACTATGCATTCATGTATGTCGCCAGTATACTTCTGAACTAATAATTCTACGGAATGGTGGCTTTAATTACAGCTGTATTTCAAAAGAAAAATATTTTAAATTAAAAAACTGTCGGCTCTATCAAGTGACAATGAAGTGTGCATCATTGTTTTGTGTGTGGATAATTATAGGATTTGTTCGAACTGATTCGAATTTTACTTTTACGTATGACAGTAAGTACCTATTTAATAATATTATATTATTAATATTTTGTATCTTTTTATTTTATATTGTGTATTTTGAAAATATATGTTACTCTATTATTACTCTAATTGTGATTTGTTTTTAAAAAATAAAATCATAACATGAATAAGAAAAATGTAATTCAGTTTAATTATAGACTGACAAAGATAACTTAATATTTATTATTACTGTAGTCTTTATTGGTAAATTGAACGTAATATACGTAATTTTAATATTTTAAGTTATTGAAAGAGAAGTTGTACATTGTCTGTGACCATTAATAAATAACGAATATGTATAATTAGACTACGATAGCACAGGTTGAAACCTTAGTGTTTTTTTTATTGCTATTTTTAATTATTTTATATATTGTAAATATTATAGACGATAAAATTAGTAAAAAAAATATGAAGTGAATCAATGTTATAGATTAAAAAAATAGCTTTTATGTCGTTTCCAATAATATAATAGCATATATTATTTAATGAATCATTGTCGAGATTCTATCTCCAATACGGAAAATTTCGATAAATAGTTTATAGAAGACGGTAATTAATAATTAAAATGATTGCGTTAATAGACTATTTTGATGTTGATATTGTTATGTTATGGATTTAATACTAAATCAATTAAAAAACGAGTGTATATCTATCATATTTTGATTTAATCAATTAACTTATCTATACAAATAAATAAAATTGGAGTGTTTGTTTGTAGTATTGAAATAACCGCTTTTTACTAAACGCATATGGATGTATACACGGTACATATACCGAAATAAGTTTTTTTACAATGTTTGTCTCTCTGTCTATCTGTCTGTCTGTTTGTTCCGGCTAATCTCTGAAACGGCTGGATTGATTTTGACGGGACTTTCACTGGCATAGCTGATGTAGTAAAGAGTAACTTAGGGTACTTTTATTTTAGAAATTTATTTATTCTATTACTCTGCGAGCTGAAAAATAGCTTTTCAGTTAAATTCCACGCGGACGAAGTCGCGGCCACAGCTAGTTACAAAATAGAATTACTTTAATTAATTCTTGGTTATGTGAACCATCTCATATTTCATAATCTAACTTTTTCATGTTTATATTTATAAATTGTTTATTGTTTTTTATATTGCAGTAAAGATGAGATATCAATAAATTTTACATATTTGTATAACAAAGGTATGGTTATGTCAAATTTTGGGTTTTATTTTTAACTAGCTGCTCGGGCAGACTTATGTAAAAAGTTAGTAGTAAAAATTAATTTTTTATTTTTTTTGTATTAATACCTTTCGTGGGCTTTAAAGAACATACAAAAAAAAAATAGCCGAACTGTTCGAGCCCTTCTCGAGTTATGCGTTTAGCAACATTAATTTGTATTAAAATGATGATGACATATAGACAAAATTGTCTGAAATTGGATAATCTTTTACCGTCGTTACCTACTTTAACTCAAAATACCTGACCAAACATATCGTGTCTAGAATGTTAACTTATTGATATTCTAAAAACTCATCTTGATAAAACATTTCTGATTTGACTTAAACATTGCTGATTTCACTTATTTGAGTAGGTCGGGTACCTACGAAACATTCCTTGTATAACTTTCATCAACAGTTCACAGTAACCAATAACTTGAACAGTTTGTTGATGTGAAATAAGAAACAAATTTACAGATACTGTTGATGACTATTATTTACCTTGGTAGTAGTAAAATTTTATTAAGAACATTTTCTTTAAAGCTGGATAAATAAATGTCACTTGATACTGTATTCTGTTGCAATTTTTTTAAAATAGTAAACTCTATTTTTGTATCTTGTGTTCGGTTCCATATTCTATTGAAATGCTAATTGATTAGTTAGATCCATTTTTGAAACATCTCTTATACTTCCGCACAATTGAAATTTTATAAAATTATAAATTTACATTATATATAAATAAAAAATATTACATTAATAATAAATAGTTGGAAAAAATATTCTGAAAAAAAAAACCTTTAATAGATAATGAGATTAATTTACGTTTCTATTGAACGGAACTTTTTCATCTGGAATCTTCCACGAAGTTCGCAGTCTTCGAAATGAACATTTAAAATTCGTGAAGCGATCGTTGAGATCATTTCAATTATTCAAAACGACTTGATCAGTTCCAGTGTGTTCGATATTAATGATTAAAACTTTTGCTGATTTTATTGAATTTCATTTTCATTTAAACATTTTATTTCGATTTAATTTTGCTGTGTTAAGAGTGTTAAATAATTTTGAAAATTATATTATTATGTTATTTTATATTTAATAATTAAAATAATTTGTCTTAATTATGTAAATATATTTAAAAAGATGACATTGTAGGCTTAATTCTATTTTTAAAAAACATCAAAACTATTTTAGTTTGGTTTTAATTCTGAGTACTTCGATAACGACTATCGTAAAGGTAATTAATAGCCAAAGAATACTCTGACCTTGATTATTTAAATAATAAAGAAGTGTGGGTTTTTGGCGCTGTCTTTATACATGATATGTAGTGGTCTATGTATTATGTTATACTAGCTGTGCCGAGCGTTCACTCGCACTAATTTCCGGTAAAAATCTACATAAAAATATAGCCCAGAGCCTTCCCTCGGTAAATGGACTGTCTAGCTCAAAAATAATTTTCAATTCTAACTAGTAGCTCCTGAGACTAGTACAATTAGAAAAACAATAGGAGATAGGAAAACTCTTCAGTTTTAATAATTATGAAATGAAATGAAATGAAAACATTTATTTCGTCATAAGGTGATATAAACACTTAACAAAAGTCAACATAATGTCATTTATAAAAATAATAATACAAATTAATTAAAAAAAAAAACTACAATGATAAAAGAAAGTTAAGGTAGCAAAAAAAAAATCAATCAATAAAATAAAATTTTTTGTATCTTAACATTGGGCACATTACAAACTTATATAATATACCCAGTGTTATGTGAAACCTTACATTAGTAGTTAGTATTAGTACAGATATATCATATTTAATTATGTATATTAAATTGTTTCCTTTTTTTTAAATTAGAGTAACTGTTGAGTTTCATGCCAATTCCCTGAGCCAATTCTTTTCAGCATAATCTACATTCAAAATTGGTGGTAACTTCAAATTAACCATAATTAATTTATTAAAAACCAAGTTGATTATAATTTTTAAAATGACTATTCAACAGTGCTTTTAAAACCAACTTCAGTTTAAGTTTTTTATTTTTATTTTGTTTTTTTTTGATTCCTTTTGTAAAAGGCCAGCTGAGATTAAAAAACGACTGTAATGTTTCAGTGGCAAAGCAATGCAAGGAGCATGTAAGTCAGCACGGTTACAGCTATGACACATTTTATCGAGTGGACTACGAGGATAGAAAGGATTTACGATCAGATCCGAGTATAGTATTCGAAATGCACCTGGCTATATTAGCGGCTAGTAACGGTCACATTCTTCTGTCATCAGTTTCTAGGCCTGACGCTTCAGACCCTGTTTATGAAATCGGTAAGTTAGAGATGAGATTAGCGCAACGGCCACAACACTGGCTTGTTCAACACAAGTTCGATTTCTACAAATAGCATATACTTGTATTTACCATCCAGATGTCTACCGTGGTCTGGGCAGTTGTGCTTGTGTATTGTGTGTTTCCGGACCAGTAAAGTTTTTGTTACACACAGGAGTAAATCGTAGTGGGGACTGATGAATTTGAGGTGTTTATTATTATTATTAATATGCGTGCGCGCCGGCTTGTATACGTACTTAACTTGACTCGTGCTTGAATTTTAGTGGTTGTTCAGTACCATAATTAATTAAAAAGAAAACACAATATAGTCCACGAATGCTACTGTACACGAGAACGTAAATGATATCCGCAAAATAGATATGGAGTAGGTACAATATTTTGATAAAGTGCTACAATTCTAGCTTGGCTTGAAGATTTATACCAATTAAGCATTTATAGTTTTCAAATCCAATTTTTTCATTGTTTACATTCAAGGGCGTCCACTATTCGTATTAATTCTTCGAAGTTGATTTAAAAAATAGTATTAATTAAACACGTTTAATACTAAGAAACGAAAAGATATTTTCTAAAGAGTGAATTTTATTTTTATTTTCTTCGTTAGTTGTTGGTGGTGGAGCAAATAAGTTTACAGAGCTGAGAGGAAACCTAAAAAGAAACGCAAGGGCTTCCGCGAAGACCGTCGGCATTCTATCTCCGGTTAACTTCAGAGCTTTTTACATTAAAATAACCGAAGGTAATATAATATAGTATTGATTTATTTTTCAAAGGTGAATTATTGTATTTATTTCTATTATTAAATATAATATAATATAATATTGATTTATTTTTTAAAGGTAAATTATTGTATTTATTTCTATTATTAAATATAATATAATATTGATTTATTTTTCAAAGGTGAATTATTTTATTTATATCTATTATTAAGATAAACGAGTCAACTTTTTAAATATGTATAGCAATGATTTTTACTAGGTGTACTGATTTTGATGAAGTTTTTTTTTTTATTAAAAGCTTGTGTTTATCGTGTGGTACCATTTATAATTGGTTTAATGATTTTAATTGACTATTTTTTTGACTACCTAACGCCGAGTTGCACGAAAAGAAATTAAAATTTAAGTAGTAATTAAACTAATTTAATCGCAATTGTATGAAATTCTTGTGATTAAATTAGTTTAATCTCTACAAAAATTTTAATTTTGTTTCGTGCAACTCGGCGTAAGTTACCTTACTTGTCGATTAAGTCGGTTATCTGTCGTATATAGCAAATACAATTATTGTTGATATTTAGGTAAAGTCAATTTTGATTTATAAGCAATACCGAAAATATAATGTGGAAGTTACTTTGTTATTTTGTTAAGATTATTTTTTATAATAAATTAATATTTAAATTTAGTTAACTATTTTATTTTAAATTTAATTTTGTAATCAAGAAAAGCGATCTGCATTTTATTTTAGTCGATCTTGGTACTTAGTTATTGAAATAAAAATTCATATTTTATTCGTTATTTTTTCTCTACTCTTTCTTTGATTAATATTACGGTAAAAAGTTATTTTTAAGAAAGAACGGACCTCTAAAAAATAAGCAATTTTCTGTTTTAGCTTTAAGATTTTCTTTTAATTCTTTGAGAAATGCTTAAAACCAAAATGCTACTGTAATACACACTATTCCTTCGCGTTGTGGCTGTTGCTCACCAACTCCGAAAATTATTTTAAAGTAAATCTTAAAATTTTCCACAACAAAAAGAAATATTCTGAGAAAGTATATTATTTTATAATAGTTTTTAGAAGTTGTATTAGATATTTAAATCTTATATTATGGTGTTATATGAATATGGAGTAGTGCTTAGAAAAGATTACTTTAAAATCGACGGTTTTGATTCCCGCTCAGTCCAAACATTTGCGTAGGTACTTATTTTTTTTTTGTCTGGATATCAGTCCTGGTAAGCATCTATTATGTCTAGTAGAGGAAGTAAAATCGTAAGTTTTCGTTGTTCTGGATACATGATAGCAATCGTTATCCATGGTAGTGTAATTCCACAACTTGCAGTGGATTGCAGTGGATCGTGGTAGATTAAGTCCCAATCATTCTCTTATATGGAGCCTTTTTTTAAAATTGCCCTATTTTAACCGACTTCCAAAAAAGGAGGAGGTTCTCAATGTATTTGTATTATTTTATGTATGTTACTTCAGAACTTTTGACTGGGTGGATCAATTTCGGTAAAAATAATAATAATCGAAAGGTGGTGCATGTCGTTTGGTCCCATTTAAATTTATTTGAGATCTAACAACTACTTTTCGAGTTATATCTAATAATGCGTTTTTACTTGATTATTATTTCGTCAACCTACGTTGTATTATACCGCATAACTTTTTACTGGTTGTACCGATTTTAATGATTTTTATTTCAATCGAAAGCCGATGTAGATAATGTGGTCACATTTATATTTTATCGAGATCTGATTACAATTCTTTGAGTAATCTTTGATAACGCGTATTTACTGGACTATTTTTTCGTCTACCTACGTTGTATTATCGTTGTATATATGTCGATGTAATTGAAGTCGGTTTTTTTATCGTTTGCGAGCAAACATAATTATCTATTTTAAGTTAAAACAAAATGAAATTGCTGCTGTACATATGCTTATGAGTAACTAATCTTTAAAATTCTTAATTAATATTACAATTTTAATTAAGAAAAGTAATATAATTTGGGTAGCTCGTTGACTCATTCTGTGCTTACATTATTTTCTGCTCTAGATATTGCGGATACCCTTATCGCTCGAATTCTGAGTATAGTTTATATTAATTTATACATCTAGTTATTGTATTTACATTTATTACAAAAAAGTATACATATAAGTCGTACTATAGTAACAGACGACCCCATGTATGTACGTTAAATATATTTATGTAATGTGTGAAATATTTATGAATTAATTTATTTATTTCAATTCATTTGGTAAACAAAATTTGTATCTCACATACAGCTAAATTTCTTAGACGACTCGCCTATGAATGAACTTTTCATAAATAATAAAAAATAGACACATCATTTAACGTTAGGAGTGTTTAATTATCCTACTTTAATTATAGACGGTCTAATTGAGTTCGGGCGGGAGGGTGATATATTACCGATAATTTCGTATCAAGATATGGATCCAATAAGTGTACGATACTTTAGCTTCGCCTCATGGAATGGAGTCGAAGCCAAGTTTCTTTACGACTGTCCAATACCTTTGGCTAATGGATCTGATGGTGAGTATTAATAATTATCTTATTTTAACTCTAAATGTTTTATTTTATTGCTTTAGTTAAATATTTACCAAAATATATTTCAGTCATTACATTTATCTTAAGTTTTGATGGTAAGACGTACGTTACAATAATTTATTAATTCATTTAATTATCCAAATCTGAATATTTATTTTAAAATAAAATATTACTGGCACATTTATGGCTATTTTTAAATATTTAGTATGGACATATCCTACGCTAGGAGAATACAACATGTAGTGATTAAAAAATGTTTTCAATTTAGACTTATCTTTATACCTAAAAACTTTTGATTGCATTTTCAATAAGAACTTACATAAAATTCATAAATTAAATCGTGTGAAATGAGAATTTAATTCGTAACATTTGTACCATACATTTCGTGTCTGTCTCGACGCCATGTCGAACACGTGGTGATTTTATCACGGAATTCCTCAAATACAGAACACGGCAGATATCGTAATTAGAAGGCGCCTTCTGTTATTCTATACTTAAGAAAGAAATATATTTATTTGGGTCATTATATAAATCGCATTTATTTAAATTTAGGTATAGGCTATAACAAAAACGTGAAAAATTTCAATGAGAATCGAACTCGCAAACCGCGCCTACACGCACCATTATACCAGGACGATTTTTTTTATTTTTTGTTATTGTTGTTATTGTTTGAACACCTATTAATTTTACAATCAAAAACAAATCAGAAGACTTGTAACTGATAAGTTAACTGTGTTAAAGCACTAAGTATTATTAATTTAAGTCAGTCAGTCAGTCTGCTCAGCCTATTCATTTAAGTATATATTATTTATTAAGCCTTTTCTATCCACTTCAAATAATACTGTACATCTTGAATTCCGTAAATTAGCTTATAGTTTAAAATTATTTGCAGTAACACCCAATTCTCAAACGGTTGAAAAAACGCTATCAAGCTCTGAGGTGTTAAAACGAACTCTGCTATTTAATAGAGATCCAAATTTACCTCCCGAATCAAAATTCACAGTAAACATGGGAGTTATAGTCACGAGTATCACATACGACGCCTTTGAATCCAAGCTCAGTACTGGAGTGTCCATTGTTAGGGTAAGTTGAAACCCACAAATAGTTTTGTTTGCAGAACTTTCTATTTGTTATTACCGCTAACAAAGACCATTTATTTGGTATAATAATTTATGTTAAATTCTTGTGGTTTTCGAAAATATTTGAAATAAATTTTTAGCTGAGTAAATATATTTGTGAAATTATTGATATTTAGGTTTAAATGTTGGTTTAGTGTAGTAATTAATGAATCATGTTAGTATTATTTTATAGAGATACTAGCTGACCCCGCAAACGTTCTTTTGTCACGTATCTTATAAACTCCCTTTTTCCCCCTCTTATAACTTAGGGATATGAACAATAGATGTTGGCCGATTATCAGACCTATCCGACATGCACACAAAATTTCATAAAAAACGGTCTAGCTGTTTCGGAGGAGTATGTTAACTAACATTGTGACACGAGAATTTTATATATAAGATTAATTTTGTTTTATTTTTTGATATGTGAAAATTTATATGTAAACAAATTTACTATTTATTGTTAAAATTATTTAAGATTCAGCTTTTATTATTGAAAACATAACTCTTGAAAGTGAGAGTTTTATTATACTTATTTATTTTGACCGATAAAGTTTTTTAACTCCCCAACTAATAAGTTTCATTATTCGTATCTAAGCCAATGTATATTTAAAAATAAATAACAAAATTTGTTCACAGAAATGGACAGACAATAGCATGGCATGGAATCCAAGTAAGTTCAATGGAACGACCTACCTCACATTTCGTCAAGGACAAATATGGACTCCTACGTTATCAGTTTTTAAGTAACGATTGATTTTCTATCATTTTTTATCTTTATTTATGTTGAAAGTATCGTACAAGAAAAAATGGTCTGCTTGTAATGAAAAATTATTATTAGATTTATAGTATTCTTGCAAAAAATATATAGTAGCTATGATTATAAAACGAATGTTTATAAAATAGCAAAAATATTTCCAATAAATTTATCATCAGTCATCATCACTTCAGCATATCGCAGTCCACTGCTAGACATAAGCCTCCACAAGTTTACGCCAAAAATGGCGTCAACTTATGTGTTTTTCCCATAGTCACCACGCTGGGCAGGCTTGGCAGGCGGGGTTGGTGACCGCAGGGCTGGCTTTGTCGCACCGAAGACACTGCTGCCCATCTTCGGCCTGTGTATTTCAAAGCCAGCAGTTAGATGGTTATCCCGCCATCGGTCGGCTTTTTAAATTCCAAGGTGGTAGTGGAACTGTGTTATCCCTTAGTCGCCTCTTACGACACCCACGAGGGGGTGGCTACATTCTTTACTGCCGCAACCACACGGCTGCCGTCTTAAAACACAATAGTTATATTCTTTATTTTTAATACATACATCACTGGGTTACGTCTTATACTACATTAGGAACACCGTGTGTATATGTTAAAAATATATTACTATATAATTAGCTATTTATCATTTTTCAGCTCAGATACAGTTAGTATGTTAGACTCTAAGAATCCTGAATTAATAACAGTCGTGAATAGTGGTGAGGCAACTTTGCACATGCAGACAACTATTCAGTCTTGGTGTTTTGACTACGTGAATACTATAACGAAGTAAGTTTGGTAGCTTAAGTTTTTAATATATGTATATCGTGTGTAGAATAGGTAAATCTAGTTAATAAACATATCAAAAATTGAGTCTTCGAAAAGTTGTGACCTTGAGAAGACACAATTTTCTGATGCTTCCGAAATATCAATTCAAAATCCTTACTACAAAATATATGTTTTTTGAGAAACTGCAAAAGGTATGAACTAAAAAATCTGACTAATTTTTAATTTCTGTATCAGATGATAGATTTAAGACTTGTAATACAGTTGACCAAAGCTTTCTTATTTTGGTAAATCTAAGAATACTATGCATCTTTCATAAGATAATAATGTTCCATGTACAAATTTATTTGTCAAATTCAGATGGCCACGTGATGAGTATGTTTGTACAATAATTATAGAGCCCTGGGAACTCCAGGACCAAATACTTCTAAAACAACTTGACCCTTCGAGCGATGCAATGAAAGGGGTAAGAGATAATTTGGTTCTTATATTCTTTTTATTATTAATATCGTTCTCATAATCTGGATATATATATATATATATATATATATATATATATATATATATAGCTCCAAATTTTGAATAGGATGCATAGGATATTTTTATGTATGTTCTGGGATAACTTCATCGCTTATGAACCGATTTTTACAATTCTTTTTTTGTTGGGATAACCCAAACGTGGTACCATGCTAAGGAAACCAGGATCTGATGATAGAATTCCTGAGACACCGAGGGAAACCCTCGAAAATCGTTGTGACGACTAGTGCGTTTGTTGATTTTTTTTTTGTCTACTTACGTTGTATTACTTGTCGATGACAGTGTCGAAGACGGTTTGTTTCATTTGCAAGCAAAAATAATTATAATATAAAAACACAAAAAAATTACGTCCATAATTTAGCCCACATTATCCAATATGAATACATTCGCATTAAAATAGGGGTGGTATTTAATTGAATACCACAACATATTCATTTTGTTTTAAGAAAATTCTAATCAAAAATATTGATTGTACAGCAAAATAATTACATCAAAATATTATTTTAGCAACAAAAGATAAATACTATAACTAATAACTATCGGTATTTCTTAGTTTACAGTGATAGATGAAGTTATCCAAAACGCTTGGGACGTAACTACTTCGCAACGCGTAGTCAATTCCACGTTTTGGAATGATTTGTATGCTTTAAATGATAACAGTACAGTGATGTATGACAGATTCGTCATGACTGTTGGTTTGAAACGAAGGGCCACTGCGTACAATATTGTGTTTTACACACCTTTGTTAGGTAAGCGTATATATATTTTTTTTATATGCTTAATATACACACATTCTTCTCTAATTTTTCTTACATATATGTTTATAATAAACATAACTTAAAATTACCCACACGTGTCTATGAAGAGAGTTTGGTGTACCTAAGGTTGGCAACTCAAGTAAAGATCTATCAACAATCGGGCACCTTTAAAGGATGATTCTTTCAAAAATTATAATAGGTTAAAATGAAAAAAAAAATCAAAACTTTTTTTTTCGTAAAATTAAAGTATGAAAAGTTTTCCTCTAAAATTTATTTCTAAAAGTTCTTAAGAGAGAAATTTTGTAGAACAGTTTGGCTAACTACTCATATTGATAGTGTTAACAATAAATGAAAAAAAAATGACACTGCATTTAATTTAGTATAAATTGTTAATCTTAGCTTGGTACTGGACGTTATGTGTATATACACGAATATAAGTTAACTTCATCCGCAAATATTTTTCTGAAAATGTTTTTTTTTTTGTCTATAATAACAAGAAATTAATACATTCAAGATCGTTTCCAAAATTTATACTTTCAACCTCTTTTGCAGTATACGTAGGAATCTATACGCATAAAAGCTTGATAAAACAAACGCCATAATGATTTAAAAAATATTTTTTAACTTTCTACTTAATATTATTATATAGAGTTGTTTCTTATTTACAATAAAATATATTTATTACAGTACTAGTGACCTTTGTCCTCCTATCATTCTGGAGTGATCGCTTGAACATGAAGAGAGTTTGGTTCTACGGCTGTTGTACTGTCGTCATTTGTATGGGATTGTGCAATATCGACTTTTTGGTACCGAGTCACTCAATTCCCTCTGTTAGTAAGTAATTTTAATTATATTAAACAAAATCATTGATACAGAAGTTTTTACCGGTCATAAGAGGATTTTAGTTTTTCTTTTTATTTATATTATATTTGAATGGCAAGATGATTTTCTTCAGAAAGTTTTTATTTTTATTTTTATAAAAAGCTACACCATTTATAATATCATAATATATTGTACATGAAAAGCCTATTTATAAAATCACGGTTAAGAAATACATTTTTTTTTGTAAATAACAAAACTAAATAAAAAACATAAAAATAAAACTTTGAGTATAAATTAAACATTAAATACTAATATAATAATGTTCTACCAATTATTTTTCTTCAATATAAACGATTTATTAGTTAAATTGTTATCAATAATAATTCTAATTCACGATATAATAATTTTCAATAATATTTAATTCCAGTGATTCTATACGTGACTGTACTGGGGGGAGTGTTGCTGGCACTTCTGATTCATGTTGTAATGATGACGTCACTAGCCGCTAAACTCTGTAAGACAACATTTATACAGAATCAGCTGACGTCGCAGTGGTTTAGGACGTTATTCTGTTTGCCGCCTTTGAAGGTAATTTTAAAGGTGTAAAAGTAGTTATTTTATATAACTTTAATGATACATACTTTTACACCAATCATTTGTTTACTTCCTAACTGCAGTTTCTATGTCGTGTCCTATACCCAACAGCGATAAGACCGCCTTTATACATCTTTCATTTTATGTTTTTTTTCTCTATTGTTTCTTTTAATGGTGTACAATAAAGAGAATTATTATTATTACTTTGTGATAGCTTTTCGTGTACGATTTAAAACTGCAAACGATAAACCGTTGTTATTACTTACAATATTTTCGTTATATTTTTTTTATGTGTCTTATCTTTTGCTTATCACTTTTAAATGGAGACACCGATTTTGATTATAATTATTTTCATTAGAAAACTGACGTTTCTGTTGTGGTTCAAATTAAATTTGAGCGAGTTCTGATGAGTAGTATTTGAATTATCCCAAATAAATTGTTTTGTGCTTATAATTAATTATAATTAATAATTAATATATTATTAATATTATAATTGTCAATGCAAATTGAAGTCGATATTTATTTTTTGTTTTAGAACAATTATTTTTTAAGTTAATAAATTCCAATCGTAATATGAATTTAATTCAAATATATTTGGAGTAACACTCAAGCTTTAGCAACTGAATTCATTATTTATATTGAAACTCAAATTTTGACCTTTTCATTTTGTCGCCAACGCTTGTTGCTTAGACAATTTTTTTGGAATAAAATTTTGTAATTAAGTTTTCATTAATTTAATAGGTATGTCAAATATACGAAACCGTTGATGAGTGTTATGGAAGACAGGAAGACGAAGAACCCAGTGTGCTGACTCGAAGTGGAGCAGTAGAAGAAATGCAAAGTGACAACACAGAGTACAGCGAATCTATGGAACTGGCGGAGGCCATAGACAAGCTCATGTTTGTTGTATACTCTGTAACGTTCGCTGTCATGCTCGCACTGCATTTTTAAATACAATCAATTCTGCCTAAATTATATTCTAAATATATTAGAAAAAATGATGTGTTTTTTTTTTGTTTGATTTTTTAATCAATATCATTGTAGTGTAGTGGTCCGTGCACGGTTTGGGCGCGCACACTTCCGCGATTGTAGATTCGATTCTCGCTCGTGATGCATATTTGTATTTTTACAAATATTTCTTTCCGTTTTGGTTGATTATCCTTGTGGATATCCCCCTTATGCCTCGGTGAGCACGTTAAGCTGTCAATCCCGGTCGTTATTTAAGATCGCTACTCAGACATAGTTAAAAATATAACCGCCAAACCTCAGTGCAGCAGCGTAGTTGATGATTTTTTTCCTACATGGAAAAAGAGGCCTATGCCCAGCAGTGGCATGCTACAGGCTGAATTGTAATCGTGATTCTTTATTATTCATTCGACACTTTTGACATAATTATATTGAAATGGCATATAATGGTATTTCATTGACAACAAAATTATCAACTTCAGTCGTTGAAAAAATACTTCTTCCAAGTTTCTATTACTACCATTGTAAAATTTTTAAAGCCAAAACTGTAAAGATATCAGAAACAGTTCAATACACCTTGACTTTGTTAGTGTTTCAATCGAGTTTATATCAGCCAGCATCGGTTCAACTGTTTGACTTTGCATAGAGATAACTTGCGAACTTGGCCATCCACTTCCGAACTTAGCTCGATATTATAGCTTTAACGAATGATATTTTATGCTTAATATGTATTTACATGTCTTTTGTTAGTATTCGTGACTAAAAATACATGATGTTATATTCAATTTGTATTTATATACGCGTTAAAGTTATTTTAACAGCTAAATAAAATTAATTAAAGATGTGTTGAGTAGGTCTATAATTGCAATGTATAACAAAAAAATAATAATTATATTAAACTATTAATTTTTTATATATTTTTTTTTTTGTAAAATTATACATCTACAAGAAACGCTCTTGGTTTGCGGGTTTGATTCCCGATCGAGATGGATGTTTGCATTTGTACCAATATTTCTTTCCGGTTTGAATTTCTGTCCTCGTGAATCTGCCATTTCTCGGAGAGCACATTAAGCCGTCGGTCCCATTTTTTATCCTAAATACCTGTTAGCGATAGTTACCCATAGTGAAGGGAACATATCCACCAACCCGCAGTCGAGCAATATGGTGGATTAAGCTGCGATCCTTCTCCTACATATTATGTATATTCTCCTATTATATATTATTATTGTGTTAAAAATAATATAATATTGAGTAATGAGGTAGAGCATAGCAGGAAATATCTTGCTATGCCCTGTCAACTACGAAAGTACCTGTACAATACAGAAGATCACAGCTAAATAATATTGGTCTTAATTAGTATTGTGTTCCTTTGAGTGTTGTGGTAACTCCTGGCTCTATGGAGCTCCTGGGAAGGGTCGAAGATGGGATCGGCAACGCGCTAGCGATGCGACCATAGAATCAATTGGAACGCACGCTTTTTTGCCATCCTAGTAGTATAAAAAAAACATGATGCAAGAATTATAAATATGGAAGATAATGTTCGAATGTTTATATAAGGAACACGTGAAAGCTGTCTAGTTTTCAAAACACCAAGTCACTAGGTCTTTTGCCATTATTCCACAAGAAGTTGTTCGGATATAAAAGGTGGTTGCAAATTCACATTGTATACATTGGTAAGACATTTACTTCTACTTAAATAAGAGTAGCTTAAAATCAATGCTAATAAACGTATCAAAACAGTTTTGGGTAAATTAATTCTCCTCAAAAATCCTTGTATTTAATGTACTAAGGCAGCTAGTAGTACAGTTTTGTGCTTCAACCAAGATTTATTGGCTTGCAATATACTTGTGCAGGATAGACAAGGAACAATTGTGGTTTTAACCCGCCGTCTACGTATGTTTCTCTTCATGTATGTTTAAAATGGAAAGCATATCTTACGATCATTATGAGCACTTACTTTTACGAGACTTACTGCACTTGTCATTTCAGGGCGAGTAACTCATGACCCATAACCACGGCATCGAGAATGTCACCGGAATACGAGTATTAATTACTAGCTGTGCATAGGGTCACCTATTCATTTGAGGAAAAAACGTATTTACTAAAATATTTTTCATCAGAACCAATACTTTTCAAGATATAAGGCGTTTGAATAAACAAACAAACTTTTGTGTTTTATTATATTACTATAGATTAGTATTAGTTTATTTTACGAGTTTCAAAATGACAATCTCTGTATCGTAAAACGGAAGCGGTTATCGACTACTCTGTATAATCCTAATATAATGCACAACTTACATGTGTTCTAGCTACGTATACTGATACGATTCATGTTGTAAGTCTCTTACAAACATTTATATCACCATTTTCTGTTTATCGTTCATTGCAAGAAAGAAACCTTCAATTTGCATCGTTATTTACCGGATGACTTGCCCGGAGGGTGATCGGCCAAGCGAAACTTTTTCTACTTTCTTTGTTTTTATACGTCCTTTGAATATACCTTTGTATATATTGATGACTGTTTATAGTCATATCTACATACAGTCTATTCGTGTTAAGAAAATAGTGAATAATCCATGCTCTATAGCTTAGAAACGCTCCTTGATTAATTATATCGTGTAGTATTCAATATTTAATTTGATTTAATTTGAAATAAATATTTTGTTTTCATTGAGCATTTTGACAATTAAAATAATTATGATGTATAATTTTGAATACGATTGAAACCATCAGAAGGAAAAAAAGTAATTGAAAAATGAATCACATATCTAAATAGAAGACGTTTAAAAGGTTTCTGAAATTCAAATTAACGGAGCTACGGACATATTTTAGTTCAAATACAAAGTTGAAATGGTTTACTCCAACTTATTTATGAAAACGGTATGTTACTACTTATTCAAACATATATTTGTATGTACTTTTTGCCTTACTGCATCAAATTTAACTGTGTAGATGACTTTATCCATGCTTAATAACTTTTGTTGTGGAAAATATACAAATATGATGTAGATCTATTTTCGTACTTCAAATATGCAAATCACTTCATATCAAATCAATCTCAATAAAAAGTCGGAAAGTAGAGTAAGGCCCTTTCTATTAAAAAGACAGATTGGAGTTTAATATTTTTATATGGCTGATCGTAAAAGCGGATACCGTAGCTTATGGATGCCTGTAACAACTAGAGCATCGAAAGCGCGTTGCCGACCATAGCCCCAATCCCCTCCAGGATCTCTGATTGTACTTACTACAGTAACGCAAAATCACTTGAAAGCAGTATTATTTAGCTGTGATTTTCTGGATGGTGGAAGTACTTACCCAATTGGGGTGCTCCAGATTTTGAGCAGGATATTTCCTGCTGTGGCCTACCTTAGTTAAAGTACAGTACATAGTTGAATCTGTTTATTTTTGTGCTAAGACATAATTATGTTTATATACGGCAAGTGCAAGCAAATGCCTTACTAAACCTACTTCCTACCATCGCCAGGAGCGCTGGTTACCTTACTCACCTCAGGAACACATCACAAACTTGAGAGCAATATTATTTGGCTGTGATCTTTTGTAAGTTTTTGGTACATCCACAGTCTAGCTCATCCAAATTTTGAACAAAATATTTTTAGGGATGCCCTAATTCAGTAAAATAGTCACGCCATATACCTACTTGTTCCGACACGCTTTCCGCCTCAAAACGTCCATATCATTGTCCTTTTGTCCATTGATATTTATTAGCAAATGATCCTACTTTTAACACAACATATATCAACATACTTTCCAGTATTAGACTTTTCTGGTTTTATTTTTCAGACAACTGTCTTGAAAATCTTCAACATTTCTTATTTATTTTAAGATCGTTTATTTTAGGAGTAAGTGCTCAGATTCTCACTTCAAGCATTTACAATCTTAGTGCTTTTATTTTTATTTCGTTTTTGTTACAGGGATATTCGTTAAAACGATAACGGTTAATCATACCTAAATGTTATTAAATAAAGTACAAGTAAGTTAAAATTATCGAAGAAGAAATTATTGTAAAAAAAATGATTGTTGATTATATTATGATTATTTCCAAAGCATATAAAAATATAGTAAAATATAATAAAATTTCCTCCACTAGTCAAAGATATAGCATTACATAAATTACAAGTTTAGTTACCACTGAACTTTCAGAGAAGAAGAAGAAGATATATACTTTATTGTGCATAAAAGTAATTATGTTTTATCGTAATAATATATACACAAATAAATATATACATAATACATTATTTATTAAGTAGGTAATGATTTATCATAAATATAAATTTGAATAATTATTTACAGCACATTAACAGATAACTAAATTTTCTAGTAGAGCTCAGCTCTAACAATTTAGTTCAAAAGTTCGTGAACAAGTATTTTCAAGATACAAAACTTGTTTACCCTTTGACACTCCCTTGAATTTTATTCAAATCAATATCCGCAGACTTATTTTAAGCGCACGTATTTCAAAAAATGTCGGAATAGCAGATTGGATTATTTTTTCTCGATATCTTGAAGTAAATTTATTTTAGTATCTTAAGGGTTGAACAAGAATATGGAACGGAATGTAAATACATATTAAGGAAAGTCAATCGTTTTATTTATCTTCATTTCGATATCATTTTATAACTGCGAAGCCATGTTTCTTTTGCGATAATTTCATTATTGTTATTCTGTTTTTTTTTTTTTTTACATAAGTAGATTAACATAGTTTTAGGTTAGGTTAGGACCTAGTGCTAGTGAATAAAGTCTCCAAAAGAGTCAGCAGGTCTTTCTCTCCAAATCCTTCGAACCCTAACACGTAACAACTGGTGTTGGAAGTGAGATTTGGAGATGCCATTGACTCCGAGAGAAGACTTTAAGGACTTTAGGGGCGTCAGGACAAGGGCACAACGAGCTGCGGAGGCCACACCTACTGGGGACCAAGCTCCGCCCACCGTGGATCAAGCCCCGCCCACCGTGGACGAAGCCCCGCCCACTGACCCCGCCTATCACGCCCCGCCCACTGACCACGCCCCCAGGCCCCGCCTACTCGGGCGCAGGCCCCGCCTACTCAGACTCAGGCCCCGCCTACTTTGTCTCAAGCCCCGCCCACTGGATTCACACCAACGACACCGTAGCTTCTACAGACCCTCAAGTGGCTCTTCAATTAGGAAGTTTAATTAAATTAATGGAGCTGCAAAGGGCTGAAATTCGTAGTGCTTTGCAGGAATCACAAGAGCAAACAAGTTTCAAATTGCAAGAATCACAAGAGCAGCAAAGAGCTGAAATTCGTAGTGCTTTGCAAGAATCACAAGACCAAACAAGTTTCAAATTGCAAGAATCACAAGAGCAACAAAAGGCTGAAATTCGTGGTGCTTTGCAAGAATTACAAGAGCAACAAAAAGAGCTCCAAGAAAAAACGCTTTGGGCTGTAAAAGATGTTAGTGACACAGTGACTAAGCTTCGAAAAGACGTCGACGTAGTGGAAGAACGAGTTACCGGGTTAGGATTGGGTCTTGAAAATGTGAAAACCGGCCTCACTGAACTACAGAAGAGAGTAGTACGCCTTGAAACCATGGGAATTGCGATCTCTAGTAGAACTACCAGAGTGGCACAAGGACCAAAAGTGAAAGTGCCTCCATACGACGGCACTACTTCGTAGAATGCTTATCGTCGACAATTCCAGGCTGTTGCTACTGCCAACGAATGGACGTAAGAACAATGCCTGACCGCTCTCACTGTTGCGCTCAGAGGGCAAGCTTTGTCGGTTCTGGAAGCACTGCCACATACAGGAAATGGGTTCCAAGACTTGATGGAGGCACTTGAATCCCGATACGGGGATCGACATCTGGAGCACGTGTTCCGTGCCCAACTGCGTGACAGAGTTCAACGCCCGGGAGAAGGAATACAACAATGGGCGTTGGAAATCGAAAAACTCGTTAGGAAGTCATACCCAGGAGCCGACACCAAGATGGTAAACACGAATATTGTTCAAGCATTTGTCGACGGAATTAAAGACCTGGAGGTCAGAGCTGCAGTGAGGCTTCGTCACCGTACCTCGATAAAGGAAGCATTGGCGCATGCTTTGGAGGTCGAGGCTGTTCGCCATGACATACGGCAGACCCATAAGATCCGCGAGTTCTCTGAGGAAGTCAAGGAGGTTAAGGCTCCTACGAAAAAAAGTACTGGAGTTATGTGCAATAAGTGCGGCGAGAGAGGCCATCTTCAGCTCAACTGTCCGCAGAAGAAGACCCAGATAGCAAGGATGAAAAGGATCGAGGAACAAATAGAGGAGCTGAAGAAGCAAGGGGCTTCGCCTCCTGCCCGGGATCAGGAGTATGACTTCAAGACGAAACACCGCAGCGGAAAGTTGCATGGGAATGCTGACGCACTCTCACGAAGGCAGTGCCCGGAAGTCTGCAAACATTGTGTTAAGCAGGAATCTAATAAGGTAACATTAAAGCTAACAAGAACAAGTCCTTTAGGTATCTGGGATAGGGAGTGATGCTATGAGGTAAGCTCAAGAACGAGATGACGAACTTCGGCACATCATCACATGGAAGAAACGGGGTGACGTAAAACCAATCTGGAGTGAGGTTGCACCCACTGGCGCTGTCATTAAGGCGTACTGGGCTCAGTCTGATACTTCAAGACGGAATACCCTACCGGAAATGGGAGAAGACTAACAGCAGAGAGTTCCACCTTCAGATAATTGTCCCAAAAACGAGAGTACCAGATGTTCTCCGTGAAATACATGATGGCGTATCAGGAGGTCATCTAGGTGTCAAGAGGACGTTAACAGAAGTGCGAGAACGATTCTACTGGTTGCATTGTCGAGATGATGTACAGGATTGGTGCCGCAAATGTACTACTTGCACTGCTGTAAAAGGACCACAGACCAGGAGCCGTGGGAATCTGCGGTTGTATAACGTCGGTGCACCGTGGGAATGAATGCCGTTGACGTAGCGGGGTTATTTCCTGTAACGGAATCGGGAAACAAGTATTTTATGGTCGTCATGGACTACTTCACCAAATGGGCCGAAGTGTTCGCCATACCAAACCAAGAAGCTACAACAGTCGCTTCTAAGTTAGTCGAAGAAGTGAGCTGTTCTTGTGATTCTTGCAATTTTAAACTTGTTTGCTCTTGCAATTTGGAACTTGTTTGCTCTTGTGATTCCTGCAAAGCACTACGAATTTCAGCCCTTTGCAGCTCCATTAATTTAATTAAACTTCCTAATTGAAGAGCCACTTGAGGGTCTGTAGAAGCTACGGTGTCGTTGGTGTGAATCCAGTGGGCGGGGCTTGAGACAAAGTAGGCGGGGCCTGAGTCTGAGTAGGCGGGGCCTGCGCCCGAGTAGGCGGGGCCTGGGGGCGTGGTCAGTGGGCGGGGCGTGATAGGCGGGGTCAGTGGGCGGGGCTTCGTCCACGGTGGGCGGGGCTTGATCCACGGTGGGCGGAGCTTGGTCCCCAGTAGGTGTGGCCTCCGCAGCTCGTTGTGCCCTTGTCCTGACGCCCCTAAAGTCCTTAAAGTCTTCTCTCGGAGTCAATGGCATCTCCAAATCTCACTTCCAACACCAGTTGTTACGTGTTAGGGTTCGAAGGATTTGGAGAGAAAGACCTGCTGACTCTTTTGGAGACTTTATTCACTAGCACTAGGTCCAACACAAAGTACAAGGTTCAAACAATAAGCACTAACGATGTCCTAAGTCGTAGCCAATGTCGTAGGTTTCGCTGGTACCATTCTTGATCACTAGTTTTCACTCTTGAAGTCGCCTCGAAGATCGCTCAAACTCAATTGAACTCGCTCGCCTACCTGCGGCTATTTATATCGGCCGAAACGAGGCCCAGACCATTCTGGAAAGTTCGCGCATGTACCCGGTTTTCAAGACTATACTTCTATATAGTTCCACAGTAGTTCCTCTAACGCCATCTAGTATTGAGTAGAGAGTTTCATGCTATCGCTGTCTTTGTGTGGTTTCAATGGTTGCCGCTAGATGGCGCTAGTTTCTTTGTGTGTTCGTAACAGTATTAAAAAAAAGTGTTTTATTAAGTGATGTAATTTTTAAGAAAACTGTTTCTCTTTATAAATAAAAATTAAAAAGGATTTCCAGCAGTGTTTATGACGTATTTTATGAAGCCGGTCAAGGAGTTAGATCACCTTGCAAAAAAACAGTGTGAACATGTATTGTAGTTTGTCATGTATAGTATTTTTAGTATTGTCTCTGAAAGTAAAAGTTCAAACACATTACAATGGTTTCTAAAAAAGCTGTTAAGTTAGCGGTGTTATTATAAATCTATAAGACTGTACACGTAACAAATAATGTAATGAGTAGAGTTCACTCGCTCGCGTAAGGCAAAAGTCTTGTATCAAATTACGACGCCCCGAGTTTTGCTGGATGAAACATGGTGAGGCTATGAAACCGACGATTTTTATTGAAGATATTATTTGATGGAAGTTGAATTAAAAAAAATTATTATAATTTCTGAAAATCAAAATTGATTTTTAACTTAACTTGTAAGAATCAATTTTACCCGACTTCAAAATAAAGAATTCATGTTTTTGGAAGTCGTCTTTTTTTAAAATTTTTTAGAAGTATGCTCATGAGCTCTTACAGAATCTTAGATTCATTCACAAGATTACTTTTTCTTATAAAGTTTGACCTTCCAAGGTTTTTCTCTAAGATAAGGCTTATGATCTGATAAGTTTTGGAGTTCTGCAAGAGAACTCTGTAATGAAACTTAGTACACCGCGTTATTTCAAACATTTATTGCTGTAAACCCTAATTCCTTAGGTAGTACTATATTTGATTTACAAGGATACAAACTAATCTTTTAAACGTATTTTAATTTAAAAATATTTTCTCGTAATCAGGCTTTAACTATCGCTTATTGCTTAAAATTATTAAAGTAATCAACACTGCGTGTGTTGTTGTAACGATTTTTGATTCAGCCTGCAACATCTCACCCCTGGGCTTCTTCTTTATGAAGGAGCTTAATTCACTTCTTAATGATTAGTTAACCTAAAAAAAACTTTAATATTTTTTCATATAACTTAGCGATTACCGTTGCATATAAACAGACGTCTGAAACACCAGAAGCATTGCAAGCACGTAACCGACGCTATCCCCAACTCCCCCAGGAGCTCTGGACACCTTACTCACCAACAGGAACACAACACTGCTTGAAAGCAGTATTATTTAGCTGTGATCTCGTGTAAGGTCGAAGTACTATCCCAGTCGGGCTACTCCATATTTTGAGCAGGAAATTTTCTGCTGAGCCCCACCTCGGTTAGTAAAAGTATTCAAATTTACGAATATTTTTTACGATAAAACGCTCGTTAAATGACCTCAACCTTATAAATTAGTGTGTACCGAAAGTAACATCGCATCTTGTATAATACCTCTGTGTGTCTTCACACTGATTGCGACATTTATACCTTTAGAGACTGCCTGAACAATGCCGGCCTTACATCAACTTGTGCGATTAATAACGTGTGTTTAACCTCAAACTATATTAGTTACTTGTCAACGAAAGGTTTGTGTAAATTGTCGTTGATGATCTGTGGCAATTATTATTTATGTAATGTTATTAAAGACTTAATTTGAGACGACTATAAGGAATAACTAAAAAGGATTATTACTAATGAGTTTTTTAAGAGAACGTTTTGAAGTATCCTGAATGTCTAGACACAAGTTGTAAGTATAATGAGATACATCAACTTGTTAATTTTTCTTCTTCTCGTTAATGTAATTCGTGGACTTCACGTAGATAGTACAAAATATATACACTGTAACCTGTAGTAGGTTACAGTGTATATATTTTGTTTTTATTAAAAGTAGTATTTTTTAAAATAATTCAATTGAAAACATTCCAAATGCAAGGGTTAGCAAAAAAGAAGAAAACAGCAACAACAAACCACTTATCTTGTAAAATCTTTGAAACTCTAGAAAATAAATATTTTCTGTAATACGTATGTCTTCTAATTATATGAAGTTGAGCAGTTAATTTCCTTTAAAATTACTCTTTTCCTTAGAAAGTCCGTTTATTGTGAAAATTTCTGACTAGCAAATCTCAAAGGAGAGGATTTTAACTAGATTCAGCGAGCCTTCTCCAAACAGGTTTTATAAAACCACCGTTCGTATTTATGAGCAGGCTTATGCAGAGAGAAGAATTTTTCAAGTCAAGCTTGTTAAATTATCGTTTGGAAAATGTAGCTTATACTTTTCTTTCTTAAAAAAAACAGGGTCTTATTTTATTTAACGATTCTATAATATCCCAACGAGTCTATAATATCCCACTGCTGGGAATAGGCCTCTTTCTCCATGTAGGAGCAGGATCGGAGCTGCTCTACTGCGGGTTGAAAGATATGTAGCGACATATATAACCCGCGACATACAAACTAGAGAAAACTGACGTATCCTACATTGCGCTATCAAAGTTATCAGAGCGATTGAGTATATATACAAAAACCTGACAACAACCGTTGGGGCGTTAGCCCACCAGACACAATTTCCGTCTGGTCGGAGGATCCTCCCTTTGCGATGCGATGCGAACTCGACACCCTGTTCCTCAAGTAGTCCCAAAGATATTTTATTTAAATTCATCAATAAAATTCATTCACGTGCTCTTTTTCAGCCCACTGTAGGTAAGCGGATACCGTAGCGTTTGGACGCCAGCTACACCAGAAGTATCGGAAGCGTGCTACTTCTTGACCCTTGACCTTCTTAAGAAGCTTTGTCTACCTTACTCACCACAGGGACACAAAACTACTTGAGAGCAATGTGACTTAAATGTGTCCTTCTGTAAGGTTGAGGTTCTTCCCCAGTCGGGCTACTCAAAATTCTGAGCGATATTTCTTGCTGTGCTCGACCTCATTTAAAAAGATTCTAAATCATCCGTGACTTTTTTACACATTTTCCATTATAATAAATGACTACAGATGGACTGACTAATAAAGTTAGGACCTTGTCGATTCTGACGGTGTTTACCTGTTACACCTTTTTTAGTATTCACTACTAAGTGGTAAAAAAAATCTGTTTTAGTATATACTGTAAATAAGAAACATAACAAAAGTGTGTTTTAGATCACAAGACTGAAGTAAAACTTGTTTAGCTCCATCTATATATCTAACTTACATTTCCTTCTTACATTCCATTCGCCTCGCCCAATCACACTTTTCGTAACGCTCCAGTCACGCGTTCACCGGCTTACTCTCAAAGTCAAGCGTGCGTAAAAAATGTTTAATCCAAAAAAGTGCTTTGGGTTTTTGCCAATAATACTATACAACAGAAGTAACACAATACGGCAATTATTGTAACATGAACTCGTGACAAAATAAATTTAAATATAGAGTAAAATTAAATCATTTAATTGCAATAACGGAGTCTATTCATTTACCTCGACTTTCAATTTAACTCAAGACGCTTCACAAATGTACTGACAGGTGTAGTTAGAGCAAACAGAATAAAACACGGCAATTTCCTGAGCGCCACTGCGGTGGAAACACACGGGGCGTTAAACGATATGAAAACTATGCGTTTTTACTAGTATAATGAATAATTTTTTGCTATGTTTTCATGACAACCTCTCTGTATATGTGATTTCCATTATTCATTAATATTTCCAAAAGAAAAATTACTAACTTAATAATATAAATTAGAAAACTACAAAACAGGTTAGAGAAATAACAACTACTCGGAATATTTTACATTACGAGTTTGATTAAAATTTATACATATATTGGAAACTACACTAGAAAGTTTTGAAAACTTTCTATATTTTTCTATTTCACCGCTTCCGTCCTGTTCGTGTAGTACTGGCAGTGTTCACACGAAAACAGAAGAACAAGCGATTTTTAACCTTTTGATTATATTAATAAGGATCATATAAATTATTTACATATATATTGCACCGCGGAATGAGACGGGTCTGCTAAAAAACTGTCGAACGTTTTTCTATTTCACTATGCAGTCAATAAAGTAAATGTTTAAAAGCAATTTAGCGAAATGAAGTTATATTAAGTGTTTGACAACTTTCTTTACTATTTAAATTTGACAATAAGCGACAGAATACAAAATTCGACATTACGTGACAAGTTGATGTTGTTTGTCAAAATAACAGATTATTTCAATCATAAAATTATTTTAGTAGAGTCGTGTTCCTGTGGTTTAGTAGACTATGGTCTATAGGCTATGGGTATTCGCTGGCCATCAGTTGGACCGTAAGTTTAATTGTCAACCTAGTGGTAGAAAAAAGTAATTCTAAACGAAGACACATAATTATATACATATAAAGCACTAGCTACGTATACTAATCTTCCCATCAATTACGATGAATCTAAAACACATATATACATATATGCATGAGTAGATACTAAAAGAAAAAAGTAAAAGAAACATCACAATCAACAAGCAATATTAATCAATCTACCAAACGAGGCCAGGTGTGAACAGCGCTCGCCAGCACGTCAGTCCCTCGCGATTTCTGGCTTAGTTCCACCGGTAACGTACCTCCTACCTGTGGGGATACTCAATAGAGCTGTGCAAGTTTTATTAAATTACTTCAAAATATATGATATAAACAATCCTCAATTGATATAGTACAAAGAATTACACTAATTAAAATTCAGTAGTAGGTATATCTAACATGGCAGGTTACCATTTAATATCGTCCTTAGCAACGTCAAGCTTAAGTAAAATAATAATTTTACAATAAACGATTAAACGAACAACATTCTCCACCTAGAAGAATACTTTGGTTGAATAAATGATAAACTCATAGCGATTAAATGTAACCTACGAAAGCTTAAATTTTTTTTCGGTTGTAACCCAAAAAAAACTTTTGCCCAATCTCAGAGTAAATTGCAAAGGTAATGATGACCCGGAAGCAATGTCGCAGGTAGTGGTTAGTTTGTCTATAAATTTGAAGAACGTATCTTTCAGCTTGTAATACGTAAGGGATCCATAGTTCTGAAGCTGCCATCTCTCACACATAAGGGTCTATTCATCAACCCGATTTAGGTGGGGACAGCGATCGCCATTGAGACAGTTAAGTCACTGCGATCATATGTTATATACGTCTACATATAAGTATTGTACAAATTGAATAGGCCGTTGGCGCAGTTCGCAGATACTCTTTGTACTGCTGGGATTGTGGTTTTGGTTCCCGCTCAGGATCTGGATGTAATATATGTATTTATTTATAAATTTATCTTTTTTAAATATGAATACTAGCGACTTAGACAGGCTTCACACGGGGGCTTTTAATAATATGTTGGTGCTTCGACAGTGATACGTACGTCACTACAAAAAGTTCTCTTGACTATCATTTAATTTAAAATATTTACATACAAAAGCTTCATCTTGAATCAGACTGAACTGCCAGTAACTAAAAAATGTCTTTATAACCAATGTTAATAGCAGATTTTGTTTCAAAGTTACACGTGAAAGGGCAACAAGTATAGACTTGTTCGACAGTCGTATAAAAAAAATATAATAAAATATTGGCATTCAAAATATCTTCCATTCCATTATTATCATTATTTTATCTGTATTCAATACAATACAGTCATTGTTAATTTTTACTAAACAACGAAAATAAATTTAAAATACAAGATTTAAATTAACCAAAGTCACGAGAAAATTTAAAATCGTATCGGGACCAATTAAAATCGAATAAATCAATTAATTGTTCGTTGGCGTGTGAAGTAAGTAAATCGGATGCATTTATTCGGTGCAATAATTGGTTGAGCGGGATTGAACCACACTCCTTGCGGTGGGGTCAGGGTTGCCACCGGTAAAATATTGCCCGTCTGGGGAATCGAGCAAAATGTTACATGAAAATGAATATTTGTTGATTAAATATAACACAAACTTTATGTTTAGTAATTAATATACCATATTGGACAAACATTTGAATGAATTTTCTTCATCTAATTCTTATTTTTATACGGCGTACGATTTTGTACGTAGTACATAGATACAATGTGTCTTGATTAGGTAAATGGCAGTTATAGTTTTTTTACTACTTTCGTAAAATTTCGACACAATTTTGAAATTTTAAAATAAATCACTAAACCAACTTATATTTCTATTATAATACCATTTATTAAGTTCAAAGAAAACCAAAACTTTGAATTCCATTGTCTCATATTTCGATATTTATATTTTACTGCCTATAAACGAATAATTAATCTTTACTATCTTCTAATCTATAACTTTTTTTCTTCTGACTTTTTCTCCAAATCTCTTCATATAACAATAATAGTTTCCTTTTATCTCTCATTTCGATTTTTCCATTACACTGTTTCATCCACACAAAAATCTTACAATAATAATAGTTTGACAAAAACCGAACCGCGCTTCATGCGGTTGTCGAGGTCAGGGCGGCGAATGGTATTTAATATTGGAGCTGTCTAGAGGATAGGTTCGGAATGTTACAGGGAAATAAATGTTACTTTATTTAATGAAAAACAAATAATATCTTCAGTTATAAATAAATTAAGATCAAATATTACGTATTTTTGAATAAACGACTTATGATGATATGTAACACACATATCGACTGTCCCTACGTATAATATCGAAACTGAAAAAAGGCACTTTTCATTTTTTACGCTGAATGATTTGTTAAGTATCGATATTGAGTATAAACTCATGAAAAATGTGTATTTTCTCTTTTTTCTTTGAAAATATACATAAAAAGTAGTTTTTTCATGCAATAAAAAAAAAAAATAGAAAATTTTCAGTTTCGATACTGTACGTAGTCAGGAATGTCGATATTTAAATGGTAATTTATTGAAAAAAAAGTTCTTTTTTTTTACTTCACTACCTTAAGTGATTGCTCTTTTTGTATTATTTTGTGTCCATGCCTTTTATGTCCGTTAAATGTCTGTTCTTTTAAACCATTTTTTTTTACAAAAAACTGTCGTAACTACTGCAACTAAGCAAAAGTTTTTAAAGTCAAGTAATGTTTTGAATTTATTGTTAATTCCTATTAAACTAAACAATAACGAAATCATTTTCAACGAAGTAGACAAAAGTTTGAAACAAAGGCGCAATTAAGACCAACTCCTATTACAAATGCTGAATCCTTTACAATTATTTTGAAATGTTCAGCAGTTGGTACAATTATCAATTAAATACTGTTCCCGAATTTCACATCTATTATTACTTTTGACGAATATGTTTGTTTTCGTCTCGTTGTGTTGTGATAGATTTTTACAAACTTTTATTTAATTCGTACACGTGTTAAATGGAACTATATATATTCTATGACACAATAATAATTTGAATCTGTCACATTAAAAATTAAAAATTCTATTTCCATTTAAATTTGGAGGAATATGCATTGAAATTATTGAACTCTTTTTAGCTTAAAATGGATAAAAATATACAGGTAGCGAAAAACATTGTTTAGGGCACAGTTCTATATATGAAATTTTTTTTCAAAACAAAAGTCATATTATACCGGTTACATTTTTAGACATATACCTGTATAGATGTTTAGGATAATAGCTTTACTTCTAAGTTCTATTTCAAAATACACCAACGTACAGGTTGAAAAAAAAGTAATTCATTTCCAGATATAAAACCAAAATCGAAATTTATTTTCATTTAGTACTATCCACGCGATGCGAAAATAAAAACACATACTAAGGATGGACAAAAAGACCGAATAGAAACAAATATATGTTAAGTTGAAAAGTGTACAATTTCAGTCCTATGTACTACACAGATATTGTATAATGTAATACTGTGACTCTGAAGACCACAAAATAAACCAATTAACAAACAAACCATCAAAGCTCGACGAGTAAGTACTTACTACCTACCGTACTCGACGACTAGTTAATAAAAAATGCACAAACATAACACTTTCTATATCTTCTCAAGGGACTTGAAATATTCTGCAATTTCAGCAGAAAACTATCCGCTCAAGCAAAGCTGTAACTAGCTTTAATAATTTATCACAATTTCGTCCAAACTATGATAACAACGGAATAAATAATTGTGTTTGCTCGCAAAAGAAAAAACCTGACTTCAATTACATCGACAATTACAACGTAAGTAGACGCAAAAAAATTAACGAACGCACTAGACGTCACTACAATTTTGAGGATTTCCCTCGATTTCTCTGGGATTCCACCATCAGATATTAGTTTCCTTATCATGGTACCACCCTTGGGATATCTCTTTTTCAACAAAAAAAGAATTATGAAAATCGGTTCATAAATGACGAAGGTATCTCTGAATATACTTAAAAAAAAAAAAAAAATATATATATATATACACGGTCGAATTGAGTAACCTCCTACTTTTTTGAAGTCGGTTAAAAAGTACATAAACGTATTTGTATTTGTTCATTCTTAAATTGATCTGATTCTGGGTTAATCCTGAAAATCCGCTTTCCGACTAATAGGTTGTTATTTAGGGATATTTTAGATTATGTAAGTCGCATTGACGAATTCGTGTATTTTGATCATTATTTTTCTGTCTTTTATTTTGTTTTAGATGAGCAAATGCTATTTCCGCACTGGCCCCACTGTAAAAGTGACGGGTGTGTGGAGTGTGGAGCCTCGCCGATGGCCAGACTATCCACCAAAACTCCCCCGCGACGTTTGTGTACAGCCTTTCGGTTCTATCGGAAGCGACACTCGACCGGCTGCCAGTTAAGCCTCCACCGCCCAAGCAGGAGGGGACCAGGAATAGGAGCGTCCCACTACTGCGAAGACGGGCAAGCAGGCCGATCTCAGCCACCAGATCGCACCGTGTAGCCCTGTAGAAGCTGCAGGGAGCCCAGCCAACCCTACTAGCACGCGTTTTCGCGCCTTAAGGCGAGCGAGCGAAACAACCCACCCTTCCCGTTCTCAGGTGAGGGGGGAAATCCCCCCCACTTCTCCGCACCTTCGCGGTGCCATACCTTAGGTGACTACTACGTGTGCGTCATAAGTCCACTCTGATATGGCCAGAGAAGTACCTGAAGTGCATTTCCTTCGAATCAGCCATTAGCCGCGATTGGTATTAGTTCCGCAACTAACTAACTGCTGCCAATCCCATTATTCAGGGTGCACCGTGAAGAGGTCACAGACAGTTGGCACTCCATTATATTTCTATTCGTTTTACATAGTAACAACCTATTGCAAACTGTAGACTGTACCGTCACTTGTTATTTAGGACCTGTGTCTCAAGTTTTAATATCTTAATTCGGCTCATATTGTTTTCTAATGTTTACGCGAATTTTACTCATTTAATAAAACACTTTTTTCGGATTTTATCGCGGTTTATTGTTAACTTTTGATTCCCGACGTTTCGGATACTTTACAGCAACCATGGTCACGGGAGGACTGAGGTGTCAGACGTCCCAACGTTACAAAGTTATTCGAAACTACCCGACATACATCAATATCTTATATAGTCCTATCTACGCAGAATGTGCTAATTGAGTCTTTAATCTGTGGTGAATTATGCTTGGTTTTTGATTTAATTATATTAATAATGGGGTCCCAAGCAGGTGGTAATTGCCAGCCATCTTCTCTATTGAAATTTGGATTTTTTTAATTTCAATAGCCTCACGGATCATCCTTGGTTGGAATCGGTGTTCTTTTGCGAGGATCTGTGGTTTATCGAATCTAATATAATGGCTAGCTGTGTCTAGACTGTGTTCACAGATTGCAGACTTAGTATAGCGACGATGTTTTAAGTCAGCTATATGTTCCTTAACGCGAGTTTTGATCGATCGTTTTGTTTGTCCTATATAAGAGAGACCACAGTCACAATCAAGCTTGTATACTCCTGCATCTTGTAAGGGTATATGACACTTGACAGATGGTAAAAATTGACTTATCGTTTTTGGCGGCTTGAAAAAAGTTTTTATAGAAGCTCGCTTTAAGATGAAGCCAATCTTGTCAGTGACCCCTTTCATAAAAGGTAGCACAGCAGGTACTCGTTCGACGGTGGCTGGTTTCACACGTTCACTGCGATGAGGACGCGGTACCCGAAGCTTGTTGTCTCGCTTAATTCGGCTCTTGAAATATTTTGTTAGTATAGATTTAATTACCTTTCAAACTTTAAATCATAATTTAATACGTTAGAGAAGTACAATATTTAGTCTGGGCCATTTTGTCTCTAATTATGTTATTGGCAGCCCTTTCATCGATCATGCGTTTTGATATGTAATGCACTCATCAATTAACGGGAATTACCGGCTCGATACCAATCAACATTTCCTCAGCCGGTAGTTCTAGCATTAGTTAGGATCGTACGTGTTTTTTTTTAACACCGCAAAGCAAATGATTGAATTTGAATCGCCGATATTTTATGAAAATAATAACAAAGTTTGAGAACTAATTAATAATGTTTAAATTAAATTGAAAACAAGAAAAGACGAATAGTTCAACGTTTTATATAGGTATAGATAGCAGATAAAGGACAAAATAGAAGCACTGTTGATAAATTAAACGGGTCGTGATACGGAATTCGCAGATAACTTGGCAAATGATCAAGATGTTAAATACTTTTGAGAAATACAATATTCTTTGTGTATTTGAATTCTTACTCGAAAACATTCCGACGCTTTTCTTATCTCTAACTAAAATATTCAGTCTTAAAATAAAACTGAGAAATTGAAATATATAAGTCCATATTTTCTTTATTTTTCTGCTTTTAAAATCGTATTGAGCATTTTTATAATATTAGACTGGTATAAGCAGTATAAGAAATAGGATTTGTTTATTTCCTTACCGTCTAGACATTATTTTGTTTATTTAACATTGCAATATGCAAGAAATTAAAAAAATTGTTCAATCAAAAGAATCTTTTAGCCAAACAATGAGATAATAATAAGATAGTGATTAAAAAATAATGTACATAATATACATTGATTCAAAATAAGCACACGTAGGTACAAACATACAAACATGTTTAACACATACCGACAGAGTAAATACGTATATGCATATAGTTAGGAATTTAATTACAAAACTGTTTAGTAACGCAGAAGTGTAATAGAAAAGTCTACAAATGAAGGGTTTTGAGTAAATATTCGATGATTTTCTACCAAATCGATTGAAATAATTTGCTATGACGACGATTTATATGATTATATAAATGATGATATATGCTATGACTAGTGCTATTCTTTAAACGAATAAATTTCTCACGAACTGTAACTATTCGTGATTGCTATCTAGTATACGTAGTTGTACGTGCACAATAAATGTATTTGTGTGGGTTATTTATTCCTTTTTTCATAGCCATTGACTTAGAAACGCTTCTCTATCTAATTTCGCTAAAGTATATTAAAAGAAATGGTACTTGGATTTTCCCTAAAATAATAAATCGAAAAAATAGACGCGGTAAACGATTCCCCGCTGATTCCCATCAGATCTAATACTACTTTCAAAGATCATACGGTAATAATTTAGACAGTACATATCTCGCACGCGTCGGAAATAGAATACGTAAGTGAGAGCCTCATATATCTTGAATTGGAGCTGACTTGCTTCCACTCTGATATTTTAGCTTTATAATATACCTAACTACTTACCTTCATGTTATGTTTGTGTATGAGTAAGTATTTTCGTATGAATTCGTATTAAATGTGCAGACCTATCTGTTAGGTATAGAATTTATATATTATTTTTCAAAAGAGTAACTGCGGAGTTTCTTGCCTATTCTTCTCTCCAGTATCTACATTCCGAATATGTGGTAGCTTTATTTCTAGACACTTAATATATATTATTTCTAGACACTTTCATAGACACTTAATAGTAGTCGATATTTGTGGTAGGGAAATGTCCTTTTAAACTGCTATAGAGTAAGTAGCGTGGAGCATTAAGCTTCAACCGCACTCCTATGTTGATGACAAGTGTTATGTGTTATTTAATGGCTAATTAAAACCAGTAAACTTTATTTTGGTTGTTTCATCTTCAAATGTTTTGGAAATATTTCACGTTACTCCCAAGAGTTATTCAAACTAGTCCTTCCCTTGTTTCTTTTAAATATAAATCAAAGAAACACTTGCTTTCACTAGCTAATGTGTAATCATCTGTATATTATAGAATATGTATGTATTTACTTATATATTATAGTGAGTATGTATATGTATAAGTATATTTGTATTTTGGTATGTATCTTTATATGTATTTGTTAATATGTAGTATGTTACATTTTTGTATATATAAATTTTATTACCTATCTTTTATTTATTTATTTTTGTCTTTGGTGTTTTTTTATATATATATTTTTTTATTTTCTTCTTAATGAATACTTCTTGCACTGTTTGCCTCGCTATATGAAACACTTACTCATGACCATGGGTTGACTGGAAGAAATCTCTGTCAGAGATAAGAGTCCACCTTTGCCATAAACCTTACAATTATTTTATATTTTATATCTATTTTTTGAGTGCAATAAAGTATATATCTAATAGGTTACTATACAATAAAAATATAACATAGAACCTAAGATTACCTTTATATTTTCAAAATACTAAATTTCCTAAGGATAGTCAAGTGCTAAACCGTACGCAGAGGACCTTTTTTGTAAGTAAACTTAAATATCACAAGGCTCGTAGCAAAATTAAAGATGAATTAAATTATTCTTATTTAGAAGGTAAGAAAATAAGCTTATCAAATAAAAATATTTTATTTCGAATATTATGGACTGGATCTAAAACTAATTTGTTCGAACGTCTTTTAAATGAAATTTACTTATTACTTATAATTACTATTTACTTACGAGTGACAAAACAAATTTGTATATTTCCTATACAAGTGAATTAAAAGATTTAGTGGGTCGCCTATTAATCATGGAGAGGGGAGGGGTTATTGAGATGTCACGGGTAATTATTTTTCGTCGATTTCTAAACCCATAAAAACATCCTGGATCCTAGAGCGGGACTAGAAATTTATATTACAACTTTTAAACTTGCCCTTTGCATTATTATATTTTAATGTTCAAACGGGGATTAACGCGAACAAAATTTTAAGGTAAAATATATTACCTTGAGGCCTGACGTTTCGGCCAGGTTACACCAGGCGTGGTCGAACATATATTACAACCGGGCATTAATCTCTGGATCGAATTTCATCGCACGGAAATCCTCTCCACAGATCGCCACTTTTACTCAAGAGTAGTGCGAGAAGCAATTGAAATTAAGAAACATAAAACTTTCAATCGCGAAGATGGATTCAAAATATCCCCGACATGGAACCCAGTAATTAAAATTACACAACCTCGTTTTCATTCGCAGTCGGTTAAATATCAGAATAGGCACCTTCCGGTTGACTTGCAGAGTGGGGACGTAATAAGTGTTGTGTGCTGCGGTACAACTGACAATAATCACGAGTTGAGGGTGGATGAAGAAACATCTACCCTGACGGCGGAGTCGTGACATCGCTGGATCAGCCTGCCTGCGACCATGGCTGGTGTAACCTGGCCGAAACGTCAGGCCTCAAGGTAATATATTTTACCTTAAAATTTTGTTCGCGTTAATCCCCGTGTGAACATTATAATATAAATTTATATTGCCGTTGTTATGTTATGTATGTTTGTATGTTCATTTACTTTTAGTCAGTTCACTGTATGTGATGTTAAGAAGAATATTTTAGAAATTAGCTCTAAATCTGTTGGCGCTGACAGCATAAGCCGTAAAATGATCATGCCGATTATTGATGTTGTAGCTCCTATTATTAAATCAATCTTTAACTTTTCTATCCAATCCTGCACCTTTTCATCTGTGTGGAAAGATGCTCAAATTAACCCTTTACCAAAAAAGCTGAATCTCTCTAATTATTCTGATTATCGTCCTCTAGCCATTATTTCATTTCTTTCAAAAGTACTTGAGCGACTTATTTACAAACAAATGACTCCTTATCTTATTCAACACAACCTCTTCAATCCTATGCAATCTGGTTTTCGGCATGGTCATAGTACGAATACTGCTTAACTTGAGCGGCTACAAAACCTCTGTATTCGGTTTATATTTTGACTTCGCAACGTTTCTGAATTTCAAAAAAAACTCAAGTGGCTTCTGATACGACTTCGCAGGAATACTCACATATTGACCCTTCTTTATACTATCCTCTTCAATCCTACTGCTCCGCACTATTTAAAAAAATCGATTTGAGTTTCTCTGTAATTCTCACGAACGGCCTCTCTGTTCGAAAGAAAGTCTGATATTGACGATCCCTCCACATTCTACATCCTATTATTCTAAATCTTTTACTGTGGAAGCTTGTCACTTTGGAACTCATTACCACTGTCTTTTAAGAATGCTAAAACATTAGAGACATTTAAAAATCTCACAAAAGAAATATATTTATCGTCTTAATGTATGTCAAGCAATTTTATTTATATGAGTACATTATGCTATGATGTTTTGTCTTTCATTTAAAATTTATCAAGTTTTTTTATTGATATATATATATATATATATATATGTATTTGTGTATGTATATGTGTATATCTGAATGTATGTATTTGGTGTACATGTACGTATGTGAGTATAATACGTTCATGTGTATGTTACATAACATTTTTGCACACACATCATTTTAAGGGATGTGGGCGAGGGTAAGTATAAAACCTCATCAAATATAACTCTTTAAGGAGGGGGGGGGGGGTATAAATAAATTAAAGTTATAATCCAATGTGAATACCAAGAAACATAACACTCGTTATTAATTCTACGTAACATGACTTCCAATGAAAACAATTCCATTTATTTGCTGTGTGTTATTAAAAACACACACACGTCTAGTAAGCGCCGTTTGTTATCCAAACAACTACAGCATCGCTGTGCGCTCGTAAAATTGAATAATAATTATAAATACAAACATCAGCGTCAATTAAGAGTAAACCATTTCTGAACTTAATTACAGACAAACCGAATTAATATGTATCACCGACTCGCATTAAAGGAGTCTATCAAAACGATGGAATAACTCAATTATGTTAGTTACAATTACGTTAAGTTGTAAGAGGAAGCGATGTAATTGATTCTAAATCATTCTACAATAGGCATAGTATTTTAAGGTGAAAATAAAGAGTCCATCTCACACATTATTCAACTGTGGGTTGTGATTAAAAGATTAATATTGATTTGATATAAAGGATAATGTATTCAGTTCCTTCATCTACAAATATATGGCGATGTGCGTCCGAGTCAAAGACTAATGTATTTATTTCCTTCATTTACTAATAGATGCCGTCTGGTAAATCGCGTTGTCAAGATTATTTCACAGATGTACTTAAGAGACTTCTGTTTGTATTTTATTTTTTGATGTCTACTCGACGACGTTCTATGCCGAGGTGCGATCTCGCTAAGAGACACCCTTAGAAAGAGCGTTTTCCCCGAGCCCTCCCAGAGGCGTCCTTCGCAGCCGGTGTCTATAGTACCCGGCCCCTCTTACCGGTGACACTGTAAAGGCCTATAGGGCACAGGCAACAGCACTCAACAATTCGAAAAAAAAAATGTTTTTTGATTGATTTTAAATAATAAATACACGAGTTTAAATACGAGTTTGAATAAACGCGTTAAGTGAATGCGTGAGTTTGTTTCATTTTTAATAGGTTGACAAATGTATATGTGTATTTTTTTTAAATATTTTGTTTTGCTACGCTGTTTTGTTCCGCTTCTAGATACAACTAAACTTAATAAAATTACTTGTTGTTTGATTCTAAGTTTTTTTAATCTAGAGAAGACATTAATTTCCAGTCGGAGACCTTTTTATAAATCGTGCACATTTGCTTATCTGCGCGCGTTTTTATTACTATTTTTTATAATCAGTCCTATATGTATTTTTTATATATTGCTAGAAAAGGTGGGATAAAAAAGATTCAATCGAAAAAAAAAATATATAGAAAATCAATAAAATGTGTTTACTTCAATATATCGATCATATGTCATAATTAATGAATCATTAATCATTTATTACTTATCTGATCATTTTTTCGAAATACGATTAATGGGAAAAATATTAGTCTTGTGTGAACTGATTGAGATATGGTGATAATTGATAAAAAGTCTATGGAAAAAGTATTTACTACCCAAGCGAAGTCGTGGAAGTCTAATTGGAATTGCATTCCGGCGTCGAAGGTCCTGAAATACACAATACAATCACAAAAGCTTAGCTCACGACAAACATCTGTATGGCTTATACAAACATTAGTCACGTGTTAAAACAGCAGCTAATTTCTTTTACCACTGCGTCAAAGCTTTGTCCATTTAGTTCTCAGAATACTAAATCCATACCATATATTGCTTTCTCTAAATAGAATGCATAATGTTCGTAGAATTAACGCTTAGTTCTATAAACTTGATGACGTCAATAAACATGTTATTATTGTAAATGAACATATAATTTGTAATGTCTATATAGGTCTCAAGCGAGTGATGCCATGATAATGGCTAAATGCTGCGTTAATAATAATCTAATCTCCTTGTGATTTTAACAGCTTTACGGTAATTCGACTAGTGACCTGTCCTAACGTCAGTTGATTTTAATATTTTTTTTTTTTGGAATTCAAAGGAGAATGAGGCAACAAAACTAACAAGTTATTCTGTGTATATTAAGCCGAATGTTGCGGTTGTTGCAATACAACCACCAAAATATGTAGGATACTTATTTTCGTAAAAAAATTTAAGTTACAGTTTTATTAACAGGCTCGACATATTAACGTTCGCGCTGTCGGTTGCGAAGTGAGTCTCTCGCCAAGGGATGGGCGGTGTGCGGGCGCCAACCGTCCGCTATGACAGATCGTCTTTGCGTGAACAAGGACTATAGTGAGTTCATAAGTTGTCACGGATTAGTTACCCGTGACCACGGCGTCTGCTACGACTCCAAAATATCGAGAGCTCCAAAATGACAGTCGTGATATGTCCCATAAAAGTATTTCTTATTTGTCAAACTGTATGTGCATAATTATATTTGTTCATTTGTTAACCGACTCCAAAAAGAAAAATAAAGTTTCTCAATTCGAATTCATTAGTTGTGTGTGATAATTTTTTATAGGGTGTACTGATTTTACTGTTTTTTATTTTATTTTATTCGAAAGCTAGTGCGTGTCGTTTTGTACAATTTACATTTGGTCAAAATCTGGCAAGTACTTTTTTAATTATCCTTAATATCCGTCAACTCGCAAGCAAATCAATGATTGATCCTTATCATGGGATAAGTAGTGCCTCTGTACCAGCATTGTTTATAAGAGCTATTTCCTTTTGCTATCCTAGTGTATATTAAATTGTTAAATAAATAAATAAATAAAATTATTTCTAATAATACGTATTTAATAATATATTTTTTCGCCCTGCGTTATAATACTTATCAATGTAAATAGAAGTCGAATTTTATTTCGTTTGCGTGCAAATACAAAATTAAACTGTCTACTGTATTGTTTTTATAAAAACCATTTGAATTTCATATGCTTTTCGTTTTTGCTGTCTGTTTCATATGGCTGACGGAGTATAGCATATAATATATAGTATATATACATATATTCATATGGCTGTCCAGAAGTGGCCTGCGATATACTGAATTTATTCATATCAGCACATGCGTATTTGTAACGTACTTATTATAGAAAATGTCACTTCTTCTCTGTTATATCGAATACGAGCTTTACTAAATTTTCATCATACAATTTAGCTTACATTGTTCACGGTTAATGAAAATTTTGTTACAAAACAATAGGATCGCCGTAATCTCATTAATATACAAAATACGTTGCAGTGAGAATATTATGCGTGTATTTCATTTCGAGTTTTTGTTAGCGGCTAAGAGGATTAAGCGGGCCATTCATGATCAGAGAGTATCGTTAAGCCTATTGATGATTGTTTTCGACCTGGTACGTATAGAATAGCCATAACAAACATATGTACTTTACATTAATCTAAGATTTCTATTAGTTAAGTTCCTAGTGATGATTGACCAATGTCAAATTGTTAGAAACTTCTTACAGTATTGCAAATTCTTTATATTCGATAACGCGCTTGTGATTCTCCTAGTGTTGCGGACATCCAAAGACTTACGATAACTGCTTACTATCAGGAGGAATTTCCCCTCGTTTGCTACGCATATTTATATAAACTACACTAATTTTTTTGAAAGCATTCATCTCAAGAACTGCTGGTTCATCATTATCATCATTACAGCCTATACAGTCCACTGCTGGACATAGGCCTCCACAAGTTTACGTCAAAAATAACGTGAACTCATGTGTTTTGCCCATAGTCACCACGCTGGGCAGGCGGGTTGGTGACCGCAGTACTGGCTTTGTCGCACCAAAGACGCTGCTGCCCGTCTTCGGCCTGTGTATTTCAAAGCCAGCAGTTGGATGGTTATCCCGCCATCGGTCGGCTTCTTAAGTTCCAAGATGGTTGTGGAACCTTGTTATCCCTTATTCGCCTCTTACGACACCCACGGGAAGAGAGGGGGTGGCTAAATTCTTTAGTGCCGTAGCCACACAGCACACTAACTGCTGCTGGTTAAAACTGAAAAATACTTTGACTTTAGTTTTTTTTTATGTTTTAGTTTTTTATAGTCAATTTATCGTGAGAAGCTGGCGTGGCTTTATAATATTTTAGTAATTTTTTTATTTAAATTAATACAGGTGAAACTGCGGGGCCTATCTAGTTTAAATATAAGTTAATTAAATGCGATTAGATTTCAATTTCAAATATATACGAAGAGAATTTTTATTTTTTCTTAGAAAACTGCCAATTATACAATTTAACTTAGAAATGTAGTCCAGTTATCCATTATAACCTTTTTACAAAAAACGATAATGTTCCAAAAAAAAAAGACACATTTTCGAATTTTGAATGCGATGCATTATGCAGTTTCAACTAAGTTAATAAATTTTGCACTATAGTTAAAAGTAGCGTGCCATTGCCAGTCGTGTTTATGCCATTAAATTGCACGGAGCTAGCTCTCCGCTATAATATTAGCATCCCTCTTACTTTTGTTGGCAAGTGAGATAATTCTGTAACGATATAACGTGTTTAACGAGACAAATTTATTGGCTTAAAGTGGCGTTTGGATTTGTGTTCTTAGCTCATTAAATGAGCGAGAATTACCAAATTTTGGTAGTTGAACACTTTTGTTATAAAATAATTTTTATATTAATATTAATAAATATTCATTAAATAAATTTATTAGCTACAAATATTTTATTTACTTAACATTAATAAATACCTAAGTTTTAGTATTTTCAGTCAGTCAGTCAGTTCAGCCTATTGCACTATTTCTACTGGTGGACATAGGCCTCCCCGAGCTCGCGCCAGACATCCCGGTTTTCCGCAATCTTCATCGTCAGTCGAACGTGCAACGGGCCGGAGGACGTTCCACACTGCGTTTACGATTTTTTATAATATGGTAAATACACATATTTAATATTTTTCTAAAATTAATCGATCTATATAAGAAGAAATATCTCGCTTATTTACTCGCCTAACTTTCAAATGATTGCACCAAAATGTATATTTTTTTTGTTCGTTGTTTTCAGGACAAATTATATATATATAAATCGTGCCAAGTTCCCCGGTTTAGCTAGAATTAAATTATATCAGGTGAAGTTGCTTTAGTAAGAGACGAATCCTGCGTCTGGAAATGCACACAAGCACAAACGCTAGCAACAAACATCTGTATTGTATTTAAATATACAATCTATACTTATGTCGTTATAGCCGTGTTGCCTTAGGATCAATGATTATTTTATTAAGTTCATGTTAACTGAAGTTAATTTAAGTTAGTTGCGGCTCCAGTCGTTCAAAACTCTATGTGACATAGTTAGGACGTAATATAATAATTATACTCTTCGATCAAACATTTCAAATTACGTTACTTGTTGATGTAAAGAGAAATGAATATGTTCTTCGACATTGTGTACTACTTCGCTATCGATTAATTACAAGCTAAACTAATTGCCAAGTTAATCGAAATGCTACAAGCTATGCTGCAAGCTAAGAGAATATAACCAACATAATATAGTTCGTAGTAGAATGTATAATATGTATATACTATAGTTTTTTCTTAGCTTCGTGTGTTTATTTTCTTCTATTTCCATTTCACCTTTATTCATTATTATATAACCAAATTTTTTAAATAATCAATAATGAATGATTCCTGAAACCGTATTAGTTTTGATAACTCCCTTTTATTACAATTAAAGGTGCTCTTTGATAAAATTTAGGACGGCTGTAAGTAATGAAATTTCCAGTAAATTAGCGGAATATTACTCAGATGATCATATTTATGGTTTTAACAAATGATAATATTGTCAAGACTTTTTACTTCGTCTGAATTGTTTGTTATATCTGTGTATTAAACGATTAACAATTTTACTGATGTATCATAGGTTAACAAATAGGTAAAAATTAAAAAATATATATTTCTGGCTTCTATGATTAATAATTCATTTTTCTTAAATATCTCATGTGTAAACGCCAGTTTTTTTTTAAAATGTGTAATAATATTGTATTTGTAATAGATCTTTGTAAAAAGTAACAAAGTTGATTAAAATTAAACAACCCGTAAAGATCCCTAAGCTTACAGTAGAAGGGTTAGGTTTAATCCAGCATGATTATACTGCGGGTTGGCGGATTAGTACCAGTAACTAATGATTTTAGAGGTTCCTCAAATCACTACAAAAACCCATAAGAATCAAGTCAGTTAAAATTTTTTTGAAACTCAAATATCAGTGGGAATCGAACGGATGACTTTTGGGTTAATAGAAGTTTCACACAACTATCCAAAAAAGGTCATCAAGGGCTAATAACAAAAATATTTTTTTGCGCTAACATTGTTTATTGTATAAACAATAGAGGTAGATATTTGCGAAGAACAATTAATATGTACCTAAGTAAATAAGAGTTTAATATAGAATTCAACAATATATAAAGAGAAAAAAGTTTTTTGACCTTACTGTCACTTAATACATGCTATTGTACCTGTATGTGCTAGCTTTTTTACCGACTTGAAATTAGAAATTTTCAATTCGACTGTCTTTTTATGTTTGTTATCTCATAACTTTTTATTGGTTATATCGATTTTGAGGTTTTTATTTATTTATTCGAAAGGTGGTGCAGTTCATGTTGTCCCGTTTTTATTTGATTTAGGTCTGACAAATAAGTTTTTGAGTTATCTATAGTAATGCGTATTCGACTTCTCGTTTTATTACTTTTCGATGTAAATTTTAGTTGGTTTGTTTCCAGTTTCGAGCGAACTATTATACTTAGAAATAAACAGTAAAATGTTTTAGAGTATGTAATGTAATGTGTGATTTGTACAAATATTTCCGTTTCATATCTGTTCTTAGGGTATTCACACCGTGCTTTGGAGAGCATGTAAAGCTGTTGGCCCCGGCTGTTTTCATAGACACCTGATAGCGGTCGTTAGGTCATCATAGTAAATTATATTTCAGCTTATCCACAGTGGAGTAGTTTTTTTATATCACTAGTTCGGCAAACAAGCGTACAGCTCACCTGATGGTAAGAGATTACCGTAGCTTATAGACGCCTGCAACACCAGAAGTATCGCAAGCGCGTTGCCGACCCAATCCCCAATCCCTCCCCAGGAGCTCTGGTCACCTGACTCACCAAAATGAACACAATACTGCTTGAAAAGAGTATTATTTAGCTATGGTCTTCTGTAAGGTCGAGGCACTACCCCAGTCGGGCTGCTTCATATTTTGAGCAGGAAATTCCTGCTGTGCCCTACCTCAGTAAAAAAAAGTAGTGTAGCTGTTTGTTGGGCTTAGCTTTGAACCTTCCGCTATAAGGAAAATGAGGTTTATGTCCAGCAGAAGGCTGGCTATATTCTCATCTTGGTAGTTGTATAGGATGGGAGCGGTGTCGTTTTATTTGGATTAAGTCAACTTAAAAAAAATTAATGCTGTCGTGTGATTTTTATTAAAAAAAACTAATATTATATATAAATATATGGTACAATTTTAATAAATTTACCTTTTTAGTAGTTTATATTTTAATATGATCTATTTCGAGGCGAGCACAATCGCTGGCATCAGCTTTTACTCGTGTTATTATAATGTTAAGCACACAGTACATTCAACTAGAGTATTACTAATTATTTTATAATTATATATTTTTTTCGTTCACTTATCTTTGTTACTGTATTCTTTTTGATAATATTTCGGTAAAGCTAAACCATACTTTCCAATAACAATTTTTTTCCAACACCAATACCTTTGAAGATATTGCATCTATAATATAGATATTTTTCTTATATATTAATCAATTATTGTCAAACGAATTACAATAAAAGAAAACTATTAAAATCTTTTATCTTGTCGAGTGTCATCATTTTTTTGTACTTTACTTCATACCGACATCTTTAAAACTAACTGCTTATATTTTCAAATTAAATTTGTATTCAAATTTATTTGTAAAACAAAAAAATGCATAACTATAACATAATATATAACATTGCGTAATCAACAAAAATAATATTTAATTTATTACATGTGCCTACATATAAAGTAATATACATTTTGATTGTGGACTATATTCACTTACTTAAGGCAAATTGTAAGATGACAATAGTGTAAGTGGTCAAGAGGTCGAAGAAGTACAACGGCAGCTCAGCATCCATTGTGAAGACGCGGCAGATCGTCATCTTACTGAATTTAGATCTGTTGAGCCTGTGGACGTTCTTAAACAGCTTCTTTGTACCTGTAAGTTAAATCAAGTTTTCGTTACAAATACTGAATTTTTTATAAGGTTTTTTTTCGAAATGAGGTTCGATGGAGGTAAATAAATAATATGTGTTTAAGACGTCAGACAAATTAACTGGGATTTTTTTTTAAAGATAGATATCATTTTGTCGTTGCATAATTATAGCAGTGTTATGTATGTGCACAAAAATATTAACTTCATCAACAAAAAAAAAAAAAAAAAAATGAAAATTAGAAATAAACAAAATTGTTACACAAACTTTGCAAAGTAAAACGTTTCACTTATAGGCCAAGGTTACATTTTAGGATTACCATTAAATGTATCCAAAGCACAATTTAAACGACCTTTACAAAACCTTATTTCATCATGCGGCAACAAAATGTTTTAAAGACAAATATGTGTTTTAACGAAGGTGGCATTTATGAAGGACGTATAGCAGATGTTATAATGGAGTTTTGGTAATTTTTGAAAGTGCAACTGTTGAATATTCATCATTTTCATTTTAGTGAAATCTACATTACAAAATAGCAATAGCTTAGCTCTAACTATGCTTGAATATAAAAATACTTAACTATTTACAAAAAAAACCACAGTAAGGATTAGTTTTACAGCTACTCTGTCGCTACGATACCTTGAGTCTCTGAATACAATAGACACTGTCTTTCAGCTTCTTTTATGCTTGTGCAGAACAATTCACACTCCTTGATGCACAGAATGAGCAGGATAAAACTTTTGTAAAGTATACCTAGATAGAAACTCTCGATGACAATTCCATCTACCTGGAGAGCATTCAAATTTTATTACATTTTGACACAAAGTCATATAAATCACATTACATTGATTTTATTGTTCATATATGTTTTTTTTTTTTTTTTTTTTTTTTTTTATAAAATAGACACAAAATATTATATTTATCATTAAGTAGCAGCCCTCCATGAAGCCTAGAATTGGAAATACGAACAACAGTTTAAGATAGGTCATACCGCATATTTACCAAATATTTCAGTAAACGCTCATTTTGAAATAAAAATTAACATAAAAGACTTTCAGAAGGCCCGAACCTTGAAATACCTGTTGGATATTCTTTTAACCCAGCGCCGTTGTGTATGGGTATGTAGTACCCGACAGATTTAAGAGCTGTCGCGTCGACGATGACGTGTTGGCGCAACGGTCACGGGACTGATTTGGTAAATTATGTCAGATCACATCGACCATGTAACATTTTTTTATGTTGCATTGCTTTTGTTGTGTTTTTATTATTTATTGACGTATTATTTATACTTATTCAGAGATTTGTCCACGATGTTGTGCAAAAATGAACAAAGACGACTTTTAATCCAATTTAGTTATCTTCTAACTATGAAAACGAACAGTCCAGATAGAGTTCGATTGTATTTTACAGCGAAGTCAAGATAGACTGAATATGAGGGTGGAGATAGAGGTGAGCAAAAAAACTGTTACTGCTACCAGTGACCAGAAGTTAGACATAGAAAAAGAATACCACATAGTGCTTAAATAAATATATAAATAAATAAGACTAATACACAAATAAAAAAGAAAACTTGGTTTATTCATTTGTTTATTCTAATAATAAAAAAAAAAAAAACTATGTGGCTGTATAATTATCAAGCTTATATTGTTATCTAGTATAAGAAAAAAGTATTATCATGACCGCCAAGTATAATTATTTTGTTTTAGAATATTTAATTAAATTTATGTTTCAAACAGTGATTACCAGAGAAAATAATTTTAAATTTAATTTTCGATGATAATATTCTCATTTTGTAGTAAGTAAAGTATTTTTCTTACAAATTACACTAGTTATTATTGCATAGTTCCCTCAAATAAATTTCTAATATAGACATAAAATTAATAGAGTGCCTAGGCATATTGTTCATGGTTAAAATGCACCCGGTCACAACGGCAATGTTCTGTTTAGTCAGGACAATGACGCCGGGTTAAAAACATATTTTCTAACAAGACAGAGATCAAAAATACTTATCCCATTAAGAAAAGCACAAACTCGGCTCCTTGTATATTTCATTTAAATCTGTTCAATCAAAATACAGATAAAAAGATCAACGGCAAAAGGTTAAATATATACATTTTGACAAGCAATTATAGAGAGTCAATAAATATCTTCAATGTATATAATTCAACCTCTTATATGACACTTTCCGTATATAAATATAAATCAGTTTTATTTATTACCTAGATTACAAATAAATTAAGTTCATTTGTATATTTAACAACAGAAATGTACTTACTGAGAAATTATTTACAGTATTTAATTTCACTATTTCTGTATAAGCCTGAACGTAAATCAAACTTAGTACAAAAGTGTACATAAGCTGTAGAAGTATCTGAAATTGAAAACACATTTTTGATATTAGTTAAAAATCTGAAAGAATATCATACAATTTGTGTTAATAATAATACTTTTTATGACTTCCCTAATCAACATTGTTTTTAAACAATTTACAAAAAGAGAATAGAAGATACGTTTTCAAGATTTAAGTAGTGTTATCAAGCCTATGCCTTAGCATATGAAAATTTTCATGAATGTATTCAAAGTATATACTCACCGGCACTTGAAAAATAGTTTTGATTAAATCAAATGTTTCCAAAATCTTGATATAACTATTTAAGAAACTCCTTAAGCAGACAAATTTATTTTCTCTAATATGTCTGTTGACATGGTGATGAGAGCATTGCTCAGAAATATATTGAATATTATGGATCCATACTAATAAGTAGCTTCTAATTAGTTTTATATATCGAAACGCAGATATTATATTGACTTCATAAAAAATAACTATAATATAGTAAACACCGTGCGCTGCACCATTTATTTGAAATTTACTTGGAAGCAATTGGGCAAACATACTTGCTGCGATTAAAAAACCAACGATATTTAGTGTGATAAAATACCAATTTTCTTTTCGCCAGTTATTTAAACTTTTATCGTATCTTCGGAAATTCTGACAATGTTCGTTAAAAATTTCTTGCAAGTTTATTATCATTCGAATCGTTGTATTGTTGTTATAAACGTTGTTTACAAACAAGACTAAGGTTTTAATTATGTAGAGAACGTAGTTAATCACCACCAAGTAGTACAAGAACCTCGTTGATTTAAGAGAATTCAAGTCTCTGATTCCAATGAACCAAGAGTGCGCGTATATAATAAGTACCACTATTAAAAACGACAAAGTGTTGTAGATACAGCCTTTGGAGTTAATAAAGCCGTTTCTTATCGTATACTTGGACTGAAAGAATATGAATTCGAAAAGATTGAGTGGAAAGAGGGCGTTTCGAATTTTTTGACCGATAAAATTACTTCTATGATAATTATTATTATTTCCGATCATATTTGATAAAATAATATTTTAATTGAACAAGTTATCCACGTATAGAAACGAGAAAACAGTAAGCCAGTTGAAATATATTGGTCGGCGTCCAATAAGAGACTCAGTCGTCGCGTTGACTTTTACGTTTATTAAACAATTATATTAAAAGGGTCGATTGCTTTTCTATCCATCACAAAAGTGACTATAAGTTTACTTAATTTTTTAAGTCTGCATTTAACAAGTATAGACCATGAAGATGAAATTTTATTGTAATAAACATATTTGAACACAGGATTTGTAGCTATTGCTGTTAATTTTATCTCAATTACAAACCGTAAAATTAACGATTAATTTCAACCAAAATTGTAAAGTTCACTATTTAAATAATACTCCACTATTTAAATATTAAATTAGTCGGTTAAACAAACGAGTTCCTGTGACAGACTTGACACTTTGAAGGGTAGTTGTCGATAGTGTACATAATTGTGTTTGTAGGAAAACGAAACAAAAACCGACTTCAATTATATCGACAAGTAATACAACGTAGGTAGACGAAAATTTAGTCAAGTAAATTTATTTATTTATTTATTTATATTATTATAAGTAAATACGCATTATCAAAGATTACTCCAAAAGTTGTTATTAGGTTTCGATGACATTTAAATGTGACCACATGATAAACATCGGCTTTTAAAATTATTAAAATCGGTACACCCAGTAAAAAGTTATGCGTATTTTCGGGTTTACCCCGATTTCTCTGGGATCCCGTCATCAGATCCTGGTTTTTCTTTTATCATAGTACCACACCAGGGATATCTTCTTTCAAACAAAAAAAGAATTATCAAAATCGGTTCATAAACGACGAAGTTATCCCCGAACATACATAAAAAAATATATATATACACATATGGTCGAATCGAGTAACCTCCTTTTTTGAAGTAGGTTAAAAAATTTTGTATCATAAAAATTTCAAATTTTTTCACTACAATTATTGATGTCGTCATATAAACGAGCTCCGACTAAATACGCGTAAGACGAGGCTTCTTATAGCTCGTAAAATATTTAGAACGATTAAAAAGAAAACAAAAAATTAAAAATAACATCTAAGAATTAAATTCACATCATTATAAGTGAATAGAAAACATTGTAAATTCATTAATTTAAGTAGAGTGCTTCGGATTTATCTGTACATCTGACATAATTGTGTTTGCTCGCAAACGAAAAAAAAACCGACTTCAATTACATCGCAGAGTAATACAACGTAGATCGACGAAAAAATAGTAATACTTTGTTCGTATTCCATATAACGCGACATCATAAAACTGTAGAATTATATAATGTTCTATTGTTATTTCTAACATTTTGTTAGCGATTGTAGGCAGAAATTTCATAAAAGGCCCGTCGTCGATTCGCGCGAAGCGCTGACATCGCTTATTACGGCGGGTTTTTTAGTTGAAGCGGATTTATATTGAATTACGGTTTATGTCTTTTTTATTAAAAATATGTAATGTTCATGTTTTCACACAGCTCCGATGCACGACTGGAGTTTACCCCTTCAGATCAACTGTCTAAATAGGCACAAAAAGGCTTACTAGTCTAAGAAATATATTATTACTATATCAAATTGTAAATAAATGAATCCAATAACGCCATCTATCGGAACCTAATTGCGTTATTAGAAAACGTCTGAACGCTATCTCTAACAAGGTCATTCGTTCAGTAGATTTTACTGTTCAATTTTTTCATTCCGGGGCCTTAAATAAAAATCGATTCTTAAGGAGAAAACTCCAAAAACAGTCAAGTAAATACGCCATATCAGATATAGCTCAAAAAGTTCGAGTCAAATCTCAATTATATTTAAATGACGACATGACAAGTATTAGCTTTTGATTTATACAAAAAAGATCAAAATCAGTGTACCCAGTAAAAAGATATAACGTATAATACAACGTAGGGTGACGAAAAAACCGTCAAGTAAATACGCAATTTTAGATATAACTCACAAATTAGTAATCAAATCTCAATTAAATTTGAATGGGACCACGTGACGAATAGTAGTTTTTTAATTTATATAAGAAACGTCAAAATCGGTGCACCCAGTAAAAAGTTATGAGGTATAATACAACGCAAGGTGACGAAAATAATGTCAAGTAAATACGCGTTATCAAAGATTAATCAAAAAGTAGTTATCAGATCTCGATAAAATTTATATGTGACCACATGATAAACATCAGCTTTCGATTAAAGTAAAAATTATCAAAATCGATACACCCAGTAAAAAGTTATTGCGGATTTTCAAGAGTTTCCCTCGATTTCTCTGGGATCCCATCATCAGATCCTGGTTTCCTTATCATGGTACCAAACTAGGGATATCCCTTTTCCAACAAAAAAAGAATTGTCAAAATCGGTACACCCAGTAGAAAGTTATGTGGTATAATACAACATAGGTCGACGAAAAAAGCGTCAAGTAAAAACGCATTATTAGATATAATTCGAAAAGTAGTTGTTAGATCTCAAATAAATTTAAATGGGACCAATCGGCACACACCACCTTTCGATTAAAACAAAATTTGTCGAAATCGGTCTAGCTGGTCAAAAGTTCTGATGTAACATACATAAAAAAAAAAAAAAAAATACAGTCGAATTGAGAACCTCCTCCTTTTTTGGAAGTCGGTTAAAAAATATAAAATTACTGTCTGTATGGCTATTTTATTATTATATAAAAGTGGTTTTACATTAATTATGATTGGGTTATTACAGACTAATATAACTAAAATTTGTAAAATTGCAATTTAAAGGTTCTTTTGTAGATTATTACCTTAGCAAAAAAATTATTTTGGTTTATTTTATTGTGTAAGTAATATTAAAAGGAAAATTGAAGAATAACAATAATATAAGTAGCAAAAAGATCCAGTAAATGTAACAGCAGCACAGCGTCCATATAAAAGACACGGCACAATGTCATCTTGTCAAACTTAGCTCTGTTTACCCTGCGGATATTCTTATATAGGTGTTTTGTACCTGTAAATGAAGTTATCTTAAATTGAAAGAGCCAGCAAAAAGGTCTAATTTGTATCGTACAGCCAGACTTCATTACAAATGAAATGAGTAAAATGTTTTCTTCGCGGTTTGTATGTGACACAGAACAGCCAAAAATATATATATTTTGAACTCGATTTCGCCATCAAACGTAGCTATACTAGCAATTCTCTACTTTAATGGATTCCACCAAACCATAATTGATTAAGTAGTAGGTCGACGTCTTCCACCTGTTTTCATAGACCCGGGTAGCTAAAAACACTAAGACACAAAAGTTGTCCCCAATTTCGAGATGTTACTCTTAGTTTTAAACAGCATACTCGCGCTTTAGCTTGTTACTGTTTTTTCTCGCTAATCCTGGTAGTTCGTTGAGCATGCTGGAGGTCCGGGTTTTTCCTACTTGAATGACAGCGGCCGCTACTAGGTGATTTATTTTCAGTTTAATGGAACGAGGTCGCACCTACTTAAGCTTCGACTTGAAGTTACGTTATGGTCATTCAGTCAATCAGGGAGGCAGCTCGTCAGTCAGACTATAGCGCTTTGCGTGACGCAGTGGCGAACGCTACTGCATCTTAAGGTTTACAAGGCTTTTGGAGTTAAAAAGACCTTTAATCTCATCAGAAATATACACTTATTACGAAACTAAACATGAGTGACATTTGTAAAAGAATTACATTTCTGATTTAATCGTTATCTACAAAAAAAAAACATGTAATAAGAATGTGTGACTTGTTTTCATACAAACAAAAAACTGCTTAAATATCTAATAATTATAAACAGTGTTACTACAACGTGCAAATGCAAATATGTTTTAAAATTTATATCAGTATAACGTGCATAAAAAGAAATTTTTTATCTCTTTGTGAACCAAAAACACTAAATTATGGAACAGCTAACTAAATATACATACTCAAACTTCTATTATTTTCGTAACATAATAAGCTCTGTCTCTCAGCTTCTTTTACACTGGCGTAGAATTCTTCACACTCCTTGATGCATAGGCTAAGAAGAGTGATATTTTTCCATATCCAGCAGATAGTATTATGTAAAAATAGAAAATTTTCATGTATCTGAAAATAATTTTGACTTAAGTAATTTTTAAAATTTATAATAAAAAGCATTCAAAATTTCTTTAACATATTTCTTCGAAAATTTCTCAATTGCTAGGGCTGGGATCTAATTCTTATGTCACATACGATTAATTACTTAGTGTTTCGAAAAGTGATCGATAATTATCGCTCATTCGAGAAAGTTTGAAGTCTACCAATGATGGTATGTACGGTGATGTTAAAAGCAATGACTTAGCATATAGATAGGCGATAAAAAAGAATAAAAAGTGTCCACAAAAATGTTTTCTAAGCTATAAAAATAATCTGACCGATACTTAAGTGGGTATATGCAGAGCATATTGCTTAAACTATCGACATAGTTAGGAGTAAAGTTTCTAGAATGAGTATCTCTAGCGAGAAATTCAGTGTTGGAAAACGTCCGTCCGTTGGTAAACGACCTAAAACAAGTTTCTTGGAGTTGCAAGTGCAAGAAAAAAAGCTAGCGATACTCATCGTGTTATTTGGCCATAAAAGTTGTTTTCGTCAATTCTATGAAAACTGTAATATATATCAAACTGTGCAAAAAAGTATATGTTAACAGCAGTAGTATCTAAAAAAAAAAACACCTGTTAATAGTATAAGCAAATGATGCGGACGAATGTTGCTAAGTATACTTATTTGGCCGGCTTTAAAAACATCTTGAATTAATGATATTCTACTGTTGTATCACATAGTTGTTGCTCGAAGTCTCAACGTAAGTATTATTTTGTACTAATTTATGGCTGTGTAATAAAGGAAACTCATTTTCTACTTACCGGTATTTGAAATATGACTTCCATTAAATTAAATGTTTCTAAAATTTTGATATAGGTATCAAAAAAATTAAGGTACAGATTTTGTTCTTTTTATTATTTCTTCTTGCGTCATACTGCGAGTACTGCTTCGCGAAACATTGAACATTATTAATCCAGGCTAACAAACATCTTCTTAACAATTTCAAATATCGGAACATATATAATATATTGATGTCGTAAAAAAGATATATGAAATAGTATAAAACATAAGTTAAATTAAAGGGATATAATTTCGCCGGCAAAAAAAGGGGTGCAATAATTGCTAAAACTAAGTAACAGAGGATAAGTAGTAAGATGTAGCAATAATTTCCTATCCGCCACTTATTTGAACATTTATTGTACCTGCGAATGTCCTCGCATGTGACGTTAATAATCTTTTGTAAATTTATTATGAGTTTAGTCATATTTCCGTTGTTGTAGACATTATTTACGAACAACACAAAGCTATTGATGGTGTAGAGAATAAAGTTGAGTAAAATTACATAGTGAAAGATCGTTGAAGGAGTCGAATCATTTTTATTAATATACATAGAAGTGAAATGAGTGTACACAACGAAGAAAACGAAAAATAACGACATGATGTTGTACATATAACACTTAGGGTTAATGAAGTTGTTTCTAATTGTATACTTGGATTGGAAGAATACATATTCGAAAATGTGAAGGGGCAAGATGGCGGTTTGGAACTTTTGATCGATAAAATTATTTTCATGATACTTATCTCCATTTTCCATCATTTTTCATATGTCGATCTATTAATTTAACTATTTCTTGAGTTTCACTATATTAGTGGATTAAATTTTAATGAGATACTCATATATTTTTTTTACGTGGGGAAAGTTCTCATGGATACCAATCGGTACGGCACGGCGGCACCAGAGTGGTTATGCTACTCTTACTAGCCTCGCCTAAGTCAATTCTGACGTTAAATAATTTGCAAGTAAACGACACCGTTACTATGCCATATGTAAACACGCATATTAATTCCCTTAACAGTTTTATGTTTAGACGAAATATTATGACTTGAGAATCGAAGTTTTCAAATTATAGAAATGTTTTGTATTATTACATGGTATAAAACAAAGTCGCCTCCCGCTTTCTGTATGCTTAGATCTTTAAAAATACGCAACAGATTTTGATGCGGTTTTCTTTAGAAAATAATGTGATTCCAGAGAAAGCTTTATATGTATTATCAATTCATCATGATCATCATCACTTTAGCCTATTGCAGTCCACTGCTGGACATAGGCCTCCACAAGTTCACGCCAAAAATGGCGTGAACTCATGTGTTTTGCCCATAGTCATCACGCTGGGTAGGCAGGTAACCTCAGAGCTGGCTTTGTCGCACCGAAGACGCTGCTGCCCATCTTCCATTCAACTGCTGGCTTTGAAATACAGGCCGTAGACAAAATGAGATACAATGTTCTTCATATCAGGTGTCGATATTATGTTGGACCAACTGTCCTTCGTATGAATCATTAATTTACTACGAGCTGTACGCGAGATGACGCAGCAGTCGCTTTTGTATTGTTTCTATTCGAATCGTATGCTTTTTGTAGCGAGGACGCCAAATTTGACTGCAGTACTCTAGCTTACTTTTGACCAGACTACTACAAAGTTTAATTGTAGTAGCTGCCTTTCTGAACTCTTTGGAATTCTTCAATACAAAAACCAATGACTTTGTAGCTGTAGTGATTATATTATCTATATTTTCGGTAAACTTTTATTCACTTTCTATTATGACGCCCAAATCATGCACCGATCGTACCGGTTAAAGCAAAAAGTGCTGGTCGTGACGGAATTCTACCTATACTGATCTATATTTATGTGAGTTCACTAACTGCACCTCTGACTCTCATATTTTCATTATCTTGAGGAGAGGTATTTTCCCTGAAAAGTGGAAAAAAGCGCTGATCGTGCCAATCTTTAAGGGTGAAAACGCTGCACATGTTATTAATTATAGACCTATATCCATTTTATCTACTGTGTTAAAGGTCTTCGAGAGCTTGGTCCAAAGATTTCCAAAGATTTTGTGCAGCACATTAGTTAGCACCAATATGTTTTTATATCTGGACGACCTGGATATAAACTTTTCTTTCGAGTGTTTTTGCGAAAACACATAATTTAAAGTATGAGGTGAAAAAGTATAGGACGCTATAGATTTTCACCACGTCCTAATTTCCACTGCTGAAGGTTGGGGATATAAAAGCTGATTTCCAGATTTTAAGAATGATACCTTCTTTTAATGGGCATGGAAATAGTGTAGTAGTATTACTAGTAGTTTCATTAGGCTAGCAGAACATCACGTAATAAATAACGGCGGTATATGATCGGGACCGGCCCCTTAAGTTAAGTCCAGGACTTAAGTAGCTTTCTAATCGTTTCCGGGGTTATATCTGTGTCTGTGATTACGTTAATATGGTAGGGGGATGGAACATGAGTTTGAGAATGAGCGTTGGATGTGGTAAATGATAGAAATGTGGATTGGAAGTAGTTTTAAAACAATCTACTACTAACACACATACATATAGGTGTATATATACTAGCGACCCGCCCCGGCTTCGCACGGGTGCAATGTTGATACTAAATATACTACAGAATGTCTTTATTTATAATGTGAAGCTAGCTTATGAGATGGTTATTAACATTATAACAACAACATTCATATATGCGTCGTCAGATTAGACGTTGTTACAGAATGCGTTGAAGAAATAAAGGTTCACTGCTCGTTCCCCGTAGGTCCCCGACTTCTTAATAATATTCGTGCCAAATTTGAAGTAAATCCATGCAGTACTTTTTGAGTTTATCCCGGACATACATACAGACAAACAGACCAAAATTCTAAAAACTATATTTTTGGCTTCGGTATCGATTGCAGATCACACCCCAAGTATTCTTTAAAAAAATATTCAATATACAGTTTTGACTTTCCTACCATTTTATTATATGTATAGATATATATAATCTTCTGTATTAGCACTATCTTCTTCATAAGAAATGGAGGAGGGAATATTATTAAAGCTTTATTTTATAAAAGACTAAAACAACTTTGGGTTTTCGACTATTTTTTATAAATATATAAGTAGTGTAGCAATTTGATTCTAATGATTTAGCCCTGTAACGGAGTAAGGAAAAGGAACCATAGTCTTTAATTTTAACATTATATTGTACGCATTACATTTAAACAGAGTACTACTAAATTATTTTATAACTAGCTATACCCGTGCGAATAATTCGCTCTAAATAAGTATAATAATTTTCACTTTACAAATTTACAAAAAAGTATTTATACTTTGATTTGAAATCATGATGTTGACGCTGTTTCAAAATTAAAGCCGTCATAATTATATATGCTATTTTAATAATTATTCCATTTACAAAATCAAAAGCAATAATAAATTTTTTAGTTGTTGACGCTGGTAGAACAAGCAATTATCTGTAAAATAATATTATTTATGTGGAGTAATTGTAAGGGTTGTCTTTCTAAAAAGGGTGGTAAACATCTTAACTGTAGCATATTAATATGTATAGTTTTCAGTGTTTTACCTTTGTTACTGTATTCTTTTTAACAATATTTCAGTAAAGCTAACCCACTCATTATCATAACTTCAGCCTATGCAGTCGACTGCTGGACATAGGCCTCCCCAAGTTCGCGCCAAATATTATGGTGCGAACTCATGTGTTTTGCCCGTAGTCACCACTCTGGTAACGGCAGTAAGAATATAGCCACCCCCTCTTTTCACGTCGATATCGTAAGAGGCGACTAAGGGATAACACAGTTCACACACACCATTTTTGGCACGAACTTGTGAAGGCCTATGTCCAGCAGTGGACTGTATCAGGCTAAAGTGATGAATACATGCTTTTACAACATTTTTCTAGGCGTTATTCCGGATCCAATGAGCTATCACACATCATTTTAAGAGCAGTATCTCTATTTTTGACCATTTTCAACTTTTCAACTAGACTATTGGTATCGAAGAGAGTTGCTGGTTCTATTCACCGTGTTCTTGAAGGAAGTCTTCAATAGAATACCGTTGTGTTGTTGAGAAATGGCGTCGCCTTTCATATCCAGAATTAGCTAGCCAGCGGATCCTTTTCTCACCCCCGGACAACTATTTATTTCAATAAATTTTTATTTCCAATATTTTGAGCTTAAATCTATTTCTTACCTATTTCTATATTACATTCTCTATTTATTAATCATACTATTAGTGCGGCGCGCGCGATTATTATCAAATAACGAGTTAAAAATACTTCTGGGAATATTTATAGTTACCTCGTCCCCCACTGTCTAGTATAAATATATCAGATCTTTGATCCGCGTTAGTCCTGTTCTTACGCGCGTCGCTTACATATCTATGAATATATTAATAATTTCTTAATTTCTATTAAAAAGCATAAAATATTATCACACGATAATATATGTATTAAAACATCCTTATATTAATAATTATACGATAAAATATCTTTTTTCTATACGAACTATTACTACCTCTTTCTAAGATATCCTTTATCTATACAAATCCCATCGCTATCCCTTTCTTTATTAAACTATATATTAAAAACTTTTGAAGAGGACTCATAAATAAACGAAATAATATGAATGAAATATAACATAAAACAAATATCTTAATAACTAATTTAAACATTAAGCTATTATCCTATAATTCTATACTTTATAAATGTAATTAGTTAAGACTATGCGTATCCTTACGCGCAAAAGAGAGCGCTATACTATGTTGTCTCGCTTACGCACGAGTGAAAGAGATCATCTACGACTGATTTCCTCGGTTGTTTCATACAATTAATAGTAAAATTTATTTGTAAAAAAAAAAAAAAAAAAAACGCATAAATATAATAATCTAACATTATGTTATCAACGAAGACAATATTTAATTTATTACATGTGCCTACATATAAAGTAATATACATTTTGATTGTGGACTATATTCACTTACTTAAGGCAAATTGTAAGATGACAATAGTGTAAGTGGTCAAGAGGTCGAAGAAGTACAACGGCAGCTCAGCATCCATTGTGAAGACGCGGCAGATCGTCATCTTACTGAATTTAGATCTGTTGAGCCTGTGGACGTTCTTAAACAGCTTCTTTGTACCTGTAAGTTAAATCAAGTTTTTATTACAAATACTACTTATAAACAATTATAAGGTTTTTTCGTAATGAGGTTCGATAGATTTAAATAAATAAAATTTGTTTAACATGGCAGACAAATTAAATGTTTTTGAAAATATAGATATAGTGCTATGTATGTGAACAAAAATATTAATTTATTCAACAAAAAAAAAATAATAATAGAAAATTTGGAATAAAGAAAATTGTAACATAAACTTTGAAAAGTAAAACATTTCTCTTATAGGCCAAGGTTACATTTTAGGATTACCATTAAATATATCCAAAGCATAAATTAAATGGCCTTTGCAAAAACTTATTTCATCATGCGGTCAAAAAAAAAAATTCTAATGACAAATATGTGTTTTAACAAAGGTGGCTTTTATGAAGGACGTACAGCAGATGTTATAATGGTTGAGTAAAGTTTTGGTAATTTTTGAAAAGTGCAACTGTTGAATATTCTAAATTTTTATTTTAGTGAAATCTAAATTCTAAAGTATATACGCAATAGCTTCACTCTAACTATACTTGAACAGAAAAATACTTTAGTGCATACTTGAAAAAAAAACCACAGTTAGGATTAATCTTACAGTTACTCTATCGCTACTAGATACCTTGACTCTCTGAATACAATAAACACTGTCTTTCAGCTTCTTTTATGCTTGTGTAGAACTCTTCACACTCCTTGATGCACAGAATGAGCAGGATAAAACTTTTGTAAAGTATGCCTAGATAGAAACTTTCGATGACAATTCCATCTAAAACCTATGTTTATAATAAATATAATATAACATTATATGACAATTAAAAAAAAAATAACTATATCAAAACATTCAAATTGTATTAAATTTTGACACAAAGTTATATGAACCACATTACATTGATTTTATTGTTATTGTACCTATGTTTATTTGAAACAAAGTTCCCTATGGGACGTTGTGGAGGGGTACCCTAGCCGGCAAAAAACGTCCGTAACGTTAAAAAAAGCGTATGATTTTTATGTATCATCACTTCATATTATAAAACAAAGTCGCTTTCGCTTGTATAATACGGTAGAGAAACACTGATAATTTTAGAGGTTTCTAATGTGATGTCGTAAATAAACACATTTTTTGCGCCTACATTGCAAACGCTGGCTGAATAACCGCGGCTATTGAGTTCTCCGAACACTATAGCTATTTCACTAAGTGTCACTACGGCTACAACGGTCTCCACGTGTGTCTGAAGAACACGCGGGTAAATTATATCAGACCACATCGGCCATGTAACATTTTTATGTACATAGTATTTGTGTGTTTTTATTATTTATAACTATATTAACGTATTATTTATACTTTTTCAGATATTTATCCACGATATTGTGGCAAAATGAAAAAAGACGACTTTTAATCCAATTTAGTAATCTTCTACCAATGAAAACGAACAGTCCAGTTCAGATAAAGTTCGATCGTATTTAACAGCGGAGTCAAGATAGACTGAGAATCATTTTCTGTGTCTTTTACTACATAATACTATTTATTTATTTTAATATATAAATAAATAAGACTAATACACATATGAAGAAGATTGCTTGGTTTATTTCATTTTTTATTCTAGCAATAAAAATGTTGTGTTACTGTATCATTATTAAGTTTATGTTAACTTGTATAAGAAAAAAGTATTGTCATGACCGCCAAGTATAATTATTTTTTGTTTTAGAATATTTAATTAAAGTTATCTTACAAACAGAGATTCTCAGAGAAATTCATTTTAAATTTAACTTTCGATGATTATATCATCATTTTGTAGTAAGTAAAGTATTTTTCTTATAAATTACAGTAGTTATTATTGCCTAATTTTGAAACGTAGGTTTTTAAGATAGATATAAAGTTGATAGAGTCCCTATGCATATTGTTCATGGGTAATATACCTACACCCAACTACAACGGCAATGTTCTGTTTGGTCACGACAATGACTTCGGGTTAAAAATATCTTTTCTAACAAGACAGAGATCAAAAGTACTTATCCCATTAAGAAAAGCACATACTCAGCTCCTTGTATATTTCACTTTAATCTGATCAAAATACAGATTAACAGATTGACGGCAAAAGGTTAAAAATATATATTTTGACAAGAAATTGTAAACATCTACTAGGTATAGAATTGAATCTCTCATAATCTTATATGATACTTTCCGCATAAATATAAACTAGTTTTATTAACTACTTAGATTACAAAGAAATTAAGTTCATTTGTGTATTTAACAATAACAATGTACTTACTGACAAATTATTTGCAATATTTAATTGTCCTAGTTCTGTAAAAGCTTGAACGTAAATCAAACTTTGTGCAAAAGTGTACACAAGCTCTAGAAGTATCTGGAATTGAAAACACATTTTATTAACAATATCAATCGATGCTAAAAATCTGAAATGATAATTTGTATTAAAATACTTTATATGACAAATCAATCAACAAGTTTTTTAAACAATTTACAAAAGGAGAATAGAAGATACCTTTTCAAGATTTAAGTAGTGTTATCAAGCCTATGTCTAAGCACATGAACATTTTCATAAATGTATTCAAAGTATATACTCACCGGCACTTGAAAAATAGTTGTAATTAAATCAAATGTTTCCAAAATCTTGATATAACTATTTAAGAAACTCCTTAAGCAGGCAAATTTATTTTCTCTAATGTGTCTGTTGACATGGTGATGAGAGCATTGCTCAGAAATATATTGAATATTATGGATCCATACTAATAAGTAGCTTCTAATTAGTTTCATATATCGAAACGCAGACATTATATTGACTTCATAAAAAATAACTATAATATAGTAAAAACTATGCGCAGCAATATTCTTTTGAAATTTACTTGGAAGCAATTGGGAATACATACTTGCTACGATTATAAAACCAACGATATTTAGTGTGATAAAATACCAATTTTCTTTTCGCCAGTTATTTAAACTTTTATCGTATCTTCGGAAATTCTGACAATGTTCGTTAAAAATTTCTTGCAAGTTTATTATCATTCGAATCGTTGTATTGTTGTTATAAACGTTGTTTACAAACAAGACTAAGGTTTTGATTATGTAGAGAACGTAGTTAATCACCACCAAGTAGTACAAGAACCTCGTTGATTTAAGAGAATTCAAGTCTCTGATTCCAATGAACCACGAGTGCGCGTATATAATAAGTACCACTATTAAAAACGACAAAGTGTTGTAAATACAGCCTTTGGGGTTAATAAAGCCGTTTCTTATCGTGAACTTGGACTGAAAGAATATGAATTCGAAAAGATTGAGTGGAAAGAGGGCGTTTCGAAATTTTTGATCGATAAAATTACTTCTATGATAATTATTATTATTTCCGATCATATTTGATAAAATAATATTTTAATTGAACAAGTTATCCAAGTAAAGAAACGAGAAAACAGTAAGCTAGTTGAAATGTATTGGTCGACGTCCAATAAGAGACTCAGTCGTCGCGTTGACTTTTACGTTTATTAAACAATTATATTAAAAGGGTCGGTTGCTTTCCTATCCGTCACGAAAGTAACTAATTACTTAATTTTTTAGTCTGTATTTAATAAGTGTAGACCATGAATATGAATTTTCATTTAAGTAAACATATTTAAAATTACTTAGGAATATCACAATTTTTTTTATTCTGTAGTTATTGCTGATAATTTAATCTCATATATATATAATAATATATATATATTTTTTTAATTTATTTTATTTTTATTTTATTATGATTTAGCATCAAAAATACATAAAACCCTAAATTTGCATAATATATATGGCAAAACTACGTTTTCTGGGTCAGCTAGTATAAAAATAATATAATAAACACTTATATAGTTTATCAAATAATTTAAATATCCTTAAATATATGAATGCAAGAGTATATTATATTATACTCCGTTATATTTATAAAATGCGATGTAAAGAATCTCTGAAAGAGAAGTTTAGAGAGATTAACATCCTGGCCTTTGCATCGCATTGTATCCGTGAAAATAAGTATATCTATGAAAAATAGGCATTTATTTGTTAATCGTGGTGATCGACATGCCTCAAATGATGTAGCACTCAGGAACGACCACAAAATAACATTTGCTAAGTGCCGGCTCAGGAAAAAGAAAGTCGTTCCATTATGTTGTATGTCAGCCAATGGTGTGGCTGTTGTGCTGGCAACTGCGGGTTCGACCCCCGCACATGACAAACATTTATATCGGCCATAAAAATATTTGCCGTGGTCTGGGTGTTTGTGCAGTCCTTGTGGGTCTCCTCACCGTACCTCGGAGAGCACGTTAAGCCGTCGGTTCCAGTTATTATCATGTACACCTGATAGCGATTGTTACTCATAGTAGGAAATATATCCGCCAACCCGCATTGAAGCAGCGTTGTGAATTAAGCTCTGATCCTTCTCCACATGGGAAAAGAGGCCTGTGCCCAATAGTGGGATATTACTGGCTGAAATAAACATTAACAAACATAATATAAGCGAGGTTGATAAAACCATCACCGAAGTTACGCCATCAAAAGTAGATGTTTATACTATGAGACTAGGCATTCGGATTTCTATTAATATTATAAAGCTAGAGAAGTTTAGTTATATTATAGCTAGAGTTTGTTTGTTTTAATGCGATAATCCTAGGAACCACTCTGGTTCAAATTGAATTTTTTTTTAAATAAAAGATGAGGTCGGCAAATATGCGTTTGTTCCACCGTGGCAAGTGGTTACGGTAGCTTATAGACATGTCCAACACCAGAAGTATCGCATGCGCGCTCCGGACCCTAACCCTGTTCCTTCCCGGCAGCTCTTCCTACCATAGTCACCGCAGGAACACAACACTAACTTCTGTAAGATTGAGACACTTCCTTTGTCAGTATACTCCAGATTCTATTCAGGATATGTCCTGCTATCAGATATGATATATATTATATTGATCCTTTTTTAAATGTTACTATTACGTTTAACTATATATTTCTTTTTAATTATTTTTCAATAGAATCTATAATCTGAATTGGTGGAATCTTCGGTGTATCTAGTTACTTAAATAAAAATATGTATCGCTTAAAATGACGGCCCAAAAGTGCTTTTGAAGACTATTTGAATAAATACATTTTTGATTTAGATATGATTTAATTTGATTCAATAATTAGATAATATTAAAGGGCAAAACAATTTTTCATAGTAAATTATGTTAGAATATTATCAAAATATAATTATATCTAGTGTTAAGGAGAATATATTTTAGATTATCTATGGACTTGTTTATGGTGTATCAAAGGTGAATAAAAATTAACGTCAGTCAGTCTTGTCGCTACAGCTATTGTGTTTTATTAGGTTATGGGCCCAGTCTTGTTTTTACGAAATATAAAGTTATCTTACTGTGCGGAAATAATAATGTCGACGTCGGGATACTTACTAAATGTGCCGAAACTCAAAGGACGCGAAAATTATGACGATTGGGCGTTCGCAACAAGCAATTTTTTGTTGCTTGAGGGTATTGACATTGAAAATGTGCCGGCGACTATCAGTGAAACTGAGAAGCAGAAAGCCAAAGCTAAGCTCGTGATGACTATTGACTGTTCGTTATATGTGCATATCAAGAGTGAGACTACAGTGAGCGGTGTATGGAACAAATTGAAACAGTTATTTGATGACACGGGATATCAACGAAAGATAAGTTTGCTTCGAACATTAATTTCAATACGTCTCGATAATTGTGAATCCATGACATCTTATGTATCTCAAATGGTTGAGACAGCACAAAAATTGAAGGGGACAGGATTCGAGATCACAGATGAGTGGATTGGGTCTTTACTTTTGGCTGGACTTCCAGAAAAGTATTCACCAATGATAATGGCCATAGAACATTCTAGTATCGCCATTAGCGCTGACGTCATTAAAACAAAGTTACTTGATATGTGTTCTGAGGTTGGCACTACTCGAACAGACTCTGCATTTTTGACAAAACAACAGTGGTCAAAAAGTGGCAGCACTAACCGCAGACAAATGTCAATGTCAAGTGACATGACAATCGGAAAGAAACAAATCAAGTGTTATAATTGCAAGAAAGTCGGCCATTACAAAAATAAGTGTCCTGAACTAAAAGGAAATAAACAAGTAAAAATAAATGCTTTTAGTGCGGCTTTTTTCAACGGATTTTATAGTACAGAAGAATGGTACGTTGATTCAGGCGCAAGCGCACACATGACGTCAAATAAAAATTGTTTACTTCGAACCCGACCAGTGGATGAAAACAAAGAAATCGTAGTGGCAAATCAAATGACGATGCCTGTAGTTAGTGTTGGTGAAACACAGATAACGACATGCGTGAACAGTTCTCAGTATGATGTGATTGTGAATAATGTATTGTACATACCTAAACTCACGACAAACTTATTGTCCGTAAGCCAACTTATAAATAATGGCAATAGAGTAGTGTTCAAAAAGGATGTCTGTTTGATATATAACCAAGTGAATGAGCTTATTGGTATAGCAAATTTGATAAATGGTGTGTACAAACTAAACACAAGAAAATTAGAGAATTCGTTATCGGCGATGTCAACATGGCATAGAAGGTTAGGACATATAAATAGTAAGTCCTTGCAGAAAATGAAAGAAGGTGCTGTGGTAGGAGTTTCTTTTGACAAGAAAGCTGACATACAAATACAGAATTGTGAAGTGTGCTGTGAGGGAAAACAGACACGTTTGCCTTTCCCATCAGCTAACCATAGAAGTAAACAACTACTGGATGTAGTACACTCAGATTTATGCGGGCCGATGGAGAATAAGTCTATTGGTCAGGCAAAGTATTTTATTCTGTTTGTTGATGATGCCAGCAGAATGACTTTTGTCTACTTCTTGAAAGAAAAGAACCAAGTCTTTCAGCATTTCAAAGAATTTCGAAGCTTAGTTGAGAATCAAACAGGACACAAGATAAAAACATTGAGGACTGATAATGGAGGTGAGTTTTGTTCACGTGAGATGGAGAGTTACTTAAAACAAGTTGGTATTGTCCATCAGAAGACCAATCCTCACACTCCGGAGCAGAATGGTCTCTCAGAGAGGTTCAACAGAACTGTAGTTGAACGGGCAAGGTGTTTATTGTTTGAAGCGGATCTTGACAAAAGTTTTTGGGCAGAAGCAGTTAATACTGCAGTGTACTTAAAAAATAGAACGCCAGCTGCCAGTTTAGGCATGATGACACCATTTGAGAGGTGGACAGGTGTGAAACCAGACCTTAGCCATGTTAGAATTTTTGGCAGTAAGGTAATGGTGCATGTTCCCAAAATACAAAGACAAAAATGGGATAAAAAGGCTGACAAACTGATTTTGGTAGGATATCCAGATAACGTAAAAGGATACAGATTGTATAATCCAAAAACTAGAAAAATTACTATGAGCAGAGATGTCATTATTATGGAGAAAACGGAGTCGGACACAGCTCAGATAATATTAAATAATTGTAAAGAAAAGTCAGAGAAAGATGAAAATTTAGAAGATGAAGAAAGTGTACCAGAAAATTCAGTTTTAGATCCAAATGATCCAACCTATAATTGTGAGTCATCGACTTCCGATGATGATTCTTATCAATCCATTACTGAAAAAGAGTCTATGATAGAGGATGAAGTTCAGGTGGAGCTGGATACTAAGCGCAAGAGAAAGCCAGTAGAAAGGTATGGTATAACCAATATCTGTATTCTGGACAACCTAGTATCATACGATGAAGAACTCAGTTATGAAGCTGCGATGAATGGACCAGATAAGGAACAGTGGAGACAGGCGATGAAAGATGAACTGAAGGCTTTCGACGACAATCAAGCATGGACATTTGTAGATAGGAAAGAAGCTGATAGAGTAGTGCAGTGTAAGTGGGTATTCAAGAAAAAGTATGAAAGTGATAATAGTGTGCGTTATAGAGCAAGACTGGTCGCAAAAGGTTTCACCCAAAAAGAAGGTGTGGACTATACTGAAACATACTCACCAGTGCTTCGTTACTCAACATTAAGACTTTTATTTGCTTTAAGTGTCAAACTTAACTTTGAAATTACACACTTAGATGTAACCACAGCGTTCCTAAATGGTTACCTACATGAAAATGTTTATATGCAGGTTCCACCTAATTTAAATTGTAAAAGCAATACTGTTCTTAAATTAAAACGTGCTATATATGGATTAAAGCAATCAGCCAGAGCCTGGAACCAAAGACTTAATGATTGTTTACTAGCATTAGGATATGTAAAGTCAAAATTAGAACCATGCTTGTACAGTAAAAGGGAAAATAAGGAACAAATCTTTGTAACAGTTTTTGTTGATGATTTTTTTATTTTCTCAAATAGTAGTACTATGACAGATAAATTAAAGAAAGATTTAATGTCTAATTTCAAGATAAAAGATTTAGGGCCAATAAAAAACTGTTTGGGCATGAGGGTTAAGACATATGCAGACGGTAGTATATCATTGGATCAGGAACAGTTTGTTAATGATATTTTAATGAAATTTAACATGTCAGATTGCAATGATATTGATACACCAATAGAATGTAACTTAAAATTGGATAAGTCTGATAATGTTGAGAAACAGTTTCCTTATCAGCAGCTCTTGGGAAGCCTGATGTATTTGTCAGTTTTAACACGCCCAGATATCAGTTTTAGTATTAGTTATTTAAGTCAATTCAATAGTTGTTTTACTGCAGTCCATTGGAGACATGCAAAGCGTATATTAAAATACTTAAAGAAAACCAAGTCTTATGGATTGATGTATACTAAAGATGATAATAATTTAATAGGTTTTGTAGATGCTGACTGGGGCTCTAATAATATTGATAGAAAATCCTATACAGGTTTCTGTTTTATATTGTCAGGAGCTGTAGTATCATACGAGTGTAAAAAACAACAAACAGTAGCATTGTCAAGCACAGAAAGTGAATATATGGCAATATCGGAGGCCTGTAAGGAAGCTATTTACTTAAAGAACTTGTTGTCAGAAATTATTGATTGTAATTATACTATAACTCTGTATAATGACAATCAGAGTGCTCAACAATTGACAGAGAATCCTTTATTCCATAGAAGAACAAAACATATTGATATCCGTCATCATTTTGTGAGAGATATTGTTGCTAATAATATTGTCAAAATTGTATATCTGTCAACTTCTGAAATGCCAGCTGATCTTTTAACAAAAGGTTTGACTAGTTATAAGCACAATAATTTTGTTAAAAAACTAGGTCTTAAAGGTGTTGTTTAATTATGGTAATTTTTTTGTTAAGAGTCAATAGGTGTTAATATTAGAGAAGTTTTATTGTATTTAGTTTCTTTATATTGTTTACATTATTTTGATAAGTGGAGGTGTTAGAATATTATCAAAATATAATTATATCTAGTGTTAAGGAGAATATATTTTAGATTATCTATGGACTTGTTTATGGTGTATCAAAGGTGAATAAAAATTAACGTCAGTCAGTCTTGTCGCTACAGCTATTGTGTTTTATTAAATTATATATATATATATATATATATATATATATATATATATATATAGTTTACATTCTTGATGAAGAATATTAACAATAGCTATGATTAATTTATTAAACACTAAAATAAGTTTAATTTGCAAAATTGCAATTTAAAACTTCTTTTGTAGATTATCTCAATAAATAAACTTTTGATTTTGTTTTGATTTAATTGTGTAAGTAATATTAAAAGGAAAATTGAAGAATAACAATAACGTAAGTGGCAAAAAGATCCAGTAAATGTAACGGCAGAACAGCGTCCATATTAAAGACACGACACAATGTCATCTTGTCAAACTTAGTTCGGTTTAGTCTGCGGATATTCTTGTATAGGTGCTTTGTACCTGTAAATGAAGTTACCTTAAATTAAAAGAGTCGACAACAAGGTTTTTTTTGTATCGTACAGATAAAACAAAACAACAAAAATTGTTCATGATGATATTTTTGCAGGTATTAAGAAATATGGATGACTTATTGTCATACGAACAAAAATCTGCTAAAATATTTATGTGTTATCGTTATATTACATGTAATGCAAATTTATTGTAAAATTTATATCAGTATAACGTGCATAAAAACAAATTTTTTTCTCTTTGTGAACCAAAAACACTAAATTATGGAACCGCTAAATATACATACTCAAAATTCTATTATTTTCGTAAAATAATAAACACTGTCTCTCAGCTTCTTTTACACTGGCGTAGAATTCTTCACACTCCTTGATGCATAGGACAAGGAAAATGATATTCTTGCATACCCAGAAAATAACATTATGTGTTAATAGAAAATTTTCATATATCTGAAAATTATTTTGACTTAAATAATCTTTAATTTATCGTAAAAAGCATTCAAAAATTCTTTTATAAGGTAAAATTATTTGATCTAATCTTATTATCACATACCAGTAATTACTTAGTGTATCGAAAAATGATCATTAACTGTGGCTCATTTGAGAAAATTTGAAGTCTACCGATGGGTGATGTGAAAAATAATGGTTTGGCATATAGATAGGTGATAAAATATACAGTGTTTAGCTTCAAAATGTTCATACTCGTACTTAGGAGTAAAGGTTCTAGAATGAGTATCTCTAGCGAGAAATTCAGTGTTGGCAGACGTCTAGCCGCTGGTAAACGACTTAAAATGAGTTTCTCAGAGTCGCAAGTGTAAGAGAAAAATCTAGCGATACTCACCGAGTTATTGACCATATAAGTTGTTTTCGCCAATTCTATGCAAACTTCAAAATACAGCAAACTTTGCAGAAAAAGATATGTCAAATGCAGTAGTATCTAAAAAAAACCTGTTAATAGTATAACCGACTGATGCAGACGAATGTTGCTAAGATGTGGCAACAAAGTTTACTTTTTTGGTTGGCTTTAATAACATCTTGAACTAATGCTGTATCAATAGCTGTTGCTAGAAATCTCAATGTAAGTATTATTTTATACTAATTTATGGCTGTGTAGCGAAGAAACTAATTTTCTACTTACCGGTATTTGAAATATGACTTCAATTAAGTGAAATGTTTCTAAAATTTTGACATAAGTATCAAAAAAAATCTTTAAGGTGCAGATTTTGTTCTTTTTATTATCTTTTCTTACGTCATATTGCGAGTACTGCTTCCCAAAGCATTGAACATTATTAATCCAGGCTAACAAACACCTTCTTAACAATTCCAAATACCGGGACGCGCATAATATATTGATGTCGTAAAAAATATGCAGGAAATAGTATAAAACATAAGTTAAATTAAAGGGATAAAATGTCACCAGCGAAAAAAGGGGTGAAATAATTGCTAAAAATAAGTAACAGAGGATAAGTAGTAAGATGTAGCAATAATTTCCTATCCGCCACTTATCTAAACATTTATTGTGCCTGCGGATATCCTCGCAGGTGACACTAATAATAATCTTTTGCAATTTTATTATAAGTTTAGTTGTATTTCTGTTGTTATAAACATTATTGATGAACAACACTAAGTTATTGATGCTGTAGAGAATAAAGTTGAGTAACATCACGTAATAAACTCTCGTTGAAGGTGTCGAATCAATTTGTTTAATATACATACAAGCGTAATGAGCGTACAGAACGAATAGAAAGAAAAATAACGACATGATGTTGTACATGCAACACTTAGGGTTAATAAAGTTATTTCTAATCGTATACTTGGATTGGAAGAATAAATATTCGAAAATGTGAAGGGGCAAGATGGCGGTTTGGAATTTTTGATCGATAAAACTATTTTCGTGATACTTATCTCCATTTTCCATCATTTTTTATATATCGATGTATAATTTTATAATTTCTCGAATTTTACTGTGTTATTGGTTTATATTTGAATAAGATACTCAATATCTTCCTTTTTTACTTGAGGAAAGTTCACACGGATACCGCTACGGCACGGTGTGAACAGACTTCTACGTAGGCGCGACAAGAGGGGGTCGCGCTAGCATTCACCAACTTGTCCCGGTAGATCTACTCACTCAACTGAACTCAATAACTATTTCCACTATTAAGTTAAATAATTGTTTACAATGAAACGACACTGTTACCATGACATTTGTAAACACGCATATTAATAAACTTAATAGTGTTACGTTTGGATGAAATATTATGCCTTAAGTACCTATCGAAATTTGAAATTATAGTAGTACTAGATGAAAACCCGGCTTCGCTCGGGTGAAATGTGACACATAATACATATGTATTTTAAATGAGTACTCACCCGACGACGCGTTGTCGCAACGGTCATAGCACATGTTTGTGGCCGTTGCGCTGGAGGTTGCAGGTTAGATTCACATGACAAACATTTATATTGGCTATAAGGATGTTTGCCGAATGTCTGTAAATAGACCGGTTCTGTCGAAAGTATGACCCCTGACTTTTATTTATTGTCATAGCGAATGCTATGCGAATGGGGAACTGAAGTTGACTAAATTTAAAAGGCAGTTGACTGTTAGATGGCTAAAGACGAATTCGAGGAATAAAAACTCTGTTTTCCAAATGGCTACCACAAATAATTTCGGCATCAATAATACGTGAAGCTGACGCTCTAATATAGGACGGGTTCCATTGCATAACCAAAGAGTCTGGTTTAAATTTCTTAAAAGCATTACTATACAACCAACTTATAATTTTAGAAAGCATCGCGGTAGTCTAGTATTAGTTATAGTTATAGAATTTAGGAATTCTACAGAATAGTTTAAAACATCATTATGATAGTCCTCCACCACAGCGTCAGAACTCTCGTTAATTTTAAACATGCCGAGGATTTTGTCAACAACTTTTCACCTAAAAAATGAAGCAAATTATAATAATATCAATATATTATTTGTACTAAATCTGCTTGAATATTTACGCTTCTTCTGGGATGTGCTAGTTTTTATATGTCCTCTTTCTCCTCTTATTTTAAAGAAACATCAGTCAGCAGTGATTTTTGGAACTACGTGAATATACGAGTATGAAGAAGAACAGTCACTTTGTTTTTAAAATTAATTGATTGATTGGTTTTTAATATGAATGACGTGACTTTTCGCCAGAGTGGCCAATATGGCGACTGTGATTTGTCTATAAGCACTATTATAATTGAGCAAAATACTCGATAATCCGAATTTTGCACATGAATGTTGTCGAATTGAAATCTTTATTTTTTTATTATTCAGAGAAGGTTTCGATTGACTCTGCCGTACACCTTGAAAACATTATTAAAATAGATATTGTATAAATAAAAAAAAAAATAGTAGAAAATTTGTTACCGATTCGGTTCCAGGACAACCACCGTTCTGACAGATATAGAGATAGCTGATGAAAGAGGTTGATATAGTTGCTGAATCCAGGCGGGATGGCAGCTGGTCACGCTCGCTGGGTAGATCCGTGAGTAGAGGTTAGCTCGCTTATTGGTATAGTTCTTATAAAATTGTAACTCTAAGTTTTCAACTGCACAAAGTAAAGGTTTTTTATTTTATTTTAAACAACTAGCTCGGCAAACAAGCGTACGGCTCACCTGATGGTACCGTAGTACATAACCGCTAACACTAAACGCTTATACTATCACCCTCCTGGGGTTCTGGTTATTTTACTCACCTTCCTACAGAACTCAATAGACTTGTGAGCACTGTTGTATAGCAATGATCTTCTGTAAGGTTGAGGTACTCGACTAGACGAGCTACTTCAGATTTTGAGCATGATATTTTCTGCTGTACCCTATTTTGTAAAAAAGAAATCTTTTTTCACAAAACGCCTTTGTGCTCTCAATCGTTTTTCGTAAATATCTCTCACGTACAGACGACGGCTCTCTACAATTTTATTCTATGAAATCATTTTTTTTTTCATGTAAAACAATTGATTATAATATCATTTGCCTGTAAAATATTCTTTCGCGGTTTCATTTAGCACATTTAAAGTTTGAAACATTTAAACATCACGGTAAAAAGTGCAATTCGTGTTCGTTTACCGTTTTTTGTGAAGGAGTGAAAAAACATTAGTCAAGAAAAACTGAAGACTCGTAGTACTGCAAGCCAAAGCTTTAATTACCAAGAGCGATAACGGTTAAAGAAAACCGGATAAAGCGCAGTGGAAGCGTTAGCAAACACCAGTTTAATTACGTTTTTCCTTACTCGTTGGCTTTTTTTTTGTTATTTATCGACTCCATTGACGTCAATGTAAATAATTATTAAAATTTCCTCTAAAATTTGTAAAATATAATGATACATAATGTATGTTGAGAACAATATCAATTATTGAGAACCAATTATATTAAATTAGAAGAGATTTAACTATTTTTACTCGTGCCTCGTTATCCAACATTTGTTGAAGTTATGATGGCTAAAGTGTGAGTTACTGAACTTCATTGTATTATTTATATAGAGAGTGTATTTTGATTTACAATACAATTAAATAATATGATCTAAACAAAGGAAATTTGCTTAGTGAATTGATGAATGAGAGCATATAAGCATCTGAAAGAAAGACCAAGGGTATAGGAAAAATAACATTGACAAGGAAAATTGACATTTATGATAATACAGACACTTACCACTCGCGTTTGTTTAGTTAAAGGAAATAACCTGTTTATTGTAGGTTATCAAGATCAAAGCAGTTATATTGCTAAAGAGGGTAAACATAAGTTTCATTTGACGGATACTCTTGTTGATCCGATTTGTAAATACAATAAAGGAGATGCACATAGAAACAGCTAAAACTAATAAACCGCATTTAACTCATTAAGTCCTATTGGTATAGGCATATTGTGGTGAGGGTGATCCGGGGGTACCGTAAGGTATCGTGGGCTGCAGCTACTGCTCTAGCCGGCGACCCCCCCTGGGAGCTCGTGGCGGAGGTCCTTGCCGAGAGAGAAGACCGCCGACGAGGCCTCCGTCCCCAGGCGACGAACGGGGGTGCGTAGGAGGCGCTACTTAATGCACCTCCAGTAACGCTCCTGTGCCCGTGTCGGGCCGGGATGGGAACCCGGTCCTGCTAGACACGGCGTCGTCGGGATTGTTTAGAGGTGAGCCGGAGTTTCTCCATGGAGGAAAAGTCTGGCCTTTTTGCCGAGGCCAGCCTGTCGCTGGAGGGATCCTGTTGCCTGCAGATCCGGGACCTTCCAAATAAAGCGGCTGAAGGCTCCCGCAGGGGTTTTGGTTGGTATTGCACCTCCTAGTGCCGCTGGAGCCGACATACGGTTAAGGAATACCTACCCGGCATCCTGGATATCGACCGTAAATGTGTTCCCCTGCGATACCAAAAAAAATTGGTATAGGCATCGAAAATGGCGGAGTGTAACAATAAATATAAAAATTAAATTCGGAGTTAGTTTTGCAAGTACATGTCACATAAATTACTATGGAAAGAAGTTATAATAATAAAAAAAATCTATGTAATTATTTCTGTCGTACTTTACTTTCCCCTTTTCTTCGAAAGCAATAAAACAGTTGTGATGGAAAATTAATCTTAAACTAATTTGTTATGCGCATCTCGGAGTAGGGCCCGCAGAGCGACCTCTATAAAGATGAATGTAAACAAAAATGTTGTGTCATATACACACTGTTCTTTCGTTCTTTATATACTTTGATATTAGTGAATGTAATAACTATCACGAGATATTACTGAAAGTTATAGTTATAACGTTAATATTATCGATTTTGCTAAAAATTGCAGATTTCCTGTAATACCTCACAGAAGATCACAACCTATGAGGACTACAGTAGTGCTCTCAAGTTGTGTTGTGTTCCAGCGGTGAGTAAGGTATCCAGAGCTTCAGGGAAAAGTTGGAAGTAGGGTCGGCAACATGCTTAGGGCAGGCGTCCATAAGCTGTGATAACCAGTTTTTTGTTTCTATTATACTCTTCGGACAAAGACTATATTATTTATATCGTGGAACTAATTTCGTTTTTACAAAATGTGGGTAAAGAAATTAATGAGCTAGTACTTACACTAATTACAAAATTTTTACATATGGTGAGATGTACAAAATACATTTTTCACGTCTATATGTATCGTTGCGGCCACTCATAAAACACGCGATCCAAATTCATCCGTGGGTAAAATCACATAAAATGTATTATCAAGAGTATTCTGTAGACTATATCTACTACGGCATGATGTTAAGTCGCTTTATGGGCTATAAACTTTCTTGTGACTTCGTGACTCCCCGAAATGAGTTAATTCAGAATCTTAAAGATAACCGTTATTGTATTAGTTTTCATAGCTACTTTTATTTTTCAAAGCGATATGTATGGAATATGTAGCTTGTTGAAGATTATTATGATCACTGCTGCACCGTTTAAGTCATTTTTAGGGTTTTGTACCTCAAAAGGAAAAAAAAACGGAACCTCATATCACTTTGTGTCCCGTCTATCTTTCAAGACCATTTTTCTTAATAACTCGTGGAGGTATCAAGCTGAATTTCTTATAAAATACTTAAGTTTACTGACCCTTGGAGCTGTGAAAAAATCAAACTTCTGAGCCAACGCAATTAAAAGATATGCTGCAAATTTTCGACACTCGCCAGGGAATCAAAACCTACACGGGAAGTGGAACTCAAAATCTTGAAATTTGGTACGAAGCAATGTTTTATAACACAGGTAAAGGAAAAATTGCGAAAAACATTAATTTTTAGTTACATCATCAAATAAAAATATTTTTAATAATTTTGTTTGTACGGAACCGTCGGTGCGCAAGTCTGACTAGCACTTGATCGGTTTTATTTTTCATTCGTAGATTTAGATTATTTTTTATTCGTAGATATGAAATATTACTTTACTTATATGTATATATTTTTCAATTAACAATACAGTAGATTTTTGTAACTGATACTTTATATTTATACTTTTCATTACACTGGAAAATAATGTGATTAGTCACTTCAAATATAAAAACTCATTCCCTCTTTATTATTATGGACTAGCGGTGCCCGCGACTTCGTCCGCGTGGAATTTAATAAAAAAGTTGTTGTCCAGCCCTTTCAGAGGTTAGCCGGAACAAACAGACAGACAGACAGACAAAAGCTGTAAAAAATGTTATTTCGGTATAAGTACCGCGTATACATCCACATGTCTTTAGTAAAAAGCGGTTATTTTAATATTACAAACAGACGCTCCAATTATATTTATTTGTTTAGATACACTGCAATGTAAAACTAGTGTATGCGGTTTAAAAAAAATATACAAAATGTCATCTGATGTATCCTATAAAGTTTATGAAACCTTTAAAAAAGGATTAAATTACGGATGTAAAGAAGTCAATATTATGCCATTTAATTCTTCAAACCAAAAATAAAAACTTCTATCAAGTCGGTTAAGAAATAATGACTTGTACATTCAATAAAACGTTACTCGGTTTTCACAATAGAAACCAATAGAAATAAAGCCACGATAAGGAGTTTTCTATATCCAACCAAAATTACATTTGGTCACGAAACGTTCGTTTAACATTGAGTATCGCAATAAAATAAATTAGAACATAACAGATGAGTTTCCGTTTAATTTGATTGTCTTGGCACAAAACCATCAAACCGTAGAGACTGTGCTGAAAATTTCTACTACCCTATTCCTAAACTCAGTGCGGACACGATAGATTTATGTTCCAACTTTTAGTTTAGTTCTTCGACGCAGGTCAATACATGAGATTGAAGTCACGGATTTTCGGAGACTTGTGTGAATAAAGGATATTGGATTAGTTTAGTTTTATAGTCCTATCTTTTAGTTTTAATAAAAATAAAGCTAAAATTTTTATTTTTTCTTTAAACGCGTTTACACGTCTGAGAATTTGATATTAGAATATATTTTTGTATTATTTTAGAGTTCATTGAGAAAGGGCAGAGCACGAAGTATTCTGCTCAAAATCTGGAGCAGCCTGACTACTCAATCTAACGAAGATTACAGCTAAATGATACCGCTCTCAAGTTATTATGTTGTGATGAGTACGGTAGCCAGAACTCTAGAGGAGGATTATGGGTAGGGTCAGCAACCCGCTTGTAACACTCTTGGTGTTTCATGCGTCTACAGGCTGCAGTATCAGAATATCATTATACGGTCCGCACGCTTGCTTGCCGACCTCTTAGTTTAATAGTAATAGTATAAGGTAATAATAGTGGAATAATAATCAAATATGTAAAAAAGTAATGTAATGAAAGATTAAAAATATGTCTATTCAAGAGGTCATAGGATATTCGATATTTGAATAACATTTCGATAAATAGTATTCTCAGAGGAACTAAGAAGTTTTTTTTTTCATGATCATTTACGCCATAGCTTCATGAAAAGCGGTCTACTTTACACAAGAAGCTAAGCTTCAATAATTTGTCTTTTTTCTAAACAACGCTTAGAATGTATAGAACATTTATTTCGAAATTTTACAATATCACACATATTTACAATTCACAACTTTAAAACTAAATTCGCGTCCGTCGCGTCGCGTAAGTCCGCGTGGGATGGTGCCAATAATGCTAGCAGCGATTCCCCGTTGAATCGCTATGCCGATTCTCTGGGCGAAAAATGCACCAGCTCTCTTGTTGTGGAGGCAATAAAGCGAAGATTTATCTTTTAAAAAAAAATTAACACCACAAAGGTCCAAAAAAAACAAGGTTTTTAAGTGTTTCGACTGTAAATGTCACAAAGATGTGACTGGTAACGAATATTTGTGCCGTTTAGTCGTTTCAGCTTTCTCTGCAGCAGCTTCCACTCTTAATTAAGGCTGTTTCCCTGACACGAGACGGTGCAAGTGTGTCAAAGCAGGTTGTGTCCCACAAAAGCCCCCGTCCCCTTTCCCAGGGGAACAATGTCAAAAAAAGAAAATTAAAAAGTAAATTTAACAAAAGCACATTTAACATAACACTTTCAGGACTCTTTAATGCTTTTATTTGTGTTATGAAAGCCATTTTTTCAATTGCTACAAAGTCGTTAAAAATATTTTTTTTCTTTTGAACATTGATTTGCCGAAAATTATTTAGAAAATTTAAGTTTTCTATCGAATATAGAGTTGCTTATAGATACTGTTACGTATCCAACTTCTTTATAGCTTCTTGATATCACTGATATCGTTTATTTCAACGATTGTACAAATACTTGTTTCTGATCTGTTGCGTTATAACTTTAAGTTTGTTTATTTTACCTCGTGTAGTATAATATGCTGTCGATCTCGGTTATTATCATAAACATCTCAATTATAAATTACCTGTCAGCCAGCATTAAAGAATAGTGGTGTTTGATATTTTAAACTTAGGGTTTTTAAGCCTTCTCCTTTAGGAGAATAATCTTTTATCCAGTCATGAGACATTTTTTGTTGTTTATTATAGCTTTTTACTTTCCATATCTTCTTATGCCAAAGAACCTAGCTTGTCTGTAAGTGGTGAAAAAAATCAATCAATTAAACTTTAAGTTTTCTTGCGACTAATAATTTGTGTGAATAAGTATAATAGCTTATTATACCGACTCAACTTCATTTCAACTATGATTGTGTCTTGGCAATTTAAAGTTTGTCGGTTCGCAATAGGTATTTAATTTGATTGACATCGATATAGGTGATGTAAACGATGGGTTGAAGTCGAGGTCAAGAATATGATATCGTTCTATATTGCGGTAACTGATATGAAATAATAGGAGTTTATTAATGTGTTGTTTCAATAACAAAGACAAAGTTTCATTTGCGGTTTTAGCTCTCTTGACATGTATGGCTACTATTTTTTATTTTAATACCATTTCTGGATAAAATAAATTTCTAATAGTGTAAGAATCAATTTACTAGCATGGAACTTAACCGATTGATAATAAAAAAACACTTTTCCCTCTTTTTTCCTTTCTATAAATACATCTATATAAATAAATAAAATTGAAGTCCCATTTGTAATATTAAAATAACCGCTTTTTAGTAAATGCAAATAATATGGATGTGTATACACGGTACATATACCAAAATATTTTTTTTTACAATTTTTCTCTGTCTGTCTGTCTGTCTGTTTGTTCCGGCTAATCTCTGAAACGGCTGGACCGATTTTGACGGAACTTTCACTGGCAGATAGCTGATGTAATAAGAAGCAACTTAGGCTTTTTTATTTTAGAAATTTACTTATTTTATAACTCTGCGAATTGAACATTAACTTTTTTGTTACATTCCACGTGGACAAAGTCATGGGCACAGCTATATAAATATGCTTAGACATACACAATCATTCCTGATACGTTATATGTCATATACATAAACCCTTATATACGCTTTGTGGCTATGGTAGTAAAGAATGTAGCCACCCCCTCTCTTTCCGTGGGTGTCGTAAGAGGCGACTAAAGGATAGCACGGTTCCACTACCACCTTGAGAGTAAAAAAGCCGACCGATGTCGGGATAACCATCTGACTGCTGGGTTTGAAATACACAGGCCGAAGCGGGTAGCAGCGTCTTCGGTGCGACAAAGCTAGCCCTGCGGTCACCAACCCGCCTGCCCAGCGTGGTGACTATGGGTGAAACACATGAGTTCACTCCATTTTTGGCGCGAACGTGTGGATGCCTATGTCCAGCAGTGGACTGTGATAGGCTGAAATGATGAAACCCTTACATGTTATAACTGTTAAACATAAAACCTTTCAATAAAAAGAATCATCGAAATCTATCCACCCAGTCAAAAGTTTTAAGGAAATATACATTAAAAAATACAACCGAACTGAGAACTTCCTTTTTTGGAAGTCGGTTAAAAAATCCATCAGCGTTGGACCACGTCATAGTTTTACTTGACAGTCACAGGACTATCGATTTGTAGTTGTAGTGATTAATTGCCTGTGGTATTATAATGCATGGTGTTCAACAAAAGGACGTCAAACAAAGGACACGTAGAGCCCGTGGATATCAATTTTAAAGTAAATATATATTTATAGCTCGATATCTTCCAAAGGACTTCACTACACGAATACTATATTCACTATCAGTTCTTCAACCGCAACTCACCAGCATACCATATTGATATATAATAAGAGCGTGAAGAAGAATTAATTCAAAGAATAGTTCATTGAAAAGTAAACTTTGTAGTACTAAACAAAACCACGATAACATTACAATTCAACCTGTAACATCTTACTGCTAGGCATAGGCCTTTTTCTCCGTGTAGGGGAAGGAAACCATGATAAACTTTAATTAAACTGAAAATAACGATATAAGGTTGCATCTCCATGATAAATGTAGCGTGATAAAAAGTTTTGTCGCTTACCTCATAAGCAACAAGTTTATAAGAGTTACAACTTGATAAATAAATATTTTCTTATTTCCTAGATGTTCTGTAATGTTAAAAGTTTCAAATTATCAAACTAGATTATATTTGTAATGTGATCTTATTACTTTTGTTCTTTGTACTTCGTAATTTAGTAACTTGTTTTGAAAGTCTCGAAATACTTCCTAAGTAGGCACCTTCAAACAACAACTGGCAAAATTATGAAAGCAATGTTTTGTTTGTTATTCCTACAAATAAATTGAAGGATATTAAAACCTAGAAACTTTATATCAACATCATCTAGTATACGTGGAAGTAGACGTGATCATGAATGTTTACATAAATAATATTTACATAAATAATATTTACATAAATAATATTTACGTAAATAATATTTACATAAATAACATTTACTCTCTCTCTCTCTCTTTCTCTTGTGATAGCTTTTCATGCCATATGGTGATGGATCAGTTTTATTTTTCTTTTCCACTTTGCTCCGTCGAAGACATCGTCATTAGTTACTTGGTGCTCTTATTGTCTCTCAGATACTTTAGATAAGATCTATATCTTATCTAAAGTATCTGAGAGACAATGATGATGAACTTAATATTTATTGAATTATAAATTCAATAAATATTAAGTCCATCATCATTCCACAATTTTGTAATTACTATAATCGTTTGGTTTTGAGGTTGATATAAAGACGTTACTCGTTATTAAGCTGGCTTAAAATTATCAGGAAATGGTGAATAGTTAACATTGACTTACTTAAAGGTGTGATATAACAAAGTGTGTTTACAGAACTAAGATAAAATCCCATAGTTTTCATCTATTGCGAACTGCGTTTAGGTGCAACTGTACACTAAATAGTCCTTCGCAAAATATTTTAAGTTCCACGATGTTAGCAGGAAGCGTACAGTCCGCTAATGTCAAGCTGTTTTTATAAACTATGGACTCCTGTCGATATGCACAGCCCTTTGTCAATTTAACTTTTCAGTCAATCATTACAGCCTATACAGTCCACTGCTGGACATAGGCCTCCACAAGTTTACGCCAAAAATAACGTGAACTCATGTGTTTTGACCATAGTCACCACGCTGGGCAGGCGGGTTGGTGACCGCAGTACGGGCTTTGTCGCACCGAAGACGCTGCTGCCCGTCTTCGGCCTGTGTATTTCAAAGCCAGCAGTTGGATGGTTATCCCGCCATCGGTCGGCTTCTTAAGTTCCAAGGTGGTTGTGGAACCTTGTTATCCCTTAGTCGCCTCTTACGACACCCACGGGAAGAGAGGGGGTGGCTAAATTCTTTAGTGCCGTAGCCACACAGCACGCGTAGCCACACAGCACCCGTAGCCACACAGCTTTTCAGTAAATTTGATATATATATGCTGAAAGTGTGTGTGTGTGTGTGTGTGTGTATATACACATGTGTGTGTGTGTGTGCGTGTGTGTGTTTATATGTGTGTGTGTGTGTGCGTGTGTGTGTTTATATGTGTGTGTGTGTTTGTGTGTGTGTGTGTGTTGATCGAAAATAATGGAAAAATATCACACTTTTGTTCCAAAACGTGCTCTTAGAATGCTATTTCAAGTGTAAATAGCTCTTATCTTATCGATTCATTGTATCTATTGTATAAATAACGAAACCTAAGGCACGTACAGCTAGACTTTCTTGCACTTTGTAATTATCAAAGAAGAGCGCTTGTTTAACGAACGTAACTCAATCGTCTTTGAAAACAGTCGAAACGGATAGTGTGTTTTACTGCGCTTTAATTTTCTCGTGAATCTGAGAGAGTGGAAAATCTGACTGAAACACTTTAAGATATTTTTTTTTTAATTTAGAAAATGAAAGTTATAAAAACTGTCGCTTATTAGTACTTAAAGATATTACTTAAAAGTAAAAGAGTAAGAAAGGAACTGAGACCAAGGCAGAAATAATTAAGGTTAAAAGTGGCTGAAAGAAAACATCTCACAAAATACTGGCTATTAAATTAGCAAAGTAATAAAATCCTTCTTGCCTTCTTGGTTTTTCTATGGAAATTTGAATGATTGTGAAAAGTCCTAAGTTAAAATTTTTGACTAGATCGTTGGCGTAGTTAATAGTGGCCCCGCTTTCTGTTCCGCAGGTTGCGGGTTCGATTTCCGCCTGAGTCTCAGTGTAATGTGTGTATTTATATATTTTACTAGCTGCCCGGACAAACTTCGTTCTGTCAAAACTTAATACTAAGATTTTTTTTTAATTATTTATTATTATTAAAACCTTCTGTGGGCCTTAAGGAACATACAAAAAATAAATTAGCCAAATTGATAGAGCCATTCACCAGTGATATAAAATATGTATTATTTCTATGTATATTGATCGAAAACAATATCTAGCAATAGCAGTCAGTCGTTAGTTACCTGTAACACAAGCATTGAGTTGCTAACCATAGGAACAGACGACCATGTGTGTATGTCATAAGATATGATTCATTGATTGATTATTAATCATATTTATTTATTTATATAGTATTAAAATTATTTTCCTATTAAATCTAAAGTGAAATACAAAAAAACTCCATGTTCATAAAAATAATTGATGGTACAATTTATTATTCATAACTAAAATATCTACATGCTCGCTTGAAAAGAACTTAAATATTTAAATATGTGAGTAGATAACCATATCTATAACTATTGTAAAAACAATATCGATTATTTTAAGTAATTGTTAAATAACCTGAAAGTTAGGGACAACATTCGATAAAATTCTACCAATATAACGATAATATCTGTCGCATTGTATCATTTTAATTTATATTTAAAAAAAAATTCAAACTAAAATATTATTAAAATAATGTTCAGTACTAAGAATAAATTCTTAATAATAACTTAATTCATCAAAGTTAATTGGTAAGATTAGTCTTCACTATCACCGCTCAATCTTTTCCAATACCGAAGCTTCCAATCAATGTTTATAGTATAAGAAACAGTTTCATTACCACCAAAGGTTTGTCATGTCAACATTTATAACACCTCGACAGGCCGAAATTCGACCATAATTAAAAATTTAAATTAAAGAAAACCAAAACATTAAGAGAATAAAGATCCTTTTTTTTAATTTTTCAATTTGACTACAGACTAACAATCAACAAAAGAGCGAAGATATGCGCGTGCGTGTAAAATACATGGTAGTGTGTGTAATGTTTTTTTTATTGATTTTATATATGTTTATGTATAATTAAAAAAAAATATTAGCATTCTGCACTCCTTCTCTACAATGACTATACGTGTGCGAAATTTCGTACTCCGCCGTCCGCGCAATTTTCGTCAAAAGGGGTACAAAGTTTTTGCTTCACGTATTAATATATAAAATTCTCATTATCTACATGCAATATATTCTTTTGAAATTAAAAGACGTGTACCTACTATATAATACCTGTACCCTACGGTATGTGTACCTGTCCATGAGGATTTGTATTTTTTGATGGCTTTTAACTTCATGCTCTTCTTAATCGACAGCTTCGTTTTATTTGTAACCAACGTTTGGAACATGAACGCTGCGGTTTAAATGATAATAAACTCGCTTAATCAATATTAGATGTAAAAAATCTTTGTTTTTTTTTTAGTGGGCTACGAAACTAATTTCATTGTAATTTTTTGAAATTAGAAATATATTTGACTGTAACAAATTACTAATAGTTACAAAAAAACTTTCACTCACTATACATTGAGGCATCTCTTGCATAAAATACAGCCCTTTTTCAGTCCCCAAATATTTATTCTTAATATAATCTTGAATTTATTAATTTGCTTTAGCTATTAAAGACTTTTAATACTAATAATTAAATTTCATCATTACAGCCTATACAGTCCACTGCTGGACATAGGCCTCCACAAGTTTACGCCCAAAATAGCGTGAACTCGTGTATTTTGCCCATTGTCACCACGCCGGGCGGGCGGGTTGGTGACCGCAGGACTGGCTTTGTCGCACCGAAGACGCTGCTGCCCGTTTTCGGCCTGTGTATTTCAAAGCCTCTCTCTCTGTCTTTAGATGTAAGTTAGTTAGTACTTAATTATTATAAAATGCTTGATTAGTTTAAAAAAAATTAAGTTATTTTAATTTATCTTACAGTAATTTTAATTTTGCTTTTGATTTTGATTTTGATTTTTATTTTAATTTAGATTTTAATTTTTTTTTAATTTTGATTTTAATTTTAATTTTGATTTTAATCTTAATTTTGATTTTAATTTTGATTTTGATTTTGATTTTAATTTTAATCTAAATTTTTCTATTTGGAATTTTTTGAAAATTTAATTTGAGTTTTGTTATTTCCCTATTCTTAATTACTTAATTAATGATAATTTGTTTCTAATCTAAAAATCTAATGTTCGTTAAATTCTAATGTTTAATTTTATAAATGTATATGATAATAATATGTTCTCTATTTTTGATTTTGATTATTTTGGTTGTGATGATGATAGGGTGTCACTATCTTTTTTTTAAATATTGTAAGTGTTGAACTATATTAATGTAGGTATATCTAAAGTTCAAATATTTTAATTATTTGTGGTTTTTTGTGCTTTTAAACCTTATATTCCAAAATATTATGTACACTTGTAAGTGACATGCATATCAGATACTTTGTTATTTTATTATATATTTGTAATTTTAAAATTTTTACATGTATGTTGTAAGTGTGCTTTTGAAAATAAATAAATAAATAAATAAAAGGTAGCAGTTGGATGGTTATCCCGCCACCGGTCGGCTTTTTAAGTTCCATGGTGGTAGCGGAACTGTGTTATCCCTTATTAATTAAATATAATAATTAAATTTATACTCTGGCAATTGTAAAATTCCTCGTAGGGTTTTTTATACATGCAAATGCGATGAAAAATGGAAACATACAACGAGAACAAAACTGTCACTAAAACAACACTCCAGTTAGTTAATTCCTAATAATAAATAATTGACGATATGTTGGCGTAACGGTAGCACTGGTTTCTGGCTATTGCGCTGGCGGTTGCGGGTTCGATCCCCGCACATGGCAAACATTTATATTGGCCGTACAGATGTTTGCCGTGGTCGGGGTGTTTGTGCTGTGTGTGTTTCTGGACATCTACTACAGTAGTTAATCTTAGAGAAGTACCAAAATTTCTACAGCAACAGAACTACCTGTCACTACCTACGAGACGTCGGCAAGTTATTCAACATTAAACATATATCTAGTATATCTTAATTGCTATAAATAATTTTTATAAAATCTTACCTTGAATTTCTTTTCTTTCTTTACCTTGAATTTTTTATCTTATCTTACCTGGACTTTCATTACTCTCTAAATATCGCCTTTCAGCTTCTTTTACCTTCTTGTAAAAGTCCTCACACTCCTTGATACACATGGTAAAGAGAATAATGTTTTACACTCGTAGCCGAGAATATAACCATCCATAGAAATTTTCTGAAAGTTAGTTAAAGAAATAAACTGTCACAAAGTTATTTCCTAGTACAATATAACGGAAATCAACGTCAAATAAGCCGCCTAAGTTAAAAATTAGGCGGGTGACGAGTTAAATATTTATTGTAAAACAATTTGATTCATTAAATTAATATTTAGATAGCAAAGAGATGATTTGTAATGGCATTTATCAAGTTGATTGAGAGAGTCCTTGAGAGAGAGAATTAAGGTTATAGCGAAATTTTTAATAAATTTTAAGTACTTTTATAAATTGCTATATACGTATTTTCATAAGGTATTAACTAACGCTACAATCCTATAATTGATTTTGCTTGAAAAACGATCTTCAAACTTCTAACCGATAAATAAGCCTTCCGATCTAATTTTTTTAGAACAGATGTATTTTGGCACACGTTCAAAATGTCTGTATCACTCTTACTTACGTCAATTTAAAAGATCGTATATACTATAAAATATTTTTTTTAAAGTATTTTGTACGATTTATCATATAAACATTGAGCTTAGATAAAATGCTTTCTACAAAAGTGATTGACCATGAGATGTTCTTAAGGAACTATAGGATTAGTTATAGTCTTAGGCTTGGCCTATATTCGTAACTTTAACACTGCAGAGTAAAAATGATGTTGATGCATAACAAGTGTATTTCTTACATTATGAGCTATCTTGATGAGTATATGTAACATTTTCATACCTAAAATTATATGCGGAATATTAACTCTATGTACACACTTGCAATATGTAAATTAAGTAAAAATATTTATGCATACGAGTATAGTACAAAAATGACATTGGTGATGTTTTCATAAAACTAGCTATTTGTTAGTCAAAATTCTGTCAATAACTATAACAATATGACAAAACAATTACACGAATATTAACATTTGTTAATGATTGAAACTAAACACAATTTTCAGTTATGTATATTTGATTTCACTTCAATAACTTTTCCTAGCATATAAAATTTACGTAAATCCCAGAAACCTTTTAAAGACACAAAAATGGTCTGTACCAAAATTAAATATTTCTAATACTACTTAGTTCGAACTAACATATCCTTTAATATGAAGGATGACTTGACCCATATAGCATATTATTTGTGTCATAAACAATTTCGTTATATAAATCATATCCATGTAATTTGTGAACAATTTTGCCCTGAAATTGCGTTTAGCCGCAAGCTAATAATGTATTGTTTAAAATCATGTATAAATTATATGTTGCAACATCAAAGCTTTACATATAAAAGTTTGATAAGTAGCTTACTATGATTTAAAATTTAGTGACAAATGGACATTGATTAGTTATATACTGATAAAAATTGCAATTGAAATTATTGCAGTCATGTTCCATGATGGCGTCATGTTATTATTCAACAGTATTTATATAAGTAAGGTAAAGTAGCACAGGTTGAAACCTTAGTGGTTTTTTGTTTCTATTTTTTGTTATTTAATATATTTTAAATTGTATAAACAATAATAATAATTAAAAAAATCTACATCGTCAACATTAAGTTTTAACGCACTTGGGGCTATTGTATTGCCGGATATTGTTAGTTTATTGGCTGCATACTGGATGTGATACGTCAAGAACCCTACTACTACCCTTTGAAAAAATATAAATACTGAAAGTTACAAGGTTACGAAACCAAAAATAACAAGTGGAGGACTTGCATTTTATTTAACTTTTCTTTAATGTTGTTTGAGTATTTTTCTTTATTGCTTGTCAAACGAATCAATAGAATAATTAACCAATCGTTTTACATCATTTTTTGTCGGTGTAGTTTATTTTCAGCTTTTATTAAGTTAAATCGTAACAACGATTCAAATCTTTAAAAATAATATACTAACTTTTAATGTTTTGAATTGAATCAAACTATATTTACGACATAACTTTCATAAAAGTCTTACAGAAATATTAGTTGTTATTGCGAACTCTTTAAACTTTTAGAAACTGACGTCTCTTGTTTTGGCAAAAATTTTCCATTCTCGGAAGTCACGTACCTAAGTCGTTACGACACAAAGTTTCGTAAAATCGCTATCAATTTGTTACATAAACGGGAAATATTCAAAACAAAATGAAATAATATATCTCATAATAGTACATTTTGAACAAATGTAATTTTATAAAATAGATAATTTATTATTATTATTATTCATCCCGAATTTTCAGTCATAGTAAACAGTCGTTAATGAAAAGATTACACATAAAGAGAGAATGGTTTTTATAAGTAAACTACAAAGTATTTTATTTTAAGTTTATAGTTATTACCTTTAGTCTCAAAGTGTATGTATGTCATTAAAAAAATTCACGGTACATCCACGTATATATGTAACGTTCCAATATTGTTTTTAAATTATTTTCTTTTTTTAATGCAAAAATGAATATAATATTTTTTCTGATATCTAAAATATGAAATTAAAATAAGATTCAAACGATGAAGATGATAAGATCAATGAGACTTCACAAAACTAATGATGAAGTCATCACATCAAAACAGGATCAGTCATAAATAAAATAATAACAAATATTATATTACAAAAAAATTTACAATACGTATTTGAAAGTTTTCGTCTAGCAAAGACTTAATTTAGATTTACAAAGGTCAAAATCAATGGTTGTACACAAGTCATTGCCATTTATTCGCCAAAACCAAAAAGGAATTTACAATCATAACTACTTGCCTAACTTTCCTTTTCTCATTGATAGTTCTTAGTTACACGAAACTTGATCTTCCGAGCGTCTAAAGTAAGGACTTCGGTTATAAATAAATATCTTATAACATACACATACGGTCGTCAGTTCCCATGTTAAGGAACTAAATGCTTGCGTTACAGGTAAAGTTCGACTGTTATAACTATTTTTTTTTGATAAATATACATAGAAATAATACATATATAAATATATAAATACACATATTACACCCAGACTCAGGCGGGAATCGAACCCGCAACCCGCGGAACAGAAAGCAGGGTCACTACAAACTGCGCCAACGAGCTAGTCAATATTACATTTTAGTCGGTTTTTAAGATTACTTACCTCGTACAAAATGTTGAAAATAGAATATATCTGTTTCACTTTGAAGGAAGAAGTAAAAATAGTCCTATATTATTCAAAAATTAAATACTTATTATTTTATTTATTTCATAAAAGATGAATACTAAAAAGCAAGACGTTCGAGATATTTAATATTTTTCCGTGAAATTAATTATGGCATCCTTATATTTTTAATTAAAAAATTTCTATTTAAAAGTCCGCAGAGTCAGTAAAATGCACAGCAATAGTCCGTCAACGCTTTGCATAATGTTTGCTTGAAAATAATCAAAAGATGACGTCTCAGTCATTTGAGCGACGAACAAAAGAGTTTCGAGATGGGAATTTAAAATGGGAGATTTGTTTAAAATTTAAATGCGAACCGTTATTTACTATTTTCTCTTAGGTTTTATGTAAATGAATAGTTTAAAGGACGGTGAGCGCTGCGGGTATTTTTTTTAAGTTTAAAAATACTAAAAGTTTGCACACTAATAGCCTTATTATTAAAATCAGTTTTACTGCTATCAGAATAACGTTAAAATGTTAAAATGTAAATTTTATTTGATTATTTACACTATATTTTTACATTTATTCATTCATGCCTGTTTAAACAAAGTATTTTGATTTCATACTATTTCAGTAAGATACTGAACGAATAAGAATTATAAAATCTTTGAATTGAAATTGTAGTTAAATATAATATATAGATAAATGTAATATAACCTTTCTTTTAAGTATTATTTAAAGTGTGTAAACCTGATTTGTATTTTATTTTATAGCATCTAAAATAAATTACAAAAAATCGAACCAATCAAAATCTTTTTAAGGTTCATTTGGTTACGATATCAATTTCATAGTTACTAAATATTTTTGTATACTTAAAAATGTGCCGATCCCAGGTTCTAAACCTTCTTCAATAATGTTTATTATCAAAAATATTTTAGCGTATCGATTTTAAAACTCAATTTTGTTCTGATGTAATTGTAATTGTGATTGATTTAAATTATTAATCAACCCTATGTGAGGTTGTATCCTGAAGTGAAAAAAAAATGTTAAATTAATTATTTTATCTAATTGACAAAGTTTATTTATCACGGGGGCTTCAAAACTTACCACACAAAACAAAGAAATATTAGTATTATTATAGTACATAAAATGGTTTTACAAATTATATTATAGACATCTATCAATAACCATTTTGACGTGACAACGTCTTATAAATTGGTTTGCCGGGTGACACTTCAAGAAACTGCGTTACGCTCCGCTCACGTTATGCGCTCACAATGAGAGCGAGTGAGAGGCACGCGTCCCTTCCACTCGGCCAAAATCACTCAGATAGGAACAAGTTAAGTTGTAGTAAACGCTGTTTCATTGTACGCAAATGTATTGCAAGTTATTGTATGTATATTTGTATATAATTACGTATGTATGAGTAAAGGTAAAAATAAAATTTTGTTAATATGAAATTCAGTGCGAGATTCTTTGTATAAATTAATGTTTTAAATATAATTCTTTGTATAAATAAATGTTTTAAATTGTTACTATTATTTCATCCTTCTTCCTACTATACGAATGAATATTCACATTAAAATTATTTTACCACTCAAAGTCGTTGTCACGTAAAACTTTCGCCCGTATACCGACTTTACAGGCAACCAATTTTTTTTTTATTATTTTAGCCTCCTTTAGGGTTATTGGTTTGCTCTTATATATTTCGGAGGTCAAGTGGCAATCGCTCCCTAAAAATCAGTAACCTGTCAAAGCCAGAGGTGAATAATAAGCGGTTCCAGCAAAAAAAAAAATATTTTATTCACAGTGTATATTAAGTGGATTATTGATAAATTGACAATTATAATAAACAACTTTTCTAAAACTTCTGATTCTACGAAAATTATCGCCGTTTTTTTTTTGGGGAATTCCGATGCTTCCGTGACGTTGCAGGCGACATGGTCGCGGGTGACAAAATTTATGTAATTCCACAAACCTTAAAACATCTTACTTTATCGCCGGATATACACAATAATACTGGTTTTATGGTATCATTACTGGCTGCAATTAAAGCATTTTTGTAAGTTATCAAGGACACGATAAATAATCCTTCGATTAGGTTACTTCATCAGTCTTTGGTTTAAAGGAAAACTATATCTTTTGCCTTAACATGTAGAAATCACGAATATCATGTAAATGCAATGTATACATTTTTGTTGTATTGTTTTTATTAAATTGCGCGACATTTTTAAGTTTAACATTATTTTGATCGTCGTTATTTATATTAATTACATACATTAATATTCAAGTATAAATTTTCTTTAAGTCTTTTTAAATCTTGTTTTAAAAATATCTCGTCGTCGTATTTCTGACTGGACATTAAATAATAAATTACCCCTTAATATTCAAAAGTGCAAGCATATTACATTCACTAAACAACGCAAACCTATTTTAACAAAATACCATGTCCAAAATGATTATTTAGACGTAGTCGATCAAATTCGGGATTTAGGAGTAATACTAGATAAAAAGTTATCCTTCACTGCTCACATTGATTCTATAGTCTCCAGGTCCTTTAAGATGCTAGGGTTTATATGGAGAAACTGTAAGAACTTTAAAAGTATATCTGCTCTAAAATGCACCTATAATGCCCTAGTTCGTTCCATCTTAGAATATTGTTCTAGTGTTTGGAACCCGCACTACCATTGTCATATTGGTCGAATTGAGTGTATACAGAAGAGATTTCTTTTCTACCTTGCGGTTCACCAAGGAAAAATAAGAGAACTGCATTCCTATGAGGATCGGTTAAAACACTTTAACATCACCACATTGGTCGATCGCCGTTGGATATCTGACCAAATCTTGTTGTACAAGATTTCTAGAGGCCTATTGGACTGTCCACGACTGTTGTCTCGGATTGGTTTTGTTGTTCCAAGGCGTAACTCTAGGATTGTTAACTTTAAGCCATTGTATGTCAAAGGATATAGAACCAACTTGGGCTTCAATAGCTTGTTGCCGAGAATCTGTCGGGATCATAACGTTTTTTATCAAAAAACAAAGATAGACATATTTCACAGTAGTTTTGGCGCATATAGAAAATTAGTCAAACATTTTAAAGCTCGTAACTTAACCTAAAAAATTATTCTCTAAACTTATCCTATAATTATTATTCTCTCGCTTTCATTATTTTGACTTAATGACTAAATGAGGAAGCTGTGTTTGCCTGTAATTGGATCTACATCCTAACATGACGATTTTTATATACTGTACTCTTAATACTATATTTGATGTATATCTGTTGGTAAACCATTAAATAAAATAAAATAAAATAAATCTCTTACGCTTTAAAAAATCTGGCGAAGTAGAAAATACCGAGGAATTAATTTGGATTAAGTCGTAAGCCGTGTATGTTGTGGTTGTTTTTCTTGGTCTGCTTCTAAATTAATTTCATTCAGATTTATTTCAGACCTGAAGTAACTCACAAGATGGGACGGAGTGCTATTATTTACATACTAATTATTTAATTAAAAATAGTTTGAATAAAATAATGTTTTTAACGAAGAGTCTAAGTCTAGTCTTGCTTGTATTATGGAAGTTTATTTTGGTCTCTCAATATATAGATTATAACGATTGATTCAACCCATGACATCTCACGGCTGTGCATAGGACTTCCTGTAGAAAGAAGTCTATGCCCAGCAGTGGATCCTACACGGAGATATAGGAGAAGGACGCTGCTCCACTGCTGGTTGGTGGATATACTCTCTACTATGAGTAACCATCGCTATCAATTTTATAACTACTGGAATCGACAGCATAAAGTACTGTCCGAGGCATGATGGGTTCCGTAAGGACAAACATTATAACGGGAAAGAAATATTTGAACAATCCCGAGGGGGAATCGTACCCGCAAATCACCGGTGTTTAGGTGCGAACATACTCGTAGCAAACGTACCATTAAACCAGGGTGGTTGTTATACAGAAAACAATTCAGAGTTATCCTGTATCGTCAAGCCGATTTGCTACAAGTCATATATTTCAACTAGCTATACCCGTGCGAATAATTCACACTAAATAAGTATAACAATTCACACTAAATAAATATAATAATTATCACTTTACAAATTTACAAAAAAAAAAAAAAATGTACGTGAGTTAATTTGAAATTGAACAAAAAATTTACCGACCGTCAATCATGTTGACGTTGTGTCTCAATCTACATACATAATTTTAATAATTAATTAATTTACAAAAAAAGCAATAACAAATTTTTAGTTGTTGTTGCCGGTCTATAAAATGATAAATAATTTATGTGGAATAATTGTGAGGCTTTTTCTAAAATGAAAGGTAATCATCTTAAACTTTAGCGTATTTATATCATTATCATTGACCTAAGTTCGTCTATTGCAGATGATTTAGAGAGTATCAGATAGACACCATGTTGCCTAGGACACTCTTCAGGAAAACGCAGAGTTGTATACTCTGCTAACTAAGCTAAGCTCTGCGCCACCCACTCGATCTCACTGGCTAGGCCCACAGGAACGATGAGTCGATACGTGTGGAATCAGTTCGGCTGCAGGAGTCATTTTAGACCTATGATAATTAATATATATGTTGATTAATTTCTGGTTTTAAGCTTTACCTGTTACTATAATGTCGGACCACTTTACTAGGCAGTCACATGACCGTCGACCTGTAGCTTTAGTAATAATTCACCCGTGGGATAAGCATAATTATAACGCTTTATGTTTGATAAAACTACAAATTTTTATAATTTAGTCGACTTCAGTTGCCCATGCTGTGTGGTTACGGCATCAAAGAATATAGCCACCTCCTCTCTTCGTGTGGCTGTCGTAAGAGGCGACTAAGGGATAACACAGTTCTACTACTACCTTGAACTTAAAAAGCCAACCGATGGCGGGATAGCCATCTAACTGCTGGCTTTGAAATACACAGGCCGAAGACGGGTAGCAGCGTCTTCGGTGCGACAAAGCCAGCCCTGCGGTCACCAGCCCGCCTGCCCAGCGTGGTGACTATGGGCAAAACACATGAGTTCACGCCATTTTTAGTATGAACTTGTGGAGGCCTATGTCCAGTAGTGGACTGCGTAAGGCTGCTGTGATGTTTGATAAAAAGCATGGGGATTTTAAAGTACGTCGAAGTTAATTTTAGATTAAAAAAATAAATGGTTACTATAAATACTTTTACAAGGGCGTTATTAATACTCCTTCATGGTTGTCACTGTCAGTGCTTTTGCAAGTATACCCTTGACCCCATAGCCTGCAATGTCACCGTAATATCGGAAGTTTCAAAATAAAAAATACGATAAGTCTCGTAAAGTAAAAATGTTCTCGGAATTTGTCCTCAACAAACATAAAACACACTTATTTGTCACATAAAATGTTAATAACAAAACCTATCCACGTATACAGAACCACTCGCTTCGAATCTCAGTTTTTTCACTTAAAGTTTCTCGAAGTTGTAACTTTTCCTTAACGTTTCGTTCCTTACGTGGCGCGATTAACTGAAGAGGCACTTCGAAATAGGCTCTATTTGCACACGTCACGTCACGTCACGGATACGTCAGACGGATCTTTGTTATGTTTTATTATTAAGTTAAGCGTATGAAAATACGGAGTACACATTATGAGAATTATAGAGTATGAAAATTTCATAGTGTGAAAATCACCTTAACAAGCGCTGATATCACATCTTGCAAATTTTGTATTACTGTAATAAAACTCACGCATAATACGGACTTTCTAAATTTTATGTATGTGTCATCACATTTCAGTTATACTGAGCACATTTAGGTCATAGAAAAAAAAAACTTGTTATCGTTTAGATCGTTTTAAGTATAGAGCATTGTCTTTTGAAAATGTGTTCAGAGAAGACTGTCTAGATTTATTTGGGTTTGCGTCGTAAAATTGTTCTAATAAAATTTAAAATACCTATTTAATAAGTTATTAAGCTCCACTCCTAGCTTTAAGGTAAGACGTAAGCATTATCAATAAACTAAGATAAAACACATTTTTTTCATAGATCATTATTTCATTTATTGATTATATATTTATAATTCACAACTTAAGAACTAAATATTTACGGTAGTTTTTTGTTACAAATCATGTCCGGATGGAATGGTGCCAATAATGCTGGCAACATTTCCCCGTTAAATCACTATGCCAATTCTCTGGGCAAAATATGCACCAGCCCTCTTTCGAAAAAAAAAAAATTCGATCAAAGTCATAAACAACCTCTTCCATTTTATTTATATTTTCATAGAGAATAAGAGAACAGTTTTAATGTGTAGGTACTGTAACTTGCTTTGGCTCTTTTTGTTCATATTTTTTAAATTTTATTTTCATTCAGTTGGTTATGCTGTCCTGGTCTCAGCGTACGCTCGTCTTATGTGTTACGTATTCAGAACACGAAGAAATTTAAAAGTGCCTTATTTTTTTAATTCAATTTTAAGTGTGATCTTAGCATGTTGTTTCCATACATATTTATATCAATCATATTTTACGTAGCTTATTCTTAGCTAAGCTGTTGATCAGAAGGTCTCTCTAGCCGTCATTGGTCACACAGGTGACCAGCCAATGTAAAAAAAATACTAAGTAAGTATAAAATATTACCCCTATTTAACAGTCTCGTACATAAAGTGAATCTAGATAATAATTAATAATTTCAACGTACTTTGTATTCTAACATTGTCTTCAATAAAATATATAGCGGACGCTGAATGAATGCGAACAGCTCTTAAAATTTTCACGATCAATTAAATTCGAAGATACGAACTTCAATATATATGTATAAAAATAGTTTTACTTTAATTTTTTTTTTAATAATAAATGTAGGTTTTTTTTTTTTTATTAGGCAATCCAACAGCGTTATGATACAATAGTATGTTACGATATTACGCTTCAGCCTGTAATATCCCACTACAGGCAAAGGCCTCTTCCCCCATGTAGGAGAAGGATCAGAGCTTAATCCATCACGCTGCTCCAATGCGGGTTGGCGGATATATTCCCTACTACGAGTAACGATCGCTATCAGGTGTACATGATAACAACCGGGACCGACGGCTTAACGTGCTCTCCGAGGCACGGTGGGGAGGCCCACAAGGACTGCACAAACACCCAGACCACGGCAAACACCTGTATGGCCCATACAAATGTTTGTCATGTGCGGGGATCGAACCCGCAACCGCCAGCGCAACAGGTACAATCCATGGCTGTAACCGTTGCGCCAACGCGGCGTCTGTTACGATATAATGTATAAAAATGGCCAAAACAAGATCACACTAATATAAAAAAAAATAATCATTATAAAATGCATAACTAAACACTACATTTAAAAAAGTAACAAGAAGTAAAAAAGTAAACGGCTATGTGCCGTCTCATGCACTGCAGTTAGAGTGAGTGCATGATATGAAGATGTGAATGTGTGTTTGTGTAGGTGTATGCATTTAAGATGGAGGTGTATTAGTGTAGGTGTGTGCATGTAAGATGAAGGTGTATTAGTGTGGGTTGTTTTAATTACTTTTGTGATCTATTCTCTTCTCTACCTACATATTCTCCACTTCCTTTTTTTAAACCATCCATATAACTGTAATTCTTTATTTATTTATTTAGTGAGTTAAATATAGACAAATTAAAAAAAAATGTTTCAGAGTTTAGGTAGGCACGTAAGTAGAGATACCGAAATATTATACGTATCATCAAATATACTAGAGAAGTGGTTTATATTTTAAGACCCGTCCGTCTAACTTACTGTCAAAGCCACATGTCAAAGCTACATGCCAAAGTTTGTCAGGATGTATATATGTAATGTATGTATGTATGATTGTTACTGTTTCGTACAAAAACCACTGAAACGATTTTAATGAACATGATTCGTAGATAGTAGTAGATCTACAATAATTCAAGGCCAAATTTTATTTCGACATTCCCACGGGTTTGGAAACACGCGGGTTAAGCCGCGTGACACTGCTATTTATTGTATAAATTAAACTGATCATTAGTGAATGTCCTATATATATATATATATAAGGTTTATGGCATAATAATAAGGTTTATGGCAAAGGTGGACTTATCTCTGAAAGAGATTTCTTCCAGTCAACCCATGGTCATGAGTAAGTCTTTTATATAGCGAGGCAAACAGTGCAAGAAGTATTTACAAAAAACAAGAAAAATAACGTAAAAAAAGAAAAAATCAAAGATGATAATTGTGATAAATTTATACATATATATTAAAAATATATGTGCTGTGTGGCTACGGCGCTAAAGAATTTAGCCACCCCCTCTGTTCCCGTGGGTGTCGTAAGAAGCGACTAAGGGATAACAAGGTTCCACAACCACCTTGGAACTTAAGAAGCCGACCAATGGCGGGATAACCATCCAACTGCTGGCTTTGAAATACACAGGCCGAAGACGGGCAGCAGCGTCTTCGGTGCGACAAAGCCAGTACTGCGGTCACCAACCCGTCTGCCCAGCGTGGTGACTATGGGCAAAACACATGAGTTCACGTTATTTTTGGCGTAAACTTGTGGAGGCCTATGTCCAGCAGTGGACTGTATAGGCTGTAATGATGATGATGATTAAAAAAATATATATAATATACTACATACTAACAAATACATATAAAGATATATACTAAAATACAAAAATACAATCGTACGTACATACATAAACATATACATACTCACTACAACACATACGTAAATACATACATATTCTATACAGATGATTACACATCAGCTAGTGAAAGCAAGTGTTTCTTTAATTTATAATTAAAGGAAACAAGGGAAGGACTAGCTCTGATGTCACTTGGGACTTTGTTACATTGTATGGAGGCGCGTACCGTAAATGAATTTAACTTAAATTTTGTGTTACGTTTCGGTATATCTAACATAGCTTTACTGCCAGGGCGCCTGGAACGAGTAGGAGAAAGCAGGAGGTGAAACCGGGATTGAAGATACGACGGAGCATTTGAATCATGAAGGATATTGAAGAGAGTGGACAGGATGTGCAATTGTGCATATCATGCCGAAGACGAATAGGGAGCCATTTTAACTGAGCACGAAAGTGATGAGAGATGCAATCAAATTTTTGGAGGCCAAAAATGAATCTTATGGCAAGATTTTGGAGACGCTCTAACTTTCTATGTAGTTCCTCAGTTACATCCAGATATCATACATCAGCATAATCAAGGATAGGTAGCAGAAGGGTTTGTGCAAGCATAATTTTGGTTTGAAATGGAAGATAATATTGGAGTTATAATTTTTGTAGGTAAACACAAAATAAAAGTACATAAATAAATAAAAAATTACGTTATTTTCTTAACATAACAAAGTTAACATTAACAAAATCATAATACAAAATGAAATAATCAACTTTTATTATTTTCGCACAATTATTTGTGCATATGGGTTACGCAAAATTTTGCTCCGCGCAAACATGTTGAAATATGCAACGTAGACGTTGCTTTTAACACATGATCCAGGTCAACAATCGCTCAATCATGTTATACGTCTTCATGGATCAGTATAATCGCGCTAGCCATCAATATAACTAATTGGGCGTATAATTTATGCGTCAACCTCTGAGTAATAGTCCACGGTGGCTAACCGACGTCTTGCGGGCTTTCCATCATGATGGTTTTGGATTTTTTGTCTAAAACTTGATTATACAATCTCAGAGAATAACAAGAGATTATTACAATGCAACAGTATAAGTTAAGTTAGTTAGGTATTTACCTACTAACTTGAATTTCTTATCTTTTATCGAATTCGCTCCAAATTCAAATATATAAACGGAGACTTTTGCTTAGGTCAAACCTTTGTGAAATGTGTATTTTGTAGTGTTTAGGTCACTTTTTATATAAAACACTGAACGTACAACGAAAACATCAAAATTTGTGTTAACTAAGAATATCTTTTTTATACAATTTTTAATTTTAGTTTATATTTTAAAATTTTGCTTATTACTGTAATTTAGATATTCATCCTATGTATTATAGATTAAGATTCCCTGTAAACAACGCCTCAAAGGCGAATTCAGATAGGATGAATACAGATGCCAAACCGCACGAGACCCACAATCCGTGTATGATTGTGACGTCTGTAAACCCGCGATCACAATACAGTATGACAATTATTTGTGTAAATTAATTATATTCAAATGTTATTTGTCTTTTAGTTGTAGTTGAGTACGTTAAGGTACCGGTTATAGACACCTGATAGCGAACGTTGCTTACAGTAGGGAATAAGATAGTAGTACTACTTATACGTATACTACTTACAGTAGGGAGTATATCCGCTAACCGCAATTGAGCAGCGTATTTGATTAATATTCAACCCATTTCCTACATGGAGAAAGGGGCCTATTCTCAGCAGCGGGATTTTGTTGTCATCATGATGGATATTTTTGTTATATAATTATATTGAAATGCTAATTGTCTTATCCAGCTGTCTTACTATTTTACAGTTTTATAAAATCTTAGACTACATTTATTGAAAAAATATTGTTTCTTTATTTTTATATACACAGCGGTCGCCAGTTCCTAAGTTAGACAACCAAACGACAGTATTTTGGATAGTAGTTGACTGATTCCTTCAGCCTGTAATACACCAATGTTGAACATAAGCCTCCGTGTAGGTGAAATGTCGGAGCTTAATCCATCACGCTGATCCTTTGCGAGTAAACGGATATATTCTTTCCTGTGAGTGACAATCGCTATCAAGTTTATATGATAATTCTGAGGCACGATGGTGAGACCCAAAGAACAGACATCTAGACTGGACATAAATTCATTCTGAGTGGGAATTGAACCCGTGACCGCCGGTGTTTAGGCGCCTCAAATGTACACGCAACCTGACACCAGAGAATCCTCAACAGTTGAACAGTTGACTGATTTAGACAATTTTATTTCAACCAATAAGCAAACACATATAAATGTTCATAAATAAGTAAATATATGTTACAAACAGACTCAGGTCGGAACCAAACCTACAACCTGTGGATCAGAAAGCAAACTTCCCCAACAGTCTAGTCAAAGAATGAATTGATGGCCCGTTAATCAAGCAAGACTTTTCAACTGTTCAAGTCACTAGTTAGCAACAACGCTCGTTCACAGCGGACAGTTTCAGAACTACGGGAGTTACGCTTGGAAACTTAAGACCACCCTACAAAATATTTAGTATCTACTGTAACTTACTAGAGTTTAAGAAACGATATAAGGCCCGTGTCTAAAGTAATGGAAGTGAAATCGTGTAAAACAACTGCCGATAACGCCTTGTTATTATAACGCTTAGCTGTTTATGGAAGATAGAGGTTTAATAGTATACCAGCAATTCCTGTACCGATGCGAACAGCGGTTCAGTCAATTTATGTTTTGATTTTAGAATTTTTACGTAAGCTTCATAAAACACTATTTTACAGATTAAATTATACTCTTTTGTAAAAAAAAAAAATGTTATAATTAATGTGAATGATATAGACAAAATTCCGCAGTGACACTTACAGAAATTATAATTACTTTAAATTTAGTCAAGTCTTGCATGAAATACAGCTCCACTTAAACTCAAACGTCTTTATGATAACTCATATCTTTATCATGAATATGATCTTGGATCTAATGATATGCTTGAGCTATCAAATTATTTTTAATATAAGCTTTAAGTTAATATTTATTTGTTTCTATGGGTAGCAAAGCTTTATTAAACGTAACACATAAATTAAACCATTCTACTGTATCTTCACCTGTAATATCACCAGGATCTAATCACAGTCACCGTCAATGCAACTAATTGACAGCTTAATTTATGCGTTGACCATTCATGTAATTGTCCCTCTTGGTACAATCTTGTAGGGTACCAAATTCAATACATTTGATCCTATCTAATGAAACAAATATGCTGAAAGATAAGAATAAACTTTTTTACCGACTTCGGAAATGTCCTCACAATTTTCTGAACTGATTTTGATGATTCTTTTTTATTGTAAAGCTGGTACTTGTAGTGTGATTCCATTTTAATGTAAGTGAAACCTGACGAGTAGTTTTTGAGTCATTTCTAATATTTAATTGAATATTTTTTCGACCACTACGTTTTTTTATACAACTTGGTCGGCAAACAAGCCTACGGCTCACCTATAAGCGAGGTAAACAATTACCGTAGCTTAAAGACATCTCATCATTACAGCCTATACAGTCCACTGCTGGACATAGGCCTCCACAAGTATACGCCAAAAATATCGTGAACTCATATGTTTTGGCCACAGTCACCACACTGGATAGGCGGGTTTGTGACCGCATTACTGGCCCTGTCGCACCGAAGACGCTGCTGCCCGTCTTCGGCCTGTGTATTTCAAAGCCAGCAGTTAGATGTTTATCCCGCCACCGGTCGGCTTTTTAAGTTCCAAGGTGGTAGCGGAACTGTGTCATCCCTCAGTCGCCTTTTACGCCACTCACGGGAAGAGAGAGGGTGGCTATATTCTTTAGTACCGTAGCCACACAGTACTACAGTACAGTTATAGACATCTGCAACACTCGAAATATCACAAGCGCGTTGCCGACCCTATCCCCTATTCCCCTCAGGAACTCTAGTCACCTTACTCACCTTAAGGAACACAACACTGTTTGAAAATAGTATTATTTAGGTGTGTGATCTTCTGTGAGGTCGAAGTACTATCCCAGTCGGGCTGCTCCATAATTCGAGCAGAAAATTTCACAGGAATTTACGATAGTTAATGATGTTCTCATTTTATCACCTGTTGATGTACATTTAAGTTAGGTTTTTTTGTCGTTGATTATTTTAGGTTCCTCTTAAGTTGGTGTTGTCATTTTACTGCTTTGTAAATAAGGATTTCAATTTCGTAGCACGCTGCAGGCTATATAAGTGCTACTCATATCTACGATTTTATTTTTGTGTTACCCACACATTAGGAATTCTAAACATTTTACAACAACTGCTCGAGCGGAGTTCGAAACCCGCTGGAGCAGTCGGTTGAGCTCGATTGAGATCGACTCTCGATCTCGATCGCTCGATGAGTCGATTGAGATCGACATGAGCGGTCAATTTTTGATATGGTATTCAAAAATGTTTAGAATTCCTAATGTGTGGGTAACACAAAAATAAAATCGTAGATATTAAAAATAGCATGGTGTCGTCTCCTGTCAAAGATTTACATTGTAATATGAAACTTTGAATAGTTAAGTGTTTCTGTAAAGAGCTCACTATAGACGGCGCCACGGTTCGCTTAAACATAATATAAAAATCATCATATTAAAATTTTCGATCTAGCGGGTACATCGTTCCATAGCTTAATTGGCTAGAGCGCCGACACGGTCAATCGAAGACGCGGGTCCGAACCCCGCTGGAGCGGTCAATTTTTGATATGATATTCAAAAGTGCTATTAAGTTATATGAAAAATATATCGACACTGACTTAATTGTTGTATGTATAATGGAGCATAAACCACCGTCGTTATTTAAACCTGTGCTAAGAATCATTAATCTATTTTATCTATCTTAAAGCTTGCTACGTGTTAACAAATTGTTTGTTGGGTTAGAGAGTCACCCACAATTCCTAACACGCGACTACACGAGAGGGAGAAAAAAAAATCCTGCAGAATCTTAAATTAATTATGGATGAAGTGAAATAAAAAAAAATAACAAGTTTAACAATTTATTTTGAATTTAATCTAAAGTTACTCCGGGGAGAATAAAATAAATAAAGTACATAAATTTGCCTAATTCCTGGACAAGTGGATGGAGAATGGACTAACAAAAAAAACTTAACAGGCATCTCGCCGACGGTAGCCCCGCTTCCCGAAGCGGTTTAATGTAATCCGGGTTGAAGAGAATTCGGGTTAAAGGTGATTCGGGTTGCGTGAGAACTCGGAATGTGGGGTCCTCGGACCTTCAGAAGGACGCCACGAGGTCACTCTCCATCCACAAGCGCTGCCGCAAACGCCACACCAAGGACCCTACAATAAATTGCACCCAGATCTTAAGTCGGCGAGAGAATCCAACAGAGAGCCCGCAAACCCTCGCCCTGAGGCTTATATACAGCAAAGCCAGCGCGTCGCGACACTATTACCCCCTAAGGTGAACCGCGACGTAATACAATACGAGGGTATTCCAAAAATTAAATCAGTCGCCTAGAAAAAGTAAATAGCAACGCTAATGCATAACTGTGCTATTATACATCAGCAGGAACGAAACTACGTGCTATTCAAAATATATGCTACAAGCTGGATGTTAAAAGTCATCTAAATTACAAATAATAATGAATGCAGGTGAAACATTGCAAGAATCTACTCAATATAATAGTAGTCATTATTTTGTAATTATGTTCAGCTCCTAAAGTTATTACGAATAATATAGCTTTATAAATAATTGTATTTGCAGGCAAACGAAAAAACCAACTTAATTATATCAACAAGTAATACAACGTAAAAGTGTGTAGACGAAAAATTATTCAAGTAAATACGCAGTATCAAAGATTACTCCAAAAGTTGTAATCACATCTCGATGACATTTAAATGTGACCACATGATAAATATCGGCTTTCGATTTAATTAAAAATTATTAAAATCGGTACACCCAGTAAGAGGTTATGGGGATTTTTGAGATTCCCTCGATTTCACTGAGATCCCATCATCAGGTCCTGGTTTCCTTATCATGGTACTATACCAGCGATATCTCCTTTCCAACGAAAAAATAATTATCAAAATCGGTTCATAAACGACGAAGTTAACCCCGAACATACATTAAAAAAAATAAAAAAATATATATATGGTCGAATTGAGTAACCTTCTCCTTTTTTGAAGTCGGCTAAAAATGGTAATTTATAACGGACATTATATGATACAATCTTTTAAGTCAATCCCGTTGTATGAAAACTTTTATCGCACGGAGCGGTACAGTAAAATAAACATTGTAATTGCAGCGAATAAGTAGTTAATTACAGTGAATCTAACTTTAAACACTCCCCGATGTTTTAAAACTTTGTGAATGAAATGATACTGCGGCTCTGTGAGGTCTTACATCAATTAAGCTTCAATATATTGGCGTTATACGCGTGAGTTTTTCATCTACTTTTATGTATTTTATTTTGTTCTCTACATGAGCAGTGTAATCTTTTGGGACATTTTTTTGTTTACGACCTTTCTGGGATACTTAGGTGAAAATTATTATATTTATGACAAATATTGGTTTTGAACCAATATTTATTTTAGGGTTCTTGTGGGTCTCATCACGCTGTTCCAGAGAGCGCGATCCTCGGTCCCAGTTTATGAACACTTCATTATGTAGGATTATTATCCACCAATCCACAGTGGAGAAGCTTGGTGAATTAAGATCAAAACCTCCTGTCATGAGGCTTTTGCTCTACAAAATATTTATTTGCTGTTCTTGTTTAGTTTAAGATTCACTTAAAAAAAGAACATTTGACTGCAATAGACCAGTTGCTCCTAAGCCTGTTTAAGTCGAAATGTTATGATACACGCTTTTTTTTTGTCTGCCCAACTTAAATAGTGTTTTACACATACTTCACTATCAGGCATGCACACACATACAAACGACAATATTCGAAGTTGATGAGTGAGTAGATTTCAGGCAAGTCATTTTTGAACTGTCTCTGTTTGCTGGACTGCGATGTTTATGCAAAAGAAAATAAAAATAAGTGGCAATAATGAAAAATAACAAACAGGAAAAATTTTTAACGACAACGCGACAACATATAGGTAACTTGTTTTAAATAATCTAACAACGAAAATATATTTATATCTCGGAAAATAAATACCATGTCAATTTTTCTGTATACGATAAACAAGAATCACTCGTACAAACTTCGTTCCGCGGGCTTGTACTGCAGTTGAAAACTACATAAGTCAATAACTCGCATTGGCTTCCAACGGAAAAACTTTTAACCCGATAAATAAGATACATTGCTTCGTTCCGTTGGTTTTTTTTTGTGATACTCAATCATGCTTCCTTTTTTCTTGTTTCTTTGACGGAATTCGTTAATCAATATATTGTAGAGAAGAATGTATCTTTACAGCTTTTATATAACTTAATTTAGCTTTTCTTGAATTTCTGTACATATTGACTAGCGATATTTAGTTAAGAGGACCCATTGATGCACAAATTAAATGTTGATAATAAATGTTTTAAAGGAAAAGTTTCTTTTTTTCCTTTGTAGCGAATTTAAATAAAACCTTGTTTAAAAAATACTGTTAATTAATTTACACGCAGAGGTCGGCAAACAAGCATAGACCCACGGTACGCACCTGATAATATGTGGTTACCATAGCTTATAGAAGCCTGTTGCCGAGTCTACCTCTGAACCTCCCCAAGAGCTATGGCCACCTTATTTACTCAGAAACACGACGCTGTTTAAGAACAGTGCTATTTAGAGCTGTGACCTCCTGTAAGGTTGAGGGACTTCCCCAGATGCTTTGCTCCGAAGTTTGAATACTTCCGAGTTCAAGGGAAAAAATCTCTATGGGATTTTATTGTGGACTTGCGAGTAACTTGCCTACCAAGAGGTTTGAGAACAGATATTGTTATCAAGTATTTATGATAACAATTGTGTGCGATGAGTTTATGTGTTCTATGAGCCACGGAGAGAGAAATGAATTAAAAAAAAATGAAAAACATTTCAATCTATTTCTCCCTCCAAGCAAAAATCTACGGGTGTTTTAATTTATTAAAATAATAATAGTATAAAAGTATCAAGATTAAAACAGCATCAAGAATGTAAAGGGGAAAAAGTGTAAGCACAACGGAACGATAATACAAATGATATTCATCTCAGTACGGGTGAGATCTTGAGGCTCAAGATTACTGTGATTGATCGTGCTGTGGTACTATGAAACGGTCTAACACAGAACATCGCTTGTGGCTTTACCCTAACAAATTTATCAAAATGGTAAACTTGTAAGAATTGTATTAATTGCTTACTAATAGGATGAGAGAATTCGTAAAAAATACTATCTTTCATTTTATTTTATTATTCAAAGAAATAAAGCAACAGCATATGTCACGATATGTGTAAAAAATTATATCACAGGCCACGGTGGAATTATGAACTCTCTTCGAAAGATAGAAAGATAAAAAATGCTCGTCAGCTCAGCCTATTGCAGTCCACTACTGGACATAGGCCTCCCCAAGTTCGCGCCAGACATCCTGGTTTTCCTCAATCCTCATCCAGCCTACATCAGCAATCTTACGTAGATCGTCGGTCCAACGGGCCGGAGAACGTCCCACACTGCGTTTTCCAAGACGCGGTCTCTACTCCAGGACCCGTCTACTCCAACGGCCGTCGGTCCTGCGACACAGATGACCAGCCCACTGCCACTTCAACTTAATAATTCTGTGGGGTATAAAAAATGCTTACCATAAGGAAATATATAGTTTGCTGGAATAAAAATATTTTTAGAGTAAGTTTACATCACCACATAACTTAATAACGAGTAAATTGAAAAGCAAGTCAGTTTCCTTGCTAATCTGCTTGTAGCAGGATTTTTAAAAGTAAATAAAGTTATAACTCAAAACTACGCCGCTCTGAAAATATGCAAAATATATTATGCACTAAATCACTTGTATAAAAACTTAGCCTGCAGCCGGAATGGAGTTTTACTGAAAAATGAGGATTTCCCATAATATGCGAATAAAAGTGCAAATATGTAATTTTGTAGTCTTCGTTTTGGTCATAGACTCGCTACGTTTAAAAGTTTCACGTATATTTTTAAATAACCGATGAAATTCGTTTGACTTTATGTACACATTTACTTCATGAGCACTTACAATATTATGCGCTTTAATATCGAACGGTGCAATAATGAACTTATTTTCTTCATTTCGTATATTGTTCATCACTTTCGTTTATTACTGATGAAAACAGTAAACATAAATTATAATAAGTAAAAACACATACAATTTTATTGTACACTACACAATTAATCAATGCACTCCTCCGTAGTTTATTTATTGATGTTTCAAACAAAATTATGAAAAGCAAAAAAACACTTTTCATATCGGACCCAACTAGATTGTAAATGCACTGGCACCTAAATCGCGACAAAAATTATATGGCCTATACTTTTTGTTTACAGGGAAGTCGCGACTTACCGAATAGCAGTTTATATAGAATTCGCGGTTTCCTCGCGCCAACGCGTATTTTATTAATCATAATCATTAAAAACTAAACCCAAACAACCTTTTTCGTTTATATAAGTCCATTTTAGGTAAATATAGAAAACATTTTACGTAACTAAATATACGAGTAGAAAAACTGGTGACTATTTGAACGCAACGGCCAAGGGCAGTATCTTATATCTGCGTTTAAACATACGTGTAAGTAACAAATTGTAACAAATAACCTGTGCTATTATATTAAGCGGTTAGGAAATAACTAAAGCTAATAAGCTGTTACTCATCGTATTTTCCCGGTAAAACTGGCTGTTAATCGGAAGCTACAATCAGCTCCGGAAATGGCGTAATAGATCAAAACGAATAGCGAAATTTGGGCTTACCTTTAAATAATATTTTTTCATCTGTAGGATTCATATGAGGTCAGGAAAAAGTTTCTTCGTATTGTGTATAGGAATTGAAAGTGTGATTTTCGAAATGTATTTACATTAATTATGATATATATGTGTCTACCATTTTATTCAATAACTTGCCACCATCTCGTCGATAGTGACGGGATTCCGTCGCTGTAGAAATTTTGGGATGTCCATTAAAAAAACAAGTCAAATCGTTTTGACAATCCTCTCTTGACTTGAACTTTACACTACCCAAAGAATCTCAAGAGACCGAAACAGAGGAAAAACTGAAGGCGTAAGATCGGGACTATATGGTGGATGTATTAAAACTTCCCAGTCAAACTCTCTCCATTTTTATTAAGTGGTTAAAAATGTATGTTGTCGGCGTTTCGTGACGAAAGAACACACCTTTACCATTGATCAATTCTGCTATTGATAGTGGAAATTCAAATCGATGGGTTTGCCCGTCGGTAAAAGCTCCTGATGATGATGTCCTTCTAATCCCACCATACACTCAACATCACCTTATTGCGAGTCAAACCGGGTACCGCGATCGTCTGTGCACCTTGACTGACCTTTGAATACGATCTCTTTCGTAGATTCTTATCGTAAGTGATCCACTTTTCGTCACCAGTAATCAATCTCTTCAAAAACGGTTCGATATCATTATGTCTTAAGAGAGAATCGTAAGTGAGTAAACGATCCCTCGGGTTTCTTTCAGTGGATTCATGTGGCACACATATATCAAGCTTTTTTTGTATAGCCAGCCTTCATCAAAGCTGAGCGATGGCGGGATAACAATCCAACTGCTAGCTTTGAAATACACAGGCCGAAGACGGGCAGCAGCGTATTCGGTGCGACAAGGCCAGCCCCGCGGTCACCAACCCAGCGCGGTGACTGTGGGCAACATATATGAGTTCATGCCATTTTTGGCACGAACTTTTGGAAGCCTACGTGCAACAGTGGACTGCGATAGGCTAAAACGATGATGATGATGAGCCTTCATCAAATGGGTTAAAACTATTCTATGGTTAAATCTCAGATCTTCAGATACATCGTAACTACTCAAATCTCCACATATATCCACTTTTTTAAAAACATATTTATCCGTAACTAGGCGACCAGAGCTAAATATATCTTTAACGTTAAGAAAAAAATCCTTACTGAAAATGTATAAGCGAACTTTGTACTACTCTTACTGACACTGAATTAGGTCTATAAGCATCACAATTTTGTTTCGCGGCTTGAGTAGCATTTATTCCGTTTTTGAAGTAAAACTTTAAAGTGTAACGAATTTTTTCGTTTGGATCACCCATTTTGGTGGACAGAAAAACAAATGAAAAGAAACACTGGGAAACTTTTTTACTTTTTAACGTCATTTTTTAAAGTCACCTTTTCATGGTATCAAAAGCAGCCAGATACAAACATTACAATCAAAAAGCAAGCAATGTTTTTACTAGAAAATACGAAAAGAATTCTTTCCCAAATCATTATAATATTGCAATAGTTTAAAATATTATAATTATAAAACCAGAAGAAAAGGTTAAGAATAATCCATTAGGCTTCTCTCTCGTGAATTAACGGAAATACAAACGTGTCTTAAATTTTCTTAAATCTTATATTTTATTTCTTTATTTTAAATTTATAAGACGGGACCAATGCGGCAATAGTTAAATATCAATTATAATAATTTTTACGCAATTTTAAAAAAAGAACTGAAAGTAAAGTTTTAGTTGTTAAATACATATTATTTCAAAATATTTATTTCGTTAATTTTCTTTTTATTATTTAAGTTAGAAAGACATGAAGCTTTTACTCTTTGTTAGTTATTTCAAAACAATTTTTGATTAGAAGTCATATTTTTGGTTATTAATTTTGTCATTTTTGTATTAAAAGGAATATTTTTTAATATTGTTTAACGTACTGAAACATACGCATGACTAAGATATTATTTTTCATGACATAGATATCGTGATGTGTTTTGCCAACTTTATTGACTTAATCGTGTTATGACTCCCAAGAATTAGGATAACATAGTATAATAAATGCTTAAGACAGTTTTACTTAGATTTCAAATAAAATTAGTAAGTTGTCGCGATGATTTGTATCGTCTGTATTTCTTGACCCCAAAAATTATGTCCTAGTTACTACCATTAAATGCAAAGTATTCATTATTTTAAAGTAATTAATTCCGATTTTTATATTGTTGAATAAATACGTAAAAACCGAAAATGTAAGATAATTGGATTTGTGTTTCATAGAATCAAATTAAAAAAAATGTGCTCAACATGAAAATGATTTTATTCCATTAGTCACACCGGTATTTATTATAATAACCGAACATCTCCGACCGAAGGGCTGAAAAAACACTGGATTCCAATCGTCCTCATTTCGTGCCCATTCATTAGAACTGGACTCGAAAAATGTTTTAAATTTCCCCTTTTAAATACGTTCAGATTTTTATTCGGTACTTAATTTAAATTAGAGCTCTTCGTATGTAAGCTGCTTTAATTTTACGTTAATCTATTGTTTTAGTTTTTAGTAATAAAGCTTGATTAATTAAATGTTAACAAAATTCGGAAACAGTTTATTTGAAAGTTAATGATTTGTAATTTTTTTTTTGCTAAAGATCGATACATATTTAATGACTAGAAAAAGGTACAAAGTTTGTGTATAAAACCTATTAAAAGGTATAAATGAGATATCCAGTCTTGAAAACAAAGTTATGATAAAAAATAAAATACAGTATAAAAGAAATTTAAAAAAAAATTAGCTCTTACAATATTACAACAATAATTACTTAGAAATTGAACAAAGCAGAACGAGTCGATATTGAAACGGTAAAAGGGCAACATTATGGGCAGAGCAGTTATTACCTCGTACCTTCAGGGCGCATCCCTGAAATTCTAAACAGTATCTCGACAATATCACAAGACACTCGCCTTAGGCAATAAATCAAAAAGAAATCTTTCCAATCTAAAAGAGTATATATCAATGAAAGGGTTAAGTCCACGGATTTATTACATTTGAAATGCCTTCAAAGATAAATAGAAATATTTAAGGTGATTATTACAAAACGGTATTTTTTTTCAGTGTCGTTTTTGTAAAATAGAGTTTTAAATAATTGTTTAGTTAGAAGTGAGTTGATATAATTAAACTGCCAATTGCTTTGTTGGTACCAAATATATTTGATTTATAATTGTGTAACTCGATATAAGCCTTATGTAAAAATTCGTTTCTTAGCGGTAGTGAAAAAACTATATAGATACAACTGACGGTCGGCCGATTGTTGTTACGAATGAAATCTCAAAGGTAAGCTCGATGTCACAATTGGTACTGATCCTATTTTTAGCTTCAGGTATCCAGGTTTCATTCCTATCCCGAATATGGGCATGATTAATTTATTTATTTAGAGATGATTTTTTTAATACATAGATAGGCTGGCGTTTGACCGCTATTTCACCTGATGATAAGTGAAAATGCGGTCTAAGATGGAGCACGCTTACCTAGAAGTAACCTATTCACTCGCGACTTAAAGATCCCCAGCTTTCGGGAAATACAGACGCTGGTAGAGAGTTCCATTCTTTGGCCTACGGATCAAGATTGTACTAGCGAATCAATCAAATCAAAATTTATAATCTGTGCAGTTAAAAAAAAAACAAAAAAAAATATAATTACTCCACTATGACTTGAAATTCAGGAATGACTTACCCTAGGAACAGATAACCGTTGGAGTATGTTATTCATACTAAAAATATATACATATTAAAGACACGAGAGAGAAAGGAAGAGCTCCTGAGGGATTGGGGATTGGCTCGGCAACGCGCTTGCGATGCTTCTGGTGTTGCAGGTGTCTATAAGCTACGGCAATCGCTTACCATCAGGTGCGCCGTGCGCTTGTTTGCCGACCTAGTGACATAAAAAAAAAAGGTATTAACTTAAATTTCTCATAGCTCTTCTACGATACTCTTTGATCTAAATTTAAAACAATCCACTGGTGTATTGGAGCAATAACTCTGGAACCAGACTCTTATCGCCGCTAAAGGTATAATTTTAGAATGGCTTCCTTGCGTAATATATAAAGACCACTCGTAAAGTAAATCTCTAGTACAGCTCGAGTTTCCTTGCATAGTTCAAAGGAAGCTATTTTGAATGTGAATTCATTATGTCCCTGTAAATGCATAATGAAACAAAATATTCTTTATAAACATAGTGTCACTCAATCAAAATAAGGGTTCGCTATTTTTACTGCGTACATACCTATTTTAATTTGAATTGTTAATTTGAATTGTTAATTTTTTTTAAGACACTATTTGACCCTACATACGTTGTTGACGTTTTTGAGATATCTTGCGAACTGTAAAGCGCATGAAGTTTAAATAAATAATTATTATGTTTAACGCATCAGCCTGTAACATCCCACTGCTGGGCATAGGCCTTTTTACCCATGTGGGAGGAGGATCAGAACTGAATCCACCATGCTGCTCCAATGCGGTTTGGCATTACGTTTTTATTGTTCGCCAATGGTATTATTTGTATGTTATTAAATTTAATATTTAATTATATATGTATATATATATATATTTAATATTTAATTATATATATATATATATATATATATATATATATATATATATATATATATGTGTGTGTGTGTGTGTGTGTGTGTGTGTGTGTATAAAGTAGTGAATTAACTACTAGAAAAATAACTATATTAAACTAAGACTAGCTGGCCCTGCGGTTTTCACCCTCGTTGATTTGAGAAAAAAAATAGGCTTCCTTCTTCTTAAAGCATACCTAAGCTTCTTTTTTTAAAATTTTAAATAGTTTAATTTTTTAGTTGTGGATGCCGGAAGAGCAAGTAATTATCTATAAAATAATATATAATTTATGTGGAGTAATTGTAAGGTTTTTTCTAAAAAGGGATGCAAACATCTTAACCTTAGCGTATTAATATAGGTATATTTACCTTTTCAGTTGCAGAAGTATTAAGTTTTAGTTGAATACGCTTCGTATACATAAATGTAATTGACGGAGATCGTACTTACACGAACGCGAGATACGGAAAAATGTTCCGCAACTTTATTCTTAGTTCACTTCTAGTCGCCTTCAATTTAGCGATGACACAATTCGTGGCTCTTAAAAAAACTGAATATGTTTACAAATAACGTTGACTTAATATAAAATGATCATTTACTGGCTGCAAAAACTGATATCAATTATCAAAATCAAATAATTTTACTTCAAAAACTTTCCATTTTTATTTACAAAGTGGAGTAATTTTCTCTATTATAAAATATTAAAAAATGTCCATTAAGAACATAAAATAATATCAATTAAAACATTATAAGACTACATACATGTTTGTGCAGGTGCTATTATACTGAAACCATTTACCGACAGTTGCTGAAATATAGCTCTTTAGAATAACATTTCCGGTTTGCAAGGCGTTATTGTGGAGCTCCAGGCGCAAGATGGATACCACACATGAATAATGCACATTTAATATTTCGGATTTTGAACACGTGTATAGAATTTCTTGAATTGAAAGAACGTTTTCTTGAACTCGCGGACCGGATGTTGTATATCTTTCATATGTTTAACATCTAAATATAAAATTTGCTTCAGCGAATACTATTGTTTGTTGATAGCCTTATAAACCATCTTGTACATATTTACTTTAAAAATAAAAAATAATTTCAACAGATTTGGTGGATTAAGCTCCAATCTTTCTCCTACGTGGAGAAAAATGCCAGCCGTGGGATGTCACAGGCTGTATTTTCATTTGTGAATGGATTCATAGAAGTTGAAAATGTTGTATACGCAGATAAAGTCGTGCTAAATAGTCTAGTCAAAAACCCATTTAAAAGAACATAGACAAATAACTTTATTCTAACAAGCTTAATTAAACTGGATGCAATTTTTTGGACTTTATTAAAAGGTACAAGTTTAACATACATATATATATATATATATATATATATATCGAAACGAATTTATCGAAACTGTGGCATACAAAGAAACGTTCAAATAAAGCTCGTATTCTGGATACGCATCACAGAAAGGTAACGCTGAGTCGCGTACCGTCGAGCACGAAATCCTATTGTTGGCGCCACGCGTAAACACCCTTTGACAAGTTGAAAGGTTCTTTCGTTTGTTTTACCGAAGAGAACTTGGAAATTTATATAAAAAAGTGGCGCGTGGAATCAATAAATAGAGCAATTGAAAGTTTTGATAGAAAATTTCTTTGTGACAATCTGCAATCAAAACATTTATATTGAAAAATAGACACATTTTATCTTGTACAAAATCAAAATCAAAAATTAATTAAGCTTCAAAAGCCCCTTATAATAATTGTCCTATAGTATGTTATACCAATATATATATTCTATATATAGTATTTTTACTTTTGTTATTGATATGTAAAAAACAATTAACAGGTATGAACAGTATAAATACAACGGTTTGCCTGTGATGCAAAGAAAAAGTTTTTTAATTTATTTTATTGCGGTTGTGAATGGTAGGTTATATCATCATTAGAATCTACATTTCAAATGTGGAAATGGATGATGATTTTGTAAATATCATATCATATTATAGTAATCTAAAATTTTAGTATAAATTAGACTTATATTAAAGTGTGTGTGTATACACAGTTTTTTTTTTCTGACAGACATGACCTTTATTAGCAAACAATTTGACAGAACAACAGATTTGTGTTTCTGCCTGCAAATGTTTTGTAAGCACTTATTACTTAACTAGCGTCCCGCCTCAGTGTCGCACGGGTATTTCACAAACAATTAAAAAAATCCCTATTTAAAAAAAAAATGTAATATAGCCTGTAACCCGCGGATAGCGTAGCTTCCTAACAGTGAAACAATTTTTAAAATCGGTTCAGTAGTTTCGGAGCCTATTTAATGCAAACAAACAATCAAATCTTTTCTCTTTATAATATTATTTAATATATAATATTTCTTCAAAGTTTAGTTATTACTTTTCTCCGGTATCTAACTCTCTTAAATTTTAATTTATATTCATTGAATATTTTGTTTGTCTCGAGAAAAATATTAAATTATTGTTATATTAAACTTGATATTAGATATCCATATCTTTAGCGCTCCTTTGTTTAATACTTTTGTTTTTTTTTTTCAATTACTAAGTTTCTTATAATTTCGATAGACATATATTATATCTAAAGTTTTTCAATAACGAGTCAAAGGTAAATAGTCAGGGAGATCGCTATTCAAGCACGTTCAATTTCACCTTTCTTAGAGACGTTTGCACACTTCTGATAGAAACACTTTTCTTAAACAAACGCAAAGTGCATGTCAAAGTTTAATAGGAAACTTTTACGCAACCTCGTGTTTCGCGGCACGAATATGCCATGTTATTCCATCGTAACGTTACAATGTTATCAAAGCGAATTTTGCTACAAATATGTTGTTTTGACGTTCTAGCACACCTTTAAATACGCAAACAGCTTGCCAAAGGCGTATTGCATTATTGCTAACGTCACAAGATATTTTATATTTTGTATTTCTGTAAGGTTTAACGTAAATTAAATGTTTAATTATTATATTTTTTACACTCTCATTTTGACAGTCAACCGTGAGTAGGTCTTATGTTTTTCTGTGATTTTTATAAAATGTTAAATAAATGGAGTTGATCAATTGTTAAGTAATTATTTGCTCGCTAAGGAAAAACATCGACTGCAATTACATCGACTAGTAATACAACGTAAGTAAACGAAATAATAATCAAGTGAATAGGCATTATTAGATATAAATTCGACACTTACTTGTTAGATATCAATTCGATTTAAATGGAACTACATGACACACACCACCTTTTGATAAAAAAAAAAACGAAATCAGTCTACCCAGTCAAAAGTTCTGAGGTAACATACATAAAAAAAAGTACAATCGAATTGAGAACCTCCTCCTTTTTTGGAAGTCGGTCAAAAATAATAATATTCTGTTTCAACGAACACTACTACTCTAAAAACTAATAATATAGAAATTTCTGTCTTAATGTTATATAATTATTACAATAAAAAACTATATACTACTATTTCTTGTCGGAAGTGTGTGAAGGCTCTGTAGGCTTTCGCTTCAGGAAATAGGGATTCGTTTAATTATTTCTGCAAATGTGAAAACTTGGAGTTTAACCCTTGTCGATTAGCAGCGAGTTGGGGATGGCTCGTGTTCTTACTTTTATTGCTTTAGAACTTGCTTAATTTTTGCCTTGAAATAAGTTCCTTTTAGATGCAAAGTACGGGAATTGTTCTTTCATTAGAGGTAGAACGCTTAATGTGAATTGTTCTAATGAAGGTTACAATTAAATTATGTGTAATTACATGTATTGGGAGAGATTACTTACTTTAAATTGAAATTTCAATTAAAAAGTACATATGACTATCGATTGAACTGAACGGAACTATAACCTGAACTACTTTACTAGCCCAAAAACTTAATTTTCCAGAAAATAAAAAACTAAAAATTGCAGCAGCTATGCTTTAACTATGAAAAAAACTTTTGTGACTACCTTATAAAAACATCTGAAAAATATTAGATAAAAGTATTTGGAAAGAACAAGAACCTTAAGTTCCATGAAATTTTCGATTTTATCGTGTTTTTTTTTTAGTACTGGTTACTATCGAATTTTTATTTTGGCAGTTTTACGAGTAATTCGAGAAATTCAATGTAATACTCCAAAAAAGACTTAAAAGGTACTTATGTCATACCAAACCGAATGGAAATTACGAAACCGTACGTTAATTTTTACTTGTATTGAAATAAATATGTATAAAGTAATAAAATAAACTTCGATTGAATAGGATCAAATATGCTGGAAAACATTAAACTGATGTTATTTCAGTATCCTATATCCTTAACTTAGTACTAATATGATTGAATTAACAATAGAAAAATTAAATTTTCAGTCACTTCGGCTTTTACTAACTTTCATTCCATATAATAACAACAAAATAAGTAGTTCTAATAAACATTACAGACATGGAAGTCTTGAAAATATTTATTTCATTATTTATTTAATATTTGAATGATAAATAAATAATTAAGAACAAGAAGAGGAACAAGAAGAAATAAAACAATTTTATTAGTATTAAAAAAAATTAGATCGTTATTTTGAGATAATCGTCTACTTTTAGAGCTACTTCCACCTCTGCCCAGTGCTGTAACCGCTATGCCGCGTTGACGCCACGGTCAGTTGCGTTGGCGTTGGCGATTCGACTAACTTAGACTACCTACTTTTATTTAAGAAATTTTATAACTTTGCGAACTAAACAATAACTTTTAAAATACAAGATATGTTACTGTTAATAATCTAAAAATAAAATGGTTATATCATCATTGACGTTCAACGTCACTGTACAATAAATCACGGCGCTCAGTTTGATGGCCGTACAATTCATCCGTAACGCGTGTCTCACGTGATATGAGGCTATTTAGTTACCAAACTCGTAATGTTCCATATTTAACGCGAATGAATATTTAAGGTATTATGCTGTCATAAGCGTAAGCGATAAGCGGTAGCGATAAGTGTCAGTGGTAAGCGATAGCGATAAACGTTAGCGATAATCGGAAATTGTCAGTTTCAATGATAAGCTTTAGCAGTAAGCGTAAGCAATTAATGTAAACAATACGAAGCGAAGAAAACGAATATAATCTAAAGAAAGTTGAATATTTTAGCGGAAATAATAGACTAGTAAGCAGTATTTGATGTCAAGCTGGCAAAAAAGTACATATTATTACATAATCGATTGAACTGAACGGAATTATAACCTAAAATTACTTTACTAGCCCAAAAACTTAATTTTCCAGAAAATAAAAACCTAAAAATTGTAGCAGCTATGCTTTAACTATGAAAAAAACTTTTGTGTTTACCTTATGAAAACATCTGAAAAATATTAGATAAAAGTATTTGGAAAGAAGAAGAACGTTAACTATTGATGAATTGTGATAATATAAGAAGATCCACCAATTTATTAGTAGCTAAAACTAAAGACACTACATCAATTAATCAAGGACAAATGCGATAAAATTTAGAATGTGTGTATTTGTAGATAGTTTTGATAAAATAATTTGTTATTTGTATTTTGCATGTTAATTATTTTTATTGATTAATATTTAATCTGACGTAAAGTTACAATCAGGCTCCATCAGAAATTTTCCAGAATTGCCTGATTTTTGTGATGTGTAAATTCAAAGCGTTACTACACTAAGTGGATGACATTCATTGTACACATGTGCATTCTGAACCTTAAGAGATTAAATTGGGTCCTTTTAACCAACATTCAACTTAAATGATATATCATTTTCTCACTATATTTTTAATTGATAAAAGTGTGCCTCTTTATTTTTAAATTTGAGCAATGATGAAATGTTCGGCGTGTTCTTATTTTATATTATTGCTGCAAACAAGTAAAGTTTCTTGAAGTTTTTGAGCGCAAACGAATGTATTTGTATGTGGTTTCCTGAAAATTATAAACAGAACTTTAGTAAGTAGTTTTGTATTTAAACTTTTCGTTTAAATTTCATAGGTAAGGTAATTATTTTCACATGATGGTTAAGTTGTTCACTTATATACCTAACTTAAATTTTATTTATTTATTTTTTATTTATCTATTAAAAATAATGGATAAAACTTCAATGTGTTGTATAAGCAACGAATATTTATGTTAAACCTATTTTTCCGCCAACCCGCAGTAGAGCAGCGTGGTGGATTAAGCTCCGATCCATTTCCATGACTGAGAACGGAGAAAAACCTGACTCCAGCAGTCGAATCAAATATCATCAAGTATCAAGTAGCAATCGAATTTATGTATGTATTAATCTACTTTTGGTAAAAACTATAAAAATAAATAAAAAATAAATGTTTACATTTACAGCCTTCAGTGCGATTCTATTTAGGTACATATATTTATCATCTGTAAATCTATCTGAGAACAAAGTCTAGTATAACTAGTTCATCAATCAGTTGCTGTAAAAACTGGGGGAATGCAACACCAATACATCCTCCTCCAAGGATTCGATTCCTGTCCCCAGTCTGGGCTTAATATATATCTATTTATATACAAACTATTATGTATTACCTACTACCTTACCTCGTAAATGTTGTTTTGCCATGTATGTTATTAACCCCCTTAATCGCCTATATCTATATTTCATACTGGGGGGGGGGCAGTATGAAATATAGATGTTGGCCGATTCTTAGGCCTACCGAATATGCACATAAAATTTCATAAAAATTGGTCAAGCCGTTTCAGAGGAGTATGGTAGCTAACATTGTGACACAAGAATTTTATATATAAGATATACTGTATATTCGTATTTATATGTATAATATATATTTATTTACTTATTTGTACGTTTAAAATAAAAAAATGTAGCACTATCAGCTCTTAGTGCGATAATAATCCATGATAACCCAGCTGTTACATCAAACACAGTTTAAGCCAACACATTACTCATAAAAAACGAATATCACAGCTAAATTATTTTATATCTTAGTTAATTTCAAAGTTAATACAACAATTAGTTATCACAGTTATAAAATATCACAGTTAAATTGTTATCAAGTAGTGTTGGGTTCGTGTGATGAGTAAGGTGACCACAGTTCCTTGGTTGGATTGAGGATAGGGTCGGCAACGCGTTAGCTATGCTTCAGGTGTTGCAGGTATGTCACCAGGTGAGCCGTATGCTTGTTTTCCGAGCTAATTGTATATACAAAACATAGTTTTGCAGATATTATGATAAATCAATTAGCACGTTCTTTTCCGCTGATGCTTCTGAGTGTGTCCTGTATCTAATTTTTGTTATACTGTACCGTTGTAGTTAACAGGTATTATTACTATACCTCGATTGCTATAACATTAAAGTGCACCAATAAACGTAAATTTTGCACACCAATAATAATTGTATAATTTCTAACAAACTATGTTGTGCTTATTTATGGTTTGAGCTTTGAAGCTGTTTGAATACTTTAACAGGCTTTTATTTATGTCAAAATAGAAATTATTGTGTTGCCTGATTTGTATTTGCGTATTGATTTGGTTTAGTATCAATTTCATTGATTGGAACGAAGTTACTTACGGCAGGCTTGACATTTGGCTGGGCGACAGAACTGAAAAAAAAATGTGAGACTAAAACCATAAGAAAAATATATAACGGAAGTGACGTAATATCAGTCACACGACTGTATAAGATGACGTTTGTAAAACCGAACTCATTTAACAATAAGAGCAATAAATGGTTGGCGTTTTTTGGTAAAATAATGAGTTAAAATAGCTAGCTAGCTAGTTCGTTGGGATGTAGTGACTATTTGTATAGTCCATTTTTATAGAAGTCTCCTAAGTTGTAAAAAATATAGGTTACTCTCCTACATTACTAGCTGACCAGTGCCTACTTTTTTGGGATATGGATATATTACTCGTATGTTATTAAGTGAGCAACTAATTTTGAAACTAATAATCAAGATCGTAAGATTGTGTATATTAGGTGTACCTGTGCACAACATAATACATTTTGAATTTTTCAATACAGCAAAATAATCAGAATTAAATTTGTTGAATATTCATTTATTTTTATAACTTAAATACAAAACGAACGAAGTGCAAAGCTCATTAATAATGGATTCCATATTGAATGTTTAAAACATCAAACTCGTTTGTTTGCAATTATTACCAGTAGTTATTTTACACGAGTTATGAAATGTTTGAAACAAAAACAACCCGCAGCAATTAATAAATATTTAACTGTTTAATTTAAACTAATGTAAATTTCTGGAAGCCGAAACAAAACGTTTATGTTTTGCAGATTATGACCGGTAATTGCTAACCGCACATTTTAGTACTGGTGACAAATTTGTAACTTCGCTTGGATTAGTTCAATATTAGGTTTGGTTAAATGAACTTTTTCTTTAATCGATGCTACAATATTTCTAGAAATTATTCATAGAAATTATTAGAATTAATTTTCTTGATATAATAATGATATAGCTCGAAAATTATTTTCTAATAAACTGAATAGGTAATATTTTTGTTAAATTTTAAACATTTGAATAAATTGCGTTGTAGATTTTTTGTTTTTGTTTATTTGTACAGTTCTATCTTTTGTTATATTTTAAATGTATTTTTTTTATCTTATTAATTAGTTGGGTTATGTCGTATAATCGATTGAATTACGTAATTTGATAATATATGTTTCCGCAATAAAATAATATAAAATATGATTACCAGTTGAAAGAAACGTTTTTGCAAACTTATAAAATTAAAAGGCTACTTTAGTATGATGATTGTAGGCTATAAAAGATGAGGTTACAACTTATAAGTCCAGAACAGTATCTACATAGTCTAATTTTGTATTGTAGTATATATGTATGTATATAACATCTCTTAACCCTAATACACATCATTACATTAATTGATTATTTGAAACAAAACGTCAATTAATACGCTAATGGTTTAATTTGATGGTAATTAATACGTGAAACTATTTCACTATTCAATATCGTATGTCTGTCAAATACATAAGATATATGTGTTAGCAGATGCTTTGTCTATTGTCATAGTAATGTTATTACATATAGAGAGTGGATATAAGCAAGGGGCATTAAATTAAACCAGTTTCTAAACTATATATCAAAATCAGTTATAAAAAGCAGATGTTTAGGGCCAATAAATAAATAATAATAAACAAATAAAGCAGTGAATAAATTAACAATATCTAATACAAGTTTAATATCATACAATTATATAATTTATAGCAACAGCAAAGTAAGTTCTATAGATACGGGTTTTATTTTACTACGATTTAATAAGTCCAAGGACCTTGGTTACATTAAGTGACAGCAATGACTCATTATTTTCGTAATGCAAAAAGGCTATAGTTTTAATTAAGTCTACAAGCCTATATTTACTAAATCATTACATGTATTTTCCCTTAAATAACTTATTATCATGTTAAGGTATAATAAAATATATGACGGCTATATTGCCGACTCCATAATAATATAATCGTGGGGATCCATAATGAAAGTCATAATGAAGCCTAGTAGATTATAATTTATCCAAATAATTGTATTTGCTCGCAAATGAAAAAAAAAAACGACTTCAATTACATCGACAAGTAATACAACGTAGGTAGACGAAAAAATAGTCAAGTAAATACGCATTATCAAAGATAACTCCAAAAGTTGTAATCAGATCTCGATAAAATTTATATGTGACCACGTGATAAATATCAGCTTTCGATTAAATTAAAAATTATCAAAATCGGTACACCCAGTAAAAAGTTATTGCAGATTTTCAAGAGTTTCCGTCGATTTCTCTGGGATCCTATCATCAGATCCTGGTTTCCTTGTCATGGTACCAAACTAGGGATATCCCCTTTCTAACAAAAATAGAATTATCAAAATCGGTACATCGACCTTTCGATTATAAAAAAATTGTCGAAATCGGTCCACCCGGTCAAAAGTTCTGATGTAACATACATAAAATAAAAAATAAAAATACAGTCGAATTGAGAACCTCCTCCTTTTTTCGAAGTCGGTTAAAAACATTAGAAATACTTTACGGAAATGGATGAATTATTTATTAGTAATCAATAAATCGTCTTAATATTAAGTTAATTCTTATAAATTCAATATATTAAAATATACAATTGACTAATATTTACATTCGCTGTTGCGTATACATTCATAACGTACTTACGAAGGTACGGTCTATTTTTCCGTCGAGTTATGCAAACATGCTTGGGTCACTGAATAAAGAAATTAGAATTTTAAAATATCAATCTTGATACTTGAAATTTTATTATTCAATAACCTTCTTTGATCTTAATATACCTCTTGAGTAAATTCAATCTAAATTTGGTAGCAGGAATTCGTTGATGTATTAGATTTGAAGGATTAGTGGAAGAGAGAGAGTTAAAATAATTTGCTACCTGCATGGATGAAGTCTTTTTTAATAATGAAACGAATTATCACACGATGTGTAAACAAAGGCAATTGAAATTTAAAATTAAAAATGACGGTAAATTTAAAATTGACAAGCGCATACAAAATTACAAGACTAAGAGTAATTGCTTCTCAAAAACTGATAGGCGCTCCAACAATATTAGTAAATTATGTTTGTAAAAGAATGAAAAAGAAATTTTACTTGTCTTTTCTTTTAAAATTATCAAAGAAAGTCTAAAAGTTCTTTATCAATTTCCCGTACATCGTATTAGTCATAATCTTAGTCTTAATAGGCAGAGTTTTTATATTTATAATATTATTACGAATAATATTTACTCGATTTTTTATTAAGTTAACCTATAAACTCCGCTTCTGGGAAGGTTATAATAATATTACAGTGTTTCATTCGGTATTAATAATGACAAAAATAAGAAACAATCAAGCCATAATAAAACCACGTGAGATTTGTTAAAAATATTATTTGTTAGAAATAGATTACGCTATAAGATAGACGCTTTGAATTAACATACATAAGACTGAATATACGCTTATGTTAAACGCGATGGAAATCAAAACCTAAATGTTTAATTAACATGTGTATTTTCATATTAAATTCATAAGCGTAGCACAATGTCATATTTCCGTTACAAAATTACGTTGAAGTAAAACGAACATTACTCTTTTTTACTGTTGCTAGTTTGCGTCTAATACTGGATAAATTAAATTTTGCTTATTATTTGCAATTTAATTGGCATTTTTGAAATTATTCGCTTCATAATAACTTTATAACAACATAACGTATAGTTGTAGAGGTAGATATGGTATTGTTTATTAAAATTACGAAATAAATTCTTAAGCAATAACGTAGTAAATTTCTATTTTATTTGAATAATTAAGCTTAAATTTAAATAGTTCAATTTGCACTAGCTTACACAGTGATTTCTGTTTATTTATTTATTTTAGAATTATGAAATTTTATTTATTCATTCGAAGCTATGCGCATTAGTACATTTCGGTGATTCATTTCATTTACATAGATTATATTTAAAAAGTATATACCTGTGTGCAAGAAATATAAGGAATTGTATATTCACCTTTATTATTTAAGAACTTATGTTAATGAGGATAACGGGTATTAACTGCGGACCTTCATTTTAATAATTTCCACTTATAAAGGTGATTCAAGGGACCGTTTTCAATATTCTAATGTAGATAACCTTTTGGGTAACATATACAGACATTATTTTATGAAATTCAAACTCTCGCAGAAACAGAAGCTTAGTAATAGTTTAACAGGGTAAACGTAGCTGTCGTTTACTCGTGCAACATCGTCTATTATTTTCGACAGAAAATAAATTGATTTTTTTATTATGTTTGAAAATATTTGAAAAATATGTTGATGTTGATAATTTAATCATTTATTTTTGTATTATATGATAGACTAAAAAATGGAGATAACTACAAATGTACTGACTGCAGCCACATTCTTGTTACTATTTAAATATAAGCTTTATCAAGTGGAATAAATTAAAGTAATAACCATGAAATAAAAATAATTCATTGAAACATTATCATCCTGATTAATACTATATGTACATAAAATAATCGCACTATTTAATTAACTTATGTTACCTGGTTAGGTTAGACGTAAATAAAACCGTATAATTTTGTAGGCTCCTTGCAAGAACATTAGAAAATAAAAAGAAAAATATTTCGTAATTTTTTTCTTTATTTTTGTTCCCAAATATTATTATAATATTTATTAATGAAATAATATACATATTTATTACAATTCGAAACTTAATAACTAAATATTTAAAGATAGTTACATATAATACAAATCATGTCTGCGGGGAATTGTGCCAAGAATGCTGGCAGCATTTCCCCGTTGAATCGCTCTGCCGATTCTCTGGGCAAAAAATGCACCAGCCCTCTTATCACCAGTACAGGCAATAATGCGAGGAATTACATCTTTAAAAAAAAATTAGCACTGCTTACAATAAATGATAATATTTTCATTTAGTCAGCTAATAGATTAATTAAGCCAGTAATATCCCTCTAATGGACATAAGCCTCTTTTTCCATGTAGGAGAAGGATTGGAGTATAAAATTATAAATAAATATAGGGTCATTATTGGCTACATTTACCATGTTGAAATTAGTTTAACCGTTTATATAGAGAACGAAAATAGTTCTGTAATTTGGCAACTTTGTAGATTAGTTTTGGTAAATTGTTTTGATTTCAATTTTTCTTTATAATACTTTTGCTGCGTATCAAATCCGATTTTTATCATAATGGATAAAGTTACATTATCAATTGTACTAATTTGACAAAGTTATTACAACGAAAATCATTTTTCAAAAGCCTGAATAAGCTGAGGAACTAGTTTATAGCAAATTATTTCCATTACAATAAATACTTCAGAAGTCTGCCGTGAAGAAATCCTACGCCCACGCTCACGCGATTCACGCTCTTCAAGACAATTATTTTTAATTATTTTCTATAAGTTTTTAAAATCTAAAATGACTAAGAAAAAATGTTAAAGATCTCCGGTATAAAAAACACATGATTTACTCTTTTTAGTATAAGAATATTTTGTTAATCTCAAGTAGCCCTTCCAAGAGATTCATTGTCGCTAATAAATTCAGCAAACAAACAATTATAACAATAACAAACGGAAAATAACCCAAGTAATACAATAACTTACCATTCTTGGCTAACACTCTTGTAAAATTTCAGTAATATTAAAACTCTACTATTTCGCCTTCCTTTTCACACAAATACACTCTTGCATTTTTGTATGAATCGTGAAAATTTCCAAAACCAATGAAAACATCCTCATAAAGTGCTATAGGAATGTATTAACGCCTTTCTGTCTGTTCGAAACAAAATAACACTTTATGTGGATTGGCTTCTCGCCAGGCTCTGAGCCTTGTATCAGGGAAAATCGCACTTACATATGGAGATGGTACAGTTTACAAAATCAAGCGATATATTTCGAAGAAACTATTAAAGACTAACTATTATTTTGGGCACATTTTAGAATGGAGCTGATTATTGTTCTTAGCATAGAGCATGCTTCAACTATTATTATCCTACGTAAAAATTAAAATAGTAAAAAAAATTAGTTTACGGAACAAAAAAAATTATCCACACATATGTATCATATTTGAAACTCTAAAATTGAATACGTTTTAGTCTTTTGTAAACTTTATACTCAACGGCAACCATTTGTAAGTTAAATTTTTAAATAAATTGGATAACCGCTTAAGTATGTGCCTTGTATCAGGGCACAAAACTAACGCAGTCCTAATTTGAGAGCTTGCTAGTCAGGAATTTATTTTTTCGGCTGCCTTGTAGCATAAATGTAACACAGTAAGTACATTTTGTGTGCAAACAAGAAAATAGAAAAAAAAAGTTGTATATGGGATTAGAAAGAACTTTCTATCAAAGATTAATTCGTTAATTACGATATAATAGAATAGGAAATATACAATTGTTATAGTTAATGAATTGAAAGCTGGCGGGAAAAAAAACTTTAAGCAATCCTTTTATTTATCAACATTTATTTAAATAAATAAATGTAAAATTCAATTTATTTGAAAAATTAGGACAAACAAACGAATAACGAATGCATCCACACTAACTAAATGTTCACATAGTGTTTAAGTATGTAGTAATAATATTATTTCAGTAATATTGACACGTTATGTGTCTATTGTATAATTATCTGCAACAAAGTAAGAAAAAAGAAATAACAATTTAAAAGTAGAACGCAACTAAGCACACTACATATATGTTTATATATTTTTTTTAATTATATGAGAAATAGATTGAGTTCCAGTAGTGAAGGTTGAATAAAAACCAGTTGAAAGTTTCGCATTATTAATAAGAACTTTATTATTTATTTCTATATTGATATGAATTTTTTTTAGAAAATACCACTTTGACAGACTTCTTACTTCACAGTAATGTAAAGCACGAATACAAAAATAGCTTTGCAATTGAAACCGATACACGATACACTTCCCACGTCTCTAGTTTGAGGTCGTTGCAAAAATTATGAACGTTTCAACAACGAGATTTTGCGGTAATTTCGTCTTAATGGTTTGTGCGAGAATGTTCTGCCATTTGTACTGTTTGTTGGAAATAACCGTCTTGCACATAAAGTGAAAATCGCGTTTTATAAAGACTAGAACACAAGAAAAGTTATTATTTAATTTTTAATTCGTTTTTTAAACTAAGCTTAAAGAGCTTCGCACCGCCTTTTTCGATGATAATATTGATTTTTTTTTTAAATAATAAAATCACTCGCGACATCGTAGCCACTGCATATCGCTTCCGGGCGACTTCCCAAGGGGTAGAAAAAGCGCGAACGGATACATCTTATATAACTAGACTTACCGACATCTCAAAGTGTCTGTCAGACACACGTTGGTACTTAAAGGTTAACGTTTTCACGTCAGTATTTTATTCAGCCTTGAGCCTAATTAGACCGTAAACAGGCAAACAGTGACAAATTGGCAAGTTGGCTAAACAAACAGTACGTGAGATGAAATTTCTCTAAGACATTGTCGCTTACTGGTCACTAATGTTTGTTCTCGAAACACGCTCGGAATATGTTATAAGTGTATCTACTTAATGTGGTAAATATGTAAACACTATGTTTGTCTGTTATTAGTGGATAAGACAGCTCTGGTGCAGTGGCGATGAAAGTTTTATTAACAACGATGCTCATGGGTTCGATTCTGGATACTTGACTAGTCCGTTGTCGCAGTTGTCAGTGTTACGTTTCCACATCAAGTCTTGGTGTAATATGTATCAGTCAGCTGTTATTTAAATAACAGATAATAAGAAACAGACAACCCTGTGTTAAATTAAAATACATCTATTTATTTAGACTTATAAAAACATTATTTTCTAGTCTGTTTCTTATTATGAAACTCGCTACTGTGTTTGAAAAGTACACAATTCACTCGCTGGCTTAAACAATTGTAACACCTGCCGTTATTAAGTAAATAATAAACCGATGTTAAATTTATTAATTTTAATACAATTAGGTACAATAATAGTTTAAGTTGGTAGGTGAGCCACGAATTTATAAAGGGACGTGGTATAGAGCCTACTTATGCTTCTGCCACTTAGGAATTGTAGGGCTACTCCCCTGCTACAGTCGTGAAGCAGGAGCCGCGTAGTCCTCGGAGAAAACGAAAGAGTATTCTACGTGACGTGGACACTCCAGGCTCGTATTGTCAATTGCGGAGCAGAGAGGAAAATGAGAGGAGAGAGAGAAGATATGTGTTCCAGTTCAGTTCATTAAGTACAAACTAATTAGATTAACCCTGGAATGCTAAATCACACTATATTCCCTAGCTAAAACAAATTTCATGTCAATAGCAAGTTACGGTAATCGTGTTGTGTGTTGTATGATATTAAGGTCTATTCTTTAAAATAATCGTAAATGCTTTCTTCGTCTTCTCGCTAAAATTGCGTTCAACACATATCAAGAGATTGCACAGCATATATTATGTATATAAAGAAAGTGTTTACGAAATCATGGGAACGCAAATTTATATCGTATAACTAAATTGTTAATTGTTATATAATGATTGTATTTATATTTCAGAATATTTTATATTGTATTGGACCCTATTGGGTTCCGATAGATGGCGTTACGATAAAACTAAAGAGGTCATTCGTCCACTAGATCTATCTCCTCATATATTTTTCGGAGGCCTTATATGGAAATCGATTCTTACGGAGTAAACTTCAAAAAGTAAATAAATATATAGTTAGTGGACATATAATCTAATCGTTAATAAAATATCTAAATAAAATAGAAAATATTTATCATTAAAGTACAAGATATAACAAATAATACTAAGTGTCCGAAAGTTTTTCCCCAGTTTTCCACTTCAGCAAATTGAAACGTAAAGCACATTCTGACGTATTTTCAGTACATTTGTAAAAATATATATTCCTATTGAAATAGAAGAACAAAATTTTAGTGCTTTCACCTGGATTTTCGAAATTGAAGTTAAAATTAGGTAATTCGGTAATTTTTTCTATATATGTGTATTTAAGCCAAACACACATTTATAAACAAAAATAACCTAACCTACCTTAGTTTTGTTTTGTGAGAAAAAATAGGAATTAAAAGAAAAGACGATAAACATGTTTTTATTAATTATTAATCAAGACCTGTTGATACTGTTCTTTAAAAAATACAGAATATACTTTATGAAAACAGTTGCAACAGGCAAATAACATAATCCCAAGTAATCACCACAATTTTTTATATTTAAAATGAACATCCACGGACTTTAAATGTTCATGTCGTTTGTTAAGCATGCATTATAATACCACAGGCAATTTATCATTAGAACTACAAATCGACAGCCCTGTGTCTGCCTAAAATAAAGCTAGGATGTGGTCCGATGTTGACGGTTTTGTTTTTAAATCACCACTATTCATATCCATAAATAAGTTTACTGTAAGACAGTAAAAAGAACAATGTAGCTACATAGAAAAGCAAATCAACTGCATTTATATTAACCATAATTAGCATACTAGTGTAGTATTTTTCATACGCTACTCAAATAAATTACCGAGAGCTAATATTAAATTATGTAGATCAAGGGTAACAGCAGTGCGCGCTAACTCTTTTGACCTATTTTCAAACACTGAATTTCATAAATTGAGAATATTAATTCACTCGCTTATACGTTTTTTTTATTAAAACCGAGTTGATGCCGAGATCGAGGAGATAGTACACGCAATTGCTTTTACGAGAAAATTTGGATGGTTTAAGATAACAAAATTTTTCTCTTCGAAGATACAAGTTTTGCAGCTAAGGGGTAGATAAGGAACGATTTATCTTACATCTAGATTCGGTACTTCCTTAAACCAAATTAGGTTACGTAACAATATTTAAAGCACGCTATATAATGAGATTTTTAAATTCAATTAGTTAGTCGTATATAAAATGTTATATCGTTGTATTATATTCACAACAATATCCAACATCTTTGACAGAAAATAAAGAAATATAAACTTAAAAAAAAAAAAAAAAAATTTGCCAAAAGTTACCAAAGTAAAGTCAACTATAATATACGTTGGACTAAGTTCTCAACCATTTGGCATTATTTTCATCAATCATGAGACAAAGGTCATGGAATAAGAACAAGTATTCAATCAAATACACTGACGATGTACAAATGTGTTGAGTCAAAAGAACTTCAGATCTATTACGAAGTTAGAGAGATACTAATTCTACGTCACATTGGCGAAATCATCTGCGCTCATTTGGAACTATTGAAAGCCTTTAAGTGTGGTAGGGTACAGCAGGAAATTTCTTGCTCAAAACATGGAGCAGCCCGTCTGGGGTAGTATCTAAACCTCACAGAAGATCAAAGCTTAATAATACTGTTTTAAAGCAGTGTTGTGTTCCTGTTGGTGAGTAAGGTAACTAGAGCTCCTGGGAGGGATTGGGCATAAGGTGGCCAACGCGTTTGCAATGCTCCTGGTATTACAGATGTCTATGAGCTACAGTAATCGCTTACCAACAGATAAGCCGTACGCTTGTATGCCAACCCAGTTACATAAAAAAGCCATTAATCCTAAAGAGGAATATAATTTACAAATAAATATGCTTAGTTTTCAATCCACATAATTATCTACATATTTTAATTAGAACTAAATTAACTGACGTTGTGGTACGAAATAAACGTTTAGAACGTGTGAGAAGTTTAAATCTTTCGATTTAGATGCATCCAACATTGCATTCAATTGCATTAGGGCAGTGACCAGAACATAAATTGTATCACTCGATCTCTAGACCGAGATTTATCTGGTACATTCTATGTGGCCGCACAATGCAACGTCTTGAATAAAATTGAAATCTATTTTATTCTAGTTTCGTGCTTTGTATTACATTTTTATTATCTTGATAATATCGTTACGCCGGTGTAAGAAATTGGATTTTATGATTGCGTAGTTATCACGTCTGCTTTCGATTATGTCTGTGTTGATCATTTCCGATTACTTATAGTTACTAGTTCTTTTTTATTCCTGTTTTACACCACTAGAGTGGTAAACAAACTTACTTTTCGCCCGATGACAAGTGGATACCATGCTTACGGACGCTTGCAAAACCACAAGCATCGCAAGCGGTATGCTACCCCTATCCACGACTCTCCTCAAAAGCTCTGGCCATTTTATCTTTCAGTATCATTTGGCTGTGATCTTCTTTAAGTTTTAGGTACTTCTATGCCGTAAGATGTACAGACACACCGTACGGACCGATTTATATGATGGAAATATTTGAGGTGCTTCAAAATTGAGTTGCAATATTCCACCCTAACAAACATACATACATACTTACACACACTGCAAGTTAAATAAAAGATTTTAAAATAACGTAAGAATCGATAGGTGAACCGAAATATAACCGAAATAAAAAGGAAACAAGTTCGAATCAAATCTCTCATCCCGCATCGCTAGTAACGCGGACGTAACGGCTGTAAAACCATTTTAATCCGAAAATCCCAAACGGCACGTTTCAAACGTATATACATGGAATATAGAATTTTTTATCGTTTTGCCAAAACTTTGATTATTTATATTGTGTGATAAATTTTTACAACTAAAGTTTATGCAGTATTTTTTATTTCAAACCTAACATTTATTTTCTTTTATGGAAATGATTAGGTTTCATCTATATACGTGTGATGTGTCGCATTGTAGAGGTTTAATTTTTGTCCAAACGCATTATAATAAACAGTATTTTTCACAATAAATATACTTTTTAGATGAATATTGCCAATTGAGATATATTTATGTATAACATCCAAACAGACTAATATTTTAAATAAAAATTGAATTTAAAAAAAAATACAAATCTGACAAAGTAAATTGTAAACCAACAGTGAAATATTTATCAATAAAACACAGAACTACAACTATACATACACACATATCGATCTAAATTCACCACCGTGCTGTAATTGGATAACTTGATTAAGAAAATAAACTTTAGTTCGATGATTAAATCAACAATTTTGACAACTTTATTTCCAATAGCATTATGCGATTATGACTGTATTAATATTTGCAGATTATATAATAGTAACCTCTATAATGTATGTTGTTTGTATGTTTCCATAAGACGTAAACATCTCTCGTCGAGTAATCCCAACGATTAAATAATTCAAAACGAAGGTTCCTTATACATAAGGCAGCACTCAAGCGTTTATGCGCCATCTGCTTAATTTATAAACTCTGTTTCTGCATAGGTTACGCAGGACTTTTATGGCGTCTGTAATTTTTTACGGCATTTTTTACCGTCAATTTTATTTATCGTAAGATATTATAAAAATGATTTATTTTCTTTTTAAATTAAGATATGAATTCTAATTTACCTGTATATTCATACAAAAGCGAATCGCTAAAATGCATTTACGCAAATATGTTCAGAAAGGCATGTTGAGTGGCTACGGCATTAAAGAATATAGCCACCCCCTCTCTTTCTGTGGGTGTTGTAAGAGGCGACTAAGCAATTACACACTTCCACTACCATCTTGAAACTTAAAAAGCCGACCGATAGCGGGATAACCATTTACTGCTGGCTTTGAAATACACAGGCCGAAGATGGGCAGCAGCGTCTTCGGTGCGACAAAGCCAAATCTGCGGTCACCAACCTGCCTGCCCAGCGTGGTGACTATGGGCAAAACCCATCATTATCATCACTTCAGCCTATTGCAGTCCACTACTGGACATAGGCTTCCACAAGTATAATAAATAAAAAATAAATAAATAAAAAATAAATAAATAAAAATCGATATATATCCAATATATAAAATTCTCGTGTCGCGGTGTTTTTAGTTAAACTCTTCCGAAAAAGTATGACCGATTCTCATGAAATTTTGTATGCATATTGGGTAGGTCTGAGAATCGAACAACAACTATTTTTCATCCCCCTAAATGTTAAGGGTAGTCCACCCTTATTTTTTTAATTTTTAGATAAATTATTATTTTTTTATGATAGAACATTAAAAAATACATACAATCCTTAATTTTTAAGCGTTTAGCGGCAAGACAACGTTTGCCGAGTTAGTTAGTATCGATATAATAAATCAACTTTCAGCTTTGTCAGTTCCTGATTCTCCCATTTTCTTTCTTGATCAGCTTTCTGAATGTGATGTTAAGAAGAATATATTAGCAATAACTTCAAATTCCGTTGGTTCTGATAGCATTAGTCGGAAAATGATCATTCCTCTCCTTGATATACTAACACCGGTAATTACATCCATTTTTAATACTTCCATCTCTACCTGCACTTTCCCATCGATGTGGAAAGATGCTGAAATTGTACCTCTCCCAAAAAAAACTAATCCGTCGTCCTTATCCGAATATCGTCCTATTTCCATCCTCCCTTTTCTGTCCAAAGCACTCGAACGGCTTGTGCATCAACAGCTCAGCAGTTTCCTTTTGAAACACCGTCTGTTGAATCCCATGCAATCCGGTTTTCGTCCAGGTCACAGTACGACTACTGCGCTTGTAAAAATAACTGATGATATACGATCAAATATGGAAAACCAACAGGTCACGGTATTAACGTTACTCGATTTTAGTAACGCCTTTAATACCGTGGACTTTGATATACTATGTGATATTTTACATTCTCTTAACATATCTCCTGAGGTTGCTGATTGGTTTCTTAGTTACTTGCAGGGTCGCCGGCAGCGAGTTAAATTGAACGACTCATACTCCAATTGGTCAATGGTCAATACCGGTGTCCCACAAGGTGGCGCGCTCTCCCCTCTTTTGTTTTCAATATTTATAAACTCTATCTGTAATGTAATATCTTCTTTCTACCACCTCTATGCAGATGATCTCCAGATATACTCTCACTCCACTGTTCATAACTTATCTCAGTGTGTATCGCTTATAAACAATGACCTTTTAGCCATTGGTAAATGGAGTAAAGCCTATGGCCTAAATATAAAACCAAATAAAACGAAAGCTATTATTATAGGAAGCTCCAGACTGCTCAGCCGCATTGATAAATCTGAGCTATCTCCTGTTACATTTAATGGATTCACCATTCCATATAGCGAAAGCGTGAGAAATTTAGGTGTTATCTTTGACCAACATCTCTCTTGGGGTCCTCAAATATGTGAAATTAGTCGCAGACTGTTCGCTCCGGTTGGGTCTCTCCCCAGATTGCGTAATCTTCTGCCCATTCCTACTAAAATTGCTCTTGCACATAGTCTCCTATTACCAATTCTTGATTATGCTGATACTTTCTATCTTGACATTACAGAGGAGCAGCTTAATAAGCTTGAGCGCATTCAGAATTTATGTATAAGATTTATCTTTGGACTACGCAAATATGACCATATTTCGGAATTTCGCAAAAAACTCAAGTGGCTCCCAATTCGCCTTTGCAGGAATACTCATATCCTTACCCTACTTTACTCCATTTTATTTAATCCCTTTACCCCTTCCTATCTGAAAGAACGTTTCAAATTCCTTGGTGATTCTCACGAACGCTGTCTTCGTTCTGACAGTAATTTTCTTCTTGAAATTCCTTCTCACTCCTCTTCCTTTTATGACAAATCTTTTACAGTTCAAGCCTCTCGCTTATGGAATACCTTGCCCTTGAATATCAGACGTGTACAAACACCTGCACTTTTTAAAAAGACTGTTTGGAAGCATTTTCTTCAAACTCAACAATAAACAAGTAATTCATAATTATAATGTATACATATATGTATTTATATGTATGTATGCATGTACGTGGGTATATATGTATATATGTATGTATGTATGTATGTATTTATGTATCTATTATAGTATGTAGTATGTATGTATCTATTTATGTATGTACGTATGTATGTATGTATGTATGTATATGTTTAATTATTTGAATATTTATAATAAATTTGTTGTAACTTGTACACCTATGCTGACGCTAGACCATTTCCTTTGCCCTAAGGTTGCCAGGAAGAGATCGCTTTTTAGCGATAAGGCCGCCCTTCGTACCTAATGAATATATTGTCAATATTTTCTTTCTTTCTTTGATATGTATTATTTCTGTTTTTGGTGTACAATAAAGTGTATTATTATTATTATTATATAAATGTTAAATGATATCTCTGTAATATCTATATATAAATAGATATTTAATTGACTAATCCAGTTAGAGACATGCATTTGTGATACTGAGATCTTGTAAATATGTAATTAAAATAGTTTTATAGACCATAAATTTCTAAATTATAAATAAACGAGGAAATATTTATTTACGTTATATTATTACAAGTTTTAAGTATAAAAATTTCACGACATTTGATACCAAAAAAATAAGGACTTCGACCCCTGGAAAGGGTCATTACTAAAGGCTTTCGAGCGTAAAATAAAGCAATAAAGGGAGTAGAATGAAGAATCTCTAAGATTATAAGTTTACTTTTAAAAGGCTGTTGTAATTTTGTCCTATAATTATATTTTTACGGTTAATAAAATTGTTACATTTATGGTAGTAAATCTTGTGACACTGGCGTACCGCAAATAAATTTGAATTACGTAAAAATTGGAAAAGCTCACCTCAACTATAAATCACTATTGTATAGGCAATAAATGGATGTTAGCACAAATTCAAATTAATTTATTTGCATTGTAGATATTTATAGTTTTTTGTTCAATGAAAAATAATGATGGTTTTTGAAAATTTAACTACTCGTAGCATTTTATAAGTTAACGTGGATTAAAAGTTGAGCAGAATTGAGAAGTTCCAATATATTTTTTTAGGTATTTAAGTGGATATAGTAAAATAAGTAACAATGTTAGTATTCGTACACGTCTTGTCACGATATTTTTTTTTTACGGTTAGAAATTGTCTGACTATAAAGATCGACTTGAACTGCGTATATATACAAATATCTATATATAAGTAATCTACGACAAAATGTTAATTTTGGTCTGGTTATTTATGTTTAAGTAGTTATTCCTAAATGACTTGAATGTCTTTAATAACATGCGGAAGGAGCTTATCTTAAGAACAAAAATAAAATTATTTATTTTGAAACTTAACGTTAATACGTTTTCTAAACAATATTTAACGCAAATAACTACCTAGCCACTTAGCTACGTTATATAATGGAACGAAGTAAACTTATAATAAGTTGACTTGCCAGAATAATTCAAATCCGAAACAGCCAAAACTACGAACAACTACGAGAGGTAGTCAGAATTCAAACAGTTCAAAGTGAAATCTAAATAGCTGCTTATAATAAAATTTTGTTTCTATAATTTTTGTTAGTTCATAAATAATTATTCTTTAATTGATAATAGGGGTATATTGCTTATAATAGTAACTCAGCTCAAAGAGAGTATATAGGTTTTGGATTATTTTTTCGTTACAAAATATAGTTAAGTACCTATTTTTTTAGTAATTTCTTGTTTAATTATAAGATATAACTATGTTTATAAAGGTGACATATATCTATCTTCTAATATTATTTTTTTATCTTATATAACACCACTACAAAAAAAATTATATTACTAATACGTACTTAGTAACTAATCACAGAGTTAACCCTAGAGTGCTCGCGCTATGAGCATTTTGCCGCCCGCGGCACAATATTTGTATTATTTCATACACGATGCATTTGTCAAAGCCAAGCGTCCTATTAGCTGCCCCCCTGTTCCTCAACTCCTTGTTTTAGAAATTAGAGTATACTCAGTGCTCGGGTGACCGCAGGAAACAAAGGTTGTTGCAGGTGTGTCGCGTTCGTCGGCGAATTGCTCACTGCGCGACTACTCACGTAAGTAAAATTTGCGGATCTGGTTTTTTACTATATTTGAAATATTATTAGTTTTCATTGCGAATAGTATTGTTTTGATGTAAATATTGTATTAAAATTAATTTTTAGATTGTTTTATTAATTATTGGGCGTTGTGTTTTTGTTTTGTTTTGCTTAGTTTATTTTATATCTTTTTAGATTATTACCGCGTGAAATGAATGAACAAGACAAACAAATACTTGCGTGGTTGGAAGAGGAGAGAGAAGACGAAGAAGATGATGCGCATAGTTCATCGCATATAGTGTCGGAAAGTGACCGGGAAAGTGAACATAGTGATCATAATACTGACACGGAGCAATAGCGGCAGAATCTGACAAGGATGTGCCATCAACTTCTCGCGTAACGCCTGCAGTATCCCCTGCGCTTGTCCATTGTTTTTCTCGTGTCATTATTTTTCTCGATTCTGAACATTGCTGGCATAAATAGCCAGATAATATACAAAGAAAATACTGACCAGTTATTATTACGAAGAACATTTCTGAAAGAAATTGCCCTGGCGATGACTAGACCACATATAATTACAAGATCCAACGTAAATACATTGCACAAACAACTAAGAAACCACATCGCCCGATTTGTGCCATCGGATCATCAAAATATACCCTTAGGTAGGGAAGGTATATGCGCAGTATGTCCGTCCAAGAAAAATATAAGGACGAAAAAAGGGTGCAATAGATGCGCAAAGTTACTGTGCAACGAACATTGTATGCACATGTGTCAGGATTGTTTTGCTGAAATACAGGCTGTAGATGATGAAAATGTGTAATTTAGCTATTAAGTTTAATTTTTATTTTTTTTATATAAATAATTGTAAAGAGGTTGCCAAAATCCAAAAAAAATTACCGAAGATTTCCCAAAGCATTATTTTCTTAATTTTAATTATAAAACTTTAATAAATATTTCTTATTCTGATAATTTATGTTTTATTCTATCCTTTAAACATAAACATAGAACCATATAACTCCTATTTTCTAAAAAAAAACGTATTAAGTATAGGCGGCGAAATGCTCCCCACGCGATCACTCGCGTTTCACAGAAAGGCGCGATTACTCTAGGGTTAAGCAGACCGATTTCAAAAAATACTTTATTATTATACATTGTGTATAGACAAAAAATATAGGTTCTAAACATATTTTAATATCATATCAAAATTCGACCGTTCCAGCGGGGATCGAATATAAAATCATCATAATTGGCTAGAGCACCGACACGGTCAGTCGGAGATGTAGGTTCGATCCCCGCTGGAACGGTCGATTTTTGATATGATATTAAAAATGTTTAGAATTTCCTGATGTGTGGGTAACACAAAAATAAAAATAGTACGAATTAAAAAATATTGGTTACAAAACATCCAATAGATAGAAGTATAAGTGTTCACCTCAGCAAAAAAAAAAAAACTTAATCAAAATCTCGAGCAGCCAGACTGGTGAAGAACCTCAACTTTACAAAAGACCCCAGCCAAATAATACTGGTGTTAAATAATGTTGAAGTGATGTGTGACGTAGTCAGATCTCTTGTAAGAGAAAAAAAAAGTCTAAAATACGCTTGAAACGTTTTTGGGTGATGCAGGCGTTCATACGCTACGGTTACCACTTACTCTTAGGTAGACCGTACGATTGTTACCTACCCTGATGATACAAAAAATAATGTACAGTCACGGGTTAATGATATGAGAAATGATAAACACAAGTCGATAACTATGTCCCTCCGCTCCAGTTTCAAGCGATTCTTAATAAAGATTTGGAATATTCAGCGGCATCGCTAACGCTGCATGCCGTTAAAGTCTCTCCTCGTCAACTTTACGACTTATACCCAATCCATATTTTGTTAAGATAGCACTTCGATACGGTATGACGTTCACTTTATTACTCTAAAGTCGCCGTATACTACACTTAAGATCGTAAAATACTTTCCAACATTTAAATATTTGCATATATTGAATAGAGCATCGCTGTGAAATATCGTTCCAAGAACTTTATAACGATTTTGTAAATTTATTTATTGTATTCGATATTTACAAATATTTTGTTATGTTGCAAAATTTAGTAAAATAATTATGTTTGCTCGGAAACGAAAAAAACCGACATCAATTACACCGACAAGTAATACAAGGTAGGTAGACGAAAAAATAGTCGTAGTAGTTGTTGCATTTTTTTATTTTATTGCATTGTATTGCATTATCAAAGGTTACTCCAAAAGTTGTAATCAGATCTTGATGAAATTTAAATGTGACCTTTGTAATGTGACATGATAAGCATCGGCTTTTGATTAAATTAAAGATCATCAAAATCGGTACACCCAGTAAAAAGTTATACGAATTTTCGAGGGTTTCCCTCAATTTCCCTAGGATCCCATTATCATATACAGGTTTCCTTATCATGGTACCACACAAGATATCTCCTTCCCAACAAAAAAAAAAAGAATTATCCAAATTGGTTCATAAACGACAAAGTTATTTCTGAACATACATTAAAAAATTAATATATAAATATACGGTCGAATTGAGTATCCTCCTCCTTTTTTGAAGTTGGTTAAAAAAACAGTATACACCGATATTGCTTTGGCTATACTAAAATATGATATCGAAAATGTATAGATGAAAAAGAAATTTATTTATTTATAATTAATATACATATGTAAGAATATAAAATACAAATACTAATAATAAGATGCCACATACACTCATTTGAGTTTTACCAGACATCCGTATTCTTGAAATTATCAGTAAGGTAACAAGGTACATAATACATTCGAATTAATGGTGAAGTACATTCAAATTAAATATTACAATTAAAACATTGCAATATTGAAATACCGTCAGCGTCGGAGCACGTCCTAGCTTTACTAGGCAGCTTACAGGACTGTCGATCTGCAGTCTTACGTAACAAATCGGCTGTAGGATAACCGTAATGCATGATGTTTGACAAACGGCATAGGAAATTAAGAGCCTTTATAATCTATACATATAAATTAAATTGGAGTCTGTTTATATTATTACAAGCCGACCCGTGCCCACTTCGTTGGGCGTTAATTATTATTATATTAACCAAATAACATACTTTAAAGAACAAATATAGCACTTAAATAAATAATATGTTGCTCCGACGCCATCTATCAAAAATCGAGAAAACGTCGTCGATAAACTAAAATAAGACTAAATTAATAACGTCCAAAGACTAATAAATTGTTTTCTAATAGCGATAGATGGCGCTAGTTTTTTTACCATTTTGATATTATATTTTAATCTTTTTCTTATTTACTGAATTTTTTGTTCAATTACAATAAAATATAGCCTATATTACTTCTGAATAGTGTAGCTTTCTGTTAGTGAAAGAATTTTCATGATCGGATCAGTATTTGCGAAGATTACTCCCTACATACAAACAAAGTTATAAACTTTACCTCTTTATAATATTTATAATATTAAAATAACCGCTTTTTACTAAATACATACGGATGTATAAATGGTACATATACCGAAATAACATTTTTTACAATTTTTGTCGGTCTATCTGTGTGTCTGTTTTTTCCGACTAATCTCTGACACGATAGGACCGATTTTGACGGGACTTTCACTGCCCGATAATTTATATAATACGGAGTGACTAAGGCTACTTTTATTTTAGAAATTTATTTATTTTATAACTCTGCCAACTGAAAAATAATTTTTTTGCTAAATACCACGCGGACGAAGTCGCGGGCACAGCTAGTAATTAAATAAAAATAATTCCCTTTAGACAATAAACTTCTGGATTCCTAAATCTTTTAAACATATTTTGGATAGATATTAATCGTATTCATCTAATGATCTCGTCGTTTTTTAAAATATAGCATAGCTTTATATTTCAATTAACAACAAAACTTTTTTCAATCTTTTGTATAAAAATTATATAATAATCCATCTTACGATATTTCGAGAAATATTAATTAACTGTTCTGCCTATCTATTAAATATAAAAAAATCAATTTAATATTAACGTTTTAATTATCATACGTAATATTTTTTCCACTGAGTATGTTTTCAATAAATATCAATTATATCGAATAGAATAATGTGAGGAATAAAGTGGAGTTTTATAATAAAACAGAAAAACATATCTGAAACTTTGTCAGAAACAGGTAAAATTAACCTATTATTATCTATCAGATTTTTTCACGCAAGTACAGCATCGTGGTGGACTCACCCCTTCTCTTACCCGGACAAAAAGGTTTTTGCCGTGAGATGTTACAAGCAAAACAAATAAATCAATCTATTAGGCTTATTTTTTTGATCGCATATCCAAAAATATTTCAAGACCAATTTTGTTTAAAAAGTGATCTTAGTGCTATCATCCAGCATGGCATCCAGTCTGTAACATCACACTATTGGGCATAGAACTCCTTCTCCTTATAGCAAGTGCTATATACATATCAATTTTATAGTCCTATAAATTCTTGAAAAGTTATCAACAAATAGACCCACATTATCCAATTAGTAGATCCTGAGATGAAATTATTATTCTAAAACAAACAAACTCTTCTTTATTGCTCATTCGCTATATAAACATAGTCGCTATCATATAACTATTAAAAATAACAATAGCTTGACTTACCTTCTGTTTTCATAAATAAATAATTTCCTTTTGTTTGACGTAATCTTATATTAGATCATAAGTTCAGCTGAAGAAACTTCGTTATCTAATAAAATTAGATACAATTATGGTAAGAGATCCGGTGGCCCGTTTCTTCAATTTTATTATACGGTTGAATACAAGAGAAAGATAATGTAATAAACACAACATTTTTCTTTGTTTCACGGTAAAGTTTTTGTAAACTTATATTATGCCATAAACTTATACATGTACCAAATTTATAATTATTATCGTCCGAAGATTATCAATCCATTCCTGTGAATCATATATTGATATTGTTAGCCTTCAATAAACAGGTTTTCTGTTTCGAGAAGAAACTCGTTGAATAAGAATAAGAAAATAATTAGAATGAATACTGATGATGAAGGCCTACACAACCACCACGTTAAAACTGTTATAATGATATCATGAAAGATAAGTCATTAAATTTGAAAACATATTTTTTATTTAATGACTTTTAATATAAATGGATTTAGAAAGAGGTAGCTAATTATTAATATTTTTTTTATAATTTTATAGAATTATCTCAAAATAACTACTAGATCCTGTACTGCAACGGATAAGGGTAAGCCCTTGCCCGTAGCGGTGTTCAGTGATTTGTAATATAACAAGAAATGTCAATTTGTCAAGCTATCGAACCGTGTATTATTGCGAGTGACTAAACCGCTGGCTAGGAAAGTATAAACAACAAATTAATTGCTATACAGTTATTATATTAACCCATATGTGCTCAACTTTTTTTTTTCGTAAAAACTGATATTTTTTCGTTTTATTCTAAGTCCAATAAGCATAAAAATAAAGGTATTCTGAAAATTAAATAAAAAAAATATACCGTTTTGGACATTTTCACCGCCCCAATTTTGGGGCGCTGAGCACGGCAGATCACGTCTATAACCACTCCTTAATTTTTTCAATTGCATTTATTTTAAAGGGTAATATGAATAAAATAACTGTTATAGAGGTTGTAAATAAATTTTTATTACATCTAAGAACATTTATACACATCCCCACATCAGAATAATACCACTTTTTTATTTATGCTATTGCGGTAGCAGCCTATATTTTGATCTAGACGATCTACTCCGCCCATATATTGATTATACATTTGAACACAAAAGGGCTGTTGAATCGAGGGTTTTTTTTTCAGCACTTGACCGTCGCTTGCGGATCCAACTGGAGAAACACCTTCACAGGTCGAAGCTACGGTAACGACGTTACTGACGTTGTATCGCACTAGGGACACGCCTGATGTTTCATCAAATCATTGATGAAACATCAGGCGTGTTGATCATAGCTCCCACGCTGTTTTTTCTTTATGTCGTCGATTGACTCCAGAAGCGCATTTTCGACCCTTTGGTCCGTATTGTTCATGTCCCCTGGTGACCAAAATCCTTCAAAGCGATAAGCAATCTAAACGATGTAAAGAAATTGTCTATGTAAACATGAACTCGAAAATCTGTAGGCAATTTGGCCGCCAAGTTCGTAATGACAGATCCTCCAACACCTAGATCGGGATTGGTGTTACCTGTGCTACCTCTTTTTGGCGCAGAAGTGGATGTATCTCCCGATAGGGATATCTTGTCGTCATCAATCGAGTCCACTTCTATAACTTATCTTTGTAAAAGTGAACCCGATTTGCGCACACATACAAGCAGCGCTTCGGCTCGTAGTTGATTGCCTGTCAAGTGATTGATATTACCTACAAGCGCATTTACTTCGTCACTATCGCAGTCTCTCGTCAACATTTGGTTGCTGGGCTATGTGTAGATAGTGTCCTCATCTTCCGTCTCCAATAAGTCGATAATTTCTGCCAAACTCAACCTAAAACAACATAATAAATATAAAAGCATAACATATAAAGTACCAATATAACTGAAAGTTGCTATAAACAATGTAAATAAAATATAACACATATACTATGAAGTTTGAAGTCAACATGCAAGTACGTGCCCAGCGCCCCAATAATGGGGCGCTATAAATAATGCCTCTAAAAAACTAAATCTCAACCGAAAGAATCGATTTTTATCACAAAACTAATCAAATATAAAATAATACATATAAAAAAACTGCTTTACACGGTTTTACTTATAAATAAATAAAAAATAAACTTACTTTTTATTCCCGCTATCGTGAACACCACACTTGCACTTTCTATTCTTCCAAAAAATCAGAAAAAATGGCGCCAGCAACTTTTCGTTTTTTTTTTTTTATAATGCCAAAATGTAAACAAAGCGAACAGTACCATTCAATAATCAAACCACAGTTTTAGTTCGACACAGAAAATTAAAAACCTGCCGTTTTAAAAATGGGGCGGTGAGCACATATGGGTTAAGAATCGAGATGATGTTTAATGAAATATTATTTATTTAAATATACGAATTTATTTTTATTTTCGTCACTTTATATCAATAAATATTTAGTATTTTAAATGAAAATTCATCACCTGCTTGGTGGTAAAGAAAAAATCGGTTGGAGTAAAATAGTAGGGGATGAAATTTTATGGAAGTTTCTATTTGTTTAAGCCTCGATGGTAAAAGGAGTAACTTTTGCAAATAAACTTAGTATCTAGTTATTTTTAAGCTAGGAGAATAATTATATTTGATGGAGTTGAAGTTTTTATTTCTTCGTAACATTTGTATGAAGAAACTTTTAATTTTAAACTAAAACTTTGCAGAGTCGTCTTTGAGTCACACGTCTAGCTTTCAGTAGAAAAGCAAGTGTTAAATATAGTAGAAAAATATTTTTTTATAACTAACGTTATTTCATATGAATTTATTTATTGAAACATAGATATTGATTTATGCTAAGATACAACATTTAATTTTGTTAAACTAAGCTTATGAATGACATTATATAGAACATACGTACATAAGCCTAGCTTTGGCAGAGGTAGACGGTTTTTTCGTTAACAGTACACATATGTATGTCGCAATACATGAATATTTAACGTAGCGCTACTATTCCACAACGTTACAACGTTAATTTGGAACCTGTGCGTCAGTTAGAATGCTGCTTCCATTCTTCGTTGAAAATACTGGTTTCATAAGGATGCGCATAGAACAAATTAGACTAAGAGATTTTTTTACTTACCAATCGAATATATATAATTATATAATGTACATTTTTGAAATTTGGATACCGCACAAGCCATAGCAACTGGCTACAGCTCTAAACAGCGCGTTGAACATTACATCATCATCATCATCACTTCAGCCTAGCGCAGTCCACTGCTGGATATATGCTGTTACCACGCTGGGCAGGTGGATTGGTGTCCGCAGGGCTGGCTTTGTCGCACCAAAGATGCTGCTGCCCATCTTCGGCCTTTGTATTTCAAAGCCAGCAGTTGAAACAGCGCCTTCAATCCCCGCTTATGTCATGCCCTCATAAGTTTCCAAACACCCGATACACTTTCTTCCTAATAAGAGTATTTAAGTGTGAGGCTTTTAATTGTTCGTTTTTTTACTCAATAACACAAAAAAAAATAACAGTATGTTCTTATCTCGTAACTATAAATATATCTGAACTCTATATAGAGTAAAATATCTTGTATTAATAAACAATTTTAGTGTATGCGTTGCTTATTATTATTAAATCAATAGGAAGTAAATTTACTGTGGTAAAATAAAAGGATATTTTCTAAAGTAGGCTCTCGTAAATTTAATCTAAACGTCTAAGCACCTTGTTGTATTTAACGTGGAATATATTTAGTATCGAATGACAGCTATCAGCGGTATAAATGATCGCCATTAGGTTTGGCTCGTTTGAGAAATAACCCTTTGGATGCAGCTGCAGGCATTGAACTGGGAAATGTAAGATGGGACACTAAAGTACGATAAAATGGCCAACTTTAGAGGTATTGTATCGCCTTTTATTCGTCGTGTCGAAACGTGTATAGGTTTCTTGTTCTTTTAAAATTTTGTTAATGTGTTAGTGATGTTAATTAGGTGTACGAAAGTAATTAATTCTTTTCATAAAGAATTTCTATTTCCAGTATTACTTTTTACAAATGAATAGGCAAAGAAGTAAAGCGGATTATTTTCTAAATTACAAGACTTTAAGACGACTTATCTCCAATAGCGGCATTAAAATTTATGACAACTAAAACGTCCTTATTAATCACTGCACGATATATTATAGCCTAAAATCTCATAAAAAATAAAAATCTGAATGTCAAAATATTTTTTTAAACTTTTATAATGGTAGCTAAGTCTGTCGTTGTTACCGTAATATTCTATCTTTGTTGTCGTAATATTGTATTTTAGCAATATTATTGTTACGATATTGTTCACCGATCGCTGTATTCGTGTGTATCTTTTAAGCTATTATGCTTCGCTCGGATGGTGTTTAGAATTGTTGCTAATGTAAAACAACATTTTATTCTTTCTTTTTACTCTTTAAAGGATATACGTTTAAATTTCTCACAGTGTTGTGTTACTTTGTAAGTAATACTCTTTTGGGGAGATTTAAAACAATTGTATAATAAGTAAAAAATAAATTGCTATTAATCCTAAAGTTATAGCCAGTTTGTAGTGACCCTGCTTTCTGCTCCGAGGGTTGTGGGTTCGATTCCCACCCCGAGTCTGGGTGTAATATAAATATTTATTTATATATTTATATATGTACTATTTATAAGTATGTTTATCGAAAAAAAAAATATAGCTATATACCAGTCGGCTGTTACCTATAACACAAGCATTAAGTTGCTTACTTTAGGAACAGACGACCGTGTGTGTATTGTGTAGATATTTATTAATTATTTATTTATTTATGACGGGTTAGAAAATTAGTCACGGTAATTTCATATTATGTTAATGGTTGCGGCTTCGATACTAGCTTCCGACAAATGTTTATTTAGGTCAAAAATATATTGTGGTTGTATGTTTGTTTCAGGAACCCTAAGTTTCGATTTCATCCAACTGGATGACGTTGAGTGACAGGAGTTTTATTTTATTAAAATATTAGCTGAAATATATTATCGCCTATTCGGCAAACGCTGTCTTGCCGCTAAACGCTATTTAAAAATGGGGGTTGCTGGTAGAAGGGTTTTCACCCTTTAGATTTAGATTTGTATGTATTTTTCAATGCCAAATCATAATAAAATAAATAATAAATAATTTATCTAAAAATTAAAAAAAAATCAGGGGTGGACTACCCTTAACATTTAGGGGATATGAAAAATAGATGTTGTTCGATTCTCAGACCTACCCGATATGTACACAAAATTCCATAAGAATCGGTCAAGCCGTTTCGGAGGAGTTTAACTACAAACACCATGACACGAGAATTTTATATATTAGATGTTATACTGTCATGAAAATTGGTATTATATAAATTATTGAATAACTTTTAAATTTGTAGTGTTCATCTTAATTGGAACGCTTTATACGTCAAATAATTTTCAGTCGAGAAATATCGAGGAATTTTAGGTGAGAAACTACACAATAAAAACAGCTCGAACGTGCCTTTTAGTTTCAACTAAGGGTGTTTTAAGGAAAAATAACAGAACCGTAGGCTACGTTTAAACATTAATATTGAATTTTAAGCCTTATGGTAACGTATTAAGGGCCTTCTCTCCAGCGGTGTACATAAAGAGTCGGTGTGTACAATTCGTCGAAAAAGGGCACTCAGACGAGTTTATACCGAATCTGACCTAAATTTTTACCTTGTTTGCTGTTTTTAAATTTATTTTATATGATTTGCTTTATGAACCATTTTTAAGTTTATTGCTTTCGAGTAATATGAAAATAGAAATGAGTTTGTACAAGATTAGCTAAGTTGTATGTTAAAATAAACGAGTTAATAATTTTTATCTTACAGCTCATAATCAAATTATCAAAATCGAAAATCAAATTAAGTAATTTTTAATAAAGCCCTATCCCAAATCGGTGGGATTGTATAAAAAAAACACATCTATACATACATACATTTAGTTGTTTCGGCTGCTTTATCGCTATTAATTTGTTTCCACTACATGTGACAGTAGGTATATAGATTTTAGTTTTGTGTATAGTATAGGGTTAGTGTACACAAAAATATCTCTTATACAAATAAATAAAATCGGAGTGTATGTTTGTAATATTAAAATAACCACTTTTTACTAAATGTATATAGGTGTATATAGGTGCTGTGTGGCTACGGCACTAAAGAATTTAGCCACTCCCTCTCTTCCCGTGGGTGTCGTAAGAGGCGACTAAGGGATAACAAGGTTCCACAATCACCTCGGAACTTAAGAAGCCGACCGATGGCGGGATAACCATCAAACTGCTGGCTTTGAAATACACAGGCCGAAGACGGGCAGCAGCGTCTTCGGTGCAACAAAGCCAGTACTGCGGTCACCAACCCGCCTGCCCAGCGTGGTGACTATGGGCAAAACACATGAGTTCACGTTATTTTTGGCGTAAACTTGTGGAGGCCTATGTCCAGCAGTGGACTGTATAGGCTGTAATGATGATGATATAGGTGTATACGCGGTACATATACCAAAATGACATTTTTTTTTGTCTGACTGTCTGTCTCTCTGTTTGTTCCGGCTAATCTCGGAAACGGCTTAATCGATTTTGACGGGAATTTCACTGGCAGTTAGCTGATGTAGTAAGAAGTAACTTGGGATACTTTTATTTAAGAAAATATAGATTATGTATTTTATAACTCTGCGAACTGAACAATAACATTTTTGTTTAATTCCACGCGGACGAAGTCGCGGGCACAGCTAGTGTACAAATATTATTTTTTTCCCAGAAGGGTTTAATTATGAATATAAAGAATATTAAAACAGTACTAATATAAATAATAAAAAAAACTATCGATACAGGGAAAAGAAGTTAATTACATAGATACGGTTCAATCTATTTTAAATACTCTACATTATAATATTTCATGTTCACTATCTGATATTAAATGGTTATCTCTGTACAAAATATTATTTTGAGGTAAATTAGCTTTTGCTTACAATGAACGGTCGATCGGCGAACCTAATTTATTTCATCCATTGTTCCTTTAATCACAAGCTCTGGTCACTTCATCGCGGCAAATGATTATAACTTGTTCTTGATTAAACGAAAAAAAAAATGGTATATTATTATCTTATATATAAAATTGTCGTGTCACAATATTAGTTAACATACTAATCCGAAACGGCTGGACCGATTTTTATGAAATTTTGTTTGCATATCGGGTAGGTTTGAGAATCGGCCAGCATCTATTTTTCATACCCCTAAGTTATAAAGGGGGGGACTAAGGTGTTAATAACATATATGGCAAAACTAAATCGATACTAATATTATAAATCTAAGGAGTTTGTTTGTTTGTTTATTTGAACTAGCTAATCTCAGGAACTACTAGGTTTATCAATACATAAAAGAAAATAAATAAAATAAAAATAAAACAACGTTTGTGGGGTCTGCTAATTATTATACAAAGGTATCTACATTATTGGAACGGAATGAAAATGGGTAATTGAAACATACGTCTTTACACGTTATTTTTTTATACTCCAAGCATAGCAAAAAGGCATCAAACGCACTTGATAGTACGCAGTTACTATAGCCTACAGATTCCCGCAACTCCGGAAGCATCGTAAACGTGTTGCCAACCTTACCCTCGACCCTCCCCGGTAGGTTTGGTCTCCTTACTTACCACAGGAACACAACAATACTTGAGAGCGATATTATTTATTTTATTTATTTATTTATTTGTTACTTCTTGCATAGATATAATCAAACACTTTTACGTAGTAAAAAAAGGAAAAAAAAACAACAGTACAGAAATAAAATTAAACAAAAAGTAGTTACAATGACAGCACGCAAAGGCGGTCTTATTGCTTTATGCAATCTCTTCCAGATAACCTCAGGTAAAAGGAGATTATAAGTACCAAAGTGCGGGATTGTGCAAATAGATAAATATATTAATAGGCTTTGATCTGCTGTTTAGTTAAGGTACTTCCCCACCTCTCTGCTTCAAATTTTAAACAGAATATTTCTAACTACGACGCGTTGGCGCAAAAGTCATAGCACTGATTTGTGACTGTTGCGCTGGCAGTTGAGAGTTCGATCCCCGTACATGACAAAAATTTGTATTAGCTATAGAGATGTTTGCCCTGATCTGGACAATTCGATCATACCTGACCGTGCAGTCCTTGTGGGTTTCCCTGACGTGTCTTGGAAAGCATGTTAAGCCGTTGGTCCCGGTTGTTATCATGTACGCCTCATAGCGATCGTTACTCATAGTAGTGAATATATCCGCCAACCCGCATTGGAGAAGCATGGTGGATTAAGCTCTGATTCTTCTCCTACGTGGGGAAAGAGGCCTATGCCCGCAGTCGAATATTACAGGTTTAACCGTATTTCCTGCTAAGCTCTACCGCAAGGAATGTGTACAGTGTAATGTTCTTACAATAATTCGTTCTTCCATTCCGTTCTGCGTGACTGTACTCTGAGTTGATACTGCTATATATAGTTACGTTTTGTCATATTAAATCTTATGTTTAAATTACACGTGCTTGTTATATAAGTGATTGCCTCGTAAAATGTCAAGCCAATTTCAATTTCGTTAAATAGAAATATATTTTGCGTCTCTAATTTTCGTACAATTTTTTTACTTAGGACTAAATACGAATACGAATCAGTATTTGGTATCTCAAATATTTAATAACGTAGTATGGCTTAGAGAATTTAATTTTGATGAAAAAGTTAAGTTGACTTTAAAAAATAAATTGAAAACTTAATTACTTACGGAGTTCGCCAAAAGTATTGATTTTAGGTTTATAAGTTTAATTAACTTTTCCTTTTCTAAAATTACTAAATTATTTTAAATAAATGATAGTTTTAAGAGATAAAATTTTATAATTAGTGTAAACTAAAGAAAAAATAATGAATATTGTGTAATATATGTATTTTGTGTGTGTATATGTAGTTTGTGTAATATAATTATATTTAAATTATTATTTATTTCCTGCAAACACCGATTCTTTGAAATTGAACATTCAAACATTAACGATTTTGCCAGCGACTTCGGCCGCGTAGAATTAACAAAAAAGTTATTGTTCAGTTCGCAAAGTTAAAAAATAAATAAATTTCTAAAACAGAGGTCAGTCCAGCCGTTTCAGAGAATAGCCGGAATAAACAGACAGACAGACACAAATTGTAAAAAATGTTATTTTGGTATATGTACCGTGTATACATTTAGTGAAAAATGGTTATTATAATATTACATAGCTGACACTCCAATTTTATTTATTTACATCGATATAATTTCATTAAAATGTCCAATTCTTGGGAAAGATTTTAGATTTTACCGCGAACGTTATCTACGACTTGATTGATGTTGTTAGTTGGTCAGTTGCGAATGGTATTACTTCAGGTGCAGTCGAAACGTGATTTAATCAACTAGCTTATATCCCTATAGATTTATATACTCTGTTTACTGGTAGAACTCTTAAGAATCTGATTATAAAGATTGAAAAATCATTATTGAATCATATATATTAATACGCTAGGGTTAACATGTTAGCCTCTCTTTTTAGAAAAAACTTATCAATTACTCCACATAAATTATAATATATCGTTTTATTGATAATAGTTTGCTCTACCGGTACCCACAACTAAAAAATAAATTATCGCTTTTTTTTGGAAATTAATTAATGTACGTATGTGTAGGTGTACTAAACCATACTAATATTATAATCCTGAAATATTGGTTTGTTTGTTTAAATGCGCTAATCTAACTACTGGTTCGAATGGAAAAATTCCTCTGAGTCAGATAGCCCATTTAAATTAAACGTTAATCGTGCCACATTGGTCTCCGTTTCTTAATAATCAGCTAACTTGTCGCCTTTTGTAATTTCGACTATAATAATTAGATTACTTGATAATTGTTGTAACTATTCCGAATTGTGAATCTCGTAACCGAGCGCTTATTCCTAAATGTCAGACTTGTAGTGCATCGCATTGTAGTGCATCGTGCATCTTAGCGCAATGTTTTGAAACATGTAATATTACTAAAGTTAACACGATTATGATGCAAAAAGTATTTTGGTATATAACCGATTAATGTATAGGAAAGCGCAGTAGACCTGACGAAATTTTTGATTTTATTTCATTAAGTATATTAGGTATAATATTATATGGATACGCAAACGAATGCGGTACTTTTATAATAATGCAACGTCATTCTGCGTACAGTCTGGATCGAGCACTCGCCGGTAAATAAACGTTACACGACTTGAATAAATGAACAAGAGATATGCTCAGCAGGAACGGAAGACGGAGTGGTTCTTGATAATATTGTTGCAACTTTTAGGATATATGCCGGCCAGCCACGTTTTATGTATGAATATTCCACTAAACACGCTACACAAAAACTTTACTCTAGAGAGAGTATACTTAGAACAGTCGGTTTAGTTTTCGATTTCAACGGACGCAATGGCGACGCGTGTTGTTACATGATAGATGTAGTCGTTGGCCGCCGCGGGCGCTGTTTCCTTCGTGAGGTTCGAATGCGCATGCGCGCCGGTTATTCGAGAGCTCTCATTTGTCAAATACACAATTGTGCACCATTTTAGACGACATTTTGACATAGCATTGGTTGAATTAATAAGCGCGCGGAAATTTAAAAGTAATAGAATATTGAAAGTTGAAAACGGAACAATATGTGCGTACTAAAATATGCATGTAGACACAAAAATAGTATCGTTATAATAAAATGAAGAGAATAAAGTCATTTATAGTAGGTACACACTGCGTCTGATTTAAAAGGTCACTAGTACATGTACATGTTGTACATGTTAAATAAAATTGAGATGATAAAATAAATTGTTGCTAATTTAAATAAATAAACGTTTCACACTCAACTTTATCAATTTATTACGTTCATAATTAAATAACTACAATCAGATGCTTAAATTTAGTTTATCAATCATTACGTAATGTTAAAATTATACTGCCCAGAATTTCTCGCCTTTTGATTACTACATAAAGAATTTACTTCAAGAACACACGTTTGCCTTGTGTCAACAAGGGTTAACTGACCGACTAAATTTTCTCAGCCTCAATTTCGGAACTTAGAAGAGTCACTAAAATATTCTATTTCAGCCCCGTAACCAAAGGACCTTTGAATTATTTGATTATTACGTCACTTGTAATAACTAACTTTAATCAAGTGTAATGATTTTTTTATCTAAGCTTAGACCTAATAAAAAAGACATATCAGATAAAATTAACCATGAATTTCATGGGGTCATTGCATAAGTAATGTGTTTTTGCCCGGAACGAACGGGACGTGAGGTTTTGGAAATATCGTTTCATACACAATGTAAGTGAAAGAGCATACGTCACGGAAGCTAGAGAGAACAGGCGGGGGCGAAAAAAATATCGTCGGCGATGATGTCTAGCACGTCCCACCCCGCGCGTGCCTTATCCCGCCCGTGATTCCGCTGCGCAGCAGTTGTGTTAATGTACAATTTTAATTAAAACTGTATTTGAGTAAAAAATATTTTTCAATTATTTTTAAGTTATTAAATATATGTTTAGTAATTATACTCAAAGAAAGGTGATCTATCTTTTTTGATTAAATTCTGTGTTTTATAACTATGTTTTCTTTCTGCCTGGAATAATATAACATTTCTTTAACTAAGATATACGATAGTCAACAACACCTGGTACCACCAGCACGTAAATTAATATTAATTAAAATATAATGCAATGGAAAATTCATGCAGCTTTGCTGCTGTGCTATCTAATATATAAAATTCTCGTATCACGGTGTTTGTTGCCAAATTCCTCCGAAACGGCTGGACCGATTTTTATGAAATTTTGTGTGCATAAATATATCTATAGGTCTGAGAATCAGCCAATATCTTATATCTTTTCATACCCTTAAGTTATAACAGGGGGGATGAAGGGCATTAATATTATACATATATGGCAAAACATAGTTTACGGGACCAGCTAGTTTATATACACATTCCATAAGATATATAAATAAATAAGTTATAATGATATATTTTTTTTGTAAAAGTTTATAGAAACTGGTGATTATATCAGCTTTCCCGCTCCTGACATATGTTCAAACAGAGTGTACAGATGTTCTTCATGGTCTGGGCGTTTTTGTAGGATTTCCGGTATTCTAGTTTCTTGTTACGTATGTTTCCCGTGTCGCGAAATTGGATGTCATCTTAGCAATGTTTTTTCCTGTACTATGATATTCACAAGAATGTATAACCAAACTTGAAGAAAGACTTTGTAAACATAATCTGTAAGCACCACGGCATTTAATAACGAAAAATAAAAGAAAACTAATACTCGTAATTTGAATTAAGAACAAATATAATTTAGAGCGAATAATGCTATCAAATTATTTAAATTAACTTTTTTAAAATTAATGACGAGCTTGCCAACGATTTTTACCACAGTTTCATAATAATTATGGTAAAAAGTTAAAAATAAATAGGAATTTAAACTTGAAATATACAAAAAACTAAATGAAGAAGAATCTTTAACAGTAGCACCATTAACGCTAGCTAATTAGACATCACTACCTCTAAAGAAGTAAATAACGAATGTTCGCAATGAACAGTTTTCGTATTATTTTCACTGTTAAACAAAGTGACTGACTTTAGTAATTAAAATAAACTTCCTGTTTCTGAACTTTCATAGATAATGTACAATGAAAACTTACGTCCTTCTTTCGGAACTTTTAATGATTTTTAATCCGATTTCACAGAAGAGAAAATTTTATATTTTCGAGGTGTATTAAATTTTTAAGAATAATGAAGTTAACTTATTATTCAACGAGCTTCAGGAACTTCGTCTTCATTTCTAATTGTGTGTATAAAATCACTTATTGTATGAGTAAAATCATTATATTTAACTAATATTTCACTACACATTTATAGAGTATTAACTCTAATCAACAGTGCTTTTCTAGCCTACTTGAATAATTTATTTTATTTTATTACTAAATTATGTGTATGTGTTATGTTAGACACCTTTTTTCTTTGAAATAAATCAACCGTGATTACTGTTTGTAGTTTTTGATACTATAACAGTAGTATTGCGACCTTTATTGTTCATTATTTATATTTTATTCTAAAATTAAAAAAAATTACTAGGTTGGGCTGACTGATTCCTAAACTAAGAAATATTAAAATTTTTAATCAAGCAATAATGATGAAAGAGCAAGTAAATGGGATATAGTATTACAATATATTATTTTTTAATTTTTTAAGAATTACTAAAATTGAAGAAAAAACTTCGACTAAATCAATTATTTAAGTAAACTTTCAAGGTTCAGACTATTTAAACTAATTCTTCTTCGCAAGGTACTATTGAACGAAAGTTAGAAGAAGCTTGCAACTAACTTTCGATAGCTGTAGCAACAAAAACTAATTAGTTTCGAGCGTGTCGATTCTGTGGTACAAAACCCAGGATGATGGTCGCAAAAACGATTGTATTTTTTATTACATTCTAACAAATTAAGACAGAAGTAAAATTGGTTGTTTATTAACTAAATTACTATATTTCTTATTCATGAAAAAAAAATTGTTTTTATAAACGAAAAGTAACAAACTAAAAATTCTTTTCTTTTTACTGTAAAAAAAAATTGTAAAAAATAATAATTAGCATCTCCTTTGCAGTAGCAGCTACGGTTCGCGTGGTAGGCTCAAAGGCGGCCACTGAAAATCAACGTGGAATTTTAGTGTAGTTAGTCTTAGTGTGTTCTTTATGTTTCAACAGATTCTACGGTACACTTTTCTGCAGACTCATCATTTCGAAAAAAAAAAATATTCGAAGGAACGTAAAACTTTAATAAAACTCTTGTTCGTAATATCGCAACGATCTTGTAAATTAAACGACTAAAACTTTTCATGTTACAACTTCCTAATCGGCAGTGTAGGTGATAAATGTCAGTTTACTCCACAAATAAATTAATATAAACTTGCGGTACACACTTTAACATCTCGTTCGTTTAATGAAGTTCGACTCATATTTTCATCTGGATTCGTAGATGATTTAGAGAAGCCGTTAACTAAAGCTAGAAGGATTAAGGCGCTATTTCCAGAGCTTTATGCATATTTCAACTCTGTTGTGTTTAGTTTGGAACAAAAGTAGATCAACAGGGATATGCTATAGGAAGTGTGGTTATTTATTTTGTTTTATATTTTAGTGCTAAAACTGGAATAAACTATGAATTCGGCTACCAACCCGACTAACACTAGAACTATTTATAATCGTAGAACTGTAAAAATAATAACAATAAAAATACTCTAATACAAAATAAAGAAAAAATATGATGTATAAAAATACGCTGAAATTTTTATTTTCTTAAAAGGTGTCTTATTTTTTTTTTTGGTATTATGTTTCAAAGTAAACAATATTGAAGATACGAAGGTACTTTCTATCTAAATAATTTTGATGAAGATTATTTATGCGAATTTTATGTAAATAAACATGGGAAGCTCGAAGGTGAAATAGGCTTCGCAGGTGGATGTTTTGGTTGCGCGAAAAGTAAAGTACATGAATGTGCTGACAATCTTAAAATAATGTAGACCAATACAAACATAACGTGTAAACATGTAAGTGTCAAGTAATTTTAATTCATATATCTATTAATTTAATTCATATATCTATTAAATAAAAATATTCATTGTAACTACATTTAAGTTTATATAATTATGTATTCTTTTTTCATCTTATCTTTTTTTATTTTTTATATCTAGGGATTATCTTTTTTTCTTGATTGATTGATTCATCTTACAACATCCCACTGCTGCGCATAGGCCTTTTTCTCAGTGCCGATTAGAAGTAACAAGCAGTTTAAAAGTATATAAAATATTACGCGTTTGAATTAAATGACTTTAGTCTATAATTTTAATAGCTATTTTATTTTATTAAAATTTAATATATATACGTAATCTACATCATCTTGAATTCCGCAAAACTTCAAGTGGATTATAACTTGATATCTCAAATTTCGGATTAAAACTGAATATTACTAGACCGTTATTGATAATTGAATAACACGTAATTGATACTTGAAACCGTAAAAGAAGCCATATCAGGATACAAATTAATTTTATCCTTAATAACGTGGATATTAAGGCCATTACATGGCTAATCTGACATCAAAATTGCTAAATGGTAAGGTTAACTTGACGCAGAATACTGAGCAAACAACAATAAATCCTGGTCGCCGGCCCGGATGTACTATCTCGCTACAACGCAACACCGAAAACAGAACTACAAATTCTGCGGACTTTGTAATTTAAACTGCATGAGAAATTACAAAGAATAATAAGTTCAAAATTAAAAACCATCAATTGAAATTGTCGCATAATTAACAACAGTAAAAAACTTTGGACAGTGAAAAAACGAATTCTGAATAATTTATGTTGATACACACGTATGTAAGATGAATTTTTAAACAAGTTCTACAATTGAAAGTTCATTTCATCTGACATTGTTCAAACTATAGCCGCGATAAAATCTTTTAGAAAAATACAATACTAAGTCTATCTGAATTTAATTAAAATCTTATCAAAATGGACGTACAGAAGAGCTAAAATAAATTTCCCATCGCCGAGATAATCCTTAAGTGGAGTGTGAGGCTTAAAAAATCGACATCGGATTTATTGGTTCAACCCTCCAGTTAGCTAGTAAACAATCGATGAATTATTATCACTCGCTAGCAGGCTTCAGGCCAATTCACTCACCGAGTGAACACAAAAGGAAAATATTCACCTGCTATTATTGCTCATACGAGTTATGAATAATTCAAAATGTGAGCGCTCTGATTTGTGCGGTGTTTCGTTTCTTTTTGATATATATGTACTTTTTTCGATTTTGCAATATTGCTGTTGAAGAATGGTCGCATCATTCTTGAAACGTTTCTGTTCGAAATGTTTATACGTTTCTGAGGGATTGAAATACTTTTTATATGAGATAAAATAATGAAGAACAGATAAACTTGATTTTTTATTCTATTCAATTTTATTAAGTTTAATATATTATATTTTTCTTGATTACATAATGAAAATTAATAATTACTTTTTCAGTAACTTAACATTTATATGTGTAAGTCTATTTAGAAATGAAATATCTGAACTTGTGTATTTATTTTGTTTGTAAGTGGAATGAGAAACAGTGGCCGCCCAGTGGCCGGAATTCGACCATAATTAATTTAAATTATAAGTTGGAAACATGGTAGTGTGTGTAATGTTTTATTTTTATTTTTATTGATTTATTATTAATTTTTATTATTATTTTGTTGTACATTTTATGAATAATTAAAAATATATATATTAGCATTCTGTACTCCTTCTCTAAATAAACTATAGGTGTGCAAAATTTCATACACCTCCGTTCACGCAATTTTCGTAAAAAGGGGTACAAAGCTTTTGCTTCACGTCTATAGACTTATTAAATAATCGTATAACTTTATTACGTACTTATTTGATTTTGAATTTAATTTAACTTTCCTCTAACAAGTGAACTTTTTAACTTCCATAAAAAGCGTTATGTGTTTTTGGGTATTTTCGACTTTGATACCGAGTATAGGCGAGGACATTGACTGATGGCTGTGAGACAAAAAGGCTTATGTCACGCTAGTGAGAGTACGGTCTGACGTATAAACTAGTTTACAACTCAGGAAATGGCAGCCATATTGTATGCGTAACGGATACGTTGCTATGACAATTCGTAATCTTTATTCTATGCAGTTGGTAGTCTTGAAAAATATCGGCGTTTGTATTATTGACTATATAAATTGTAAACTAAATTGATTTTCTTTTTTTACTTTGTTTTTGATGTTAGTTCATACTTATAATACACTATTATAACTATAATTTATTTTAATTTAGGGTAAATAATGTTATAAAATTTTAAATCAAATTAAACATAATTATCTTTATTTCTGTTTGATTTTAAAGGAAGTTTTAAATATTTTTTGAACTAATTTCATGAAAATTATCTCTTATGACGAAAAATATCTAATCTTAAATATGTCATTGTTGTCATTCAAATTTTAAACATACTGTTCTATAACAACCTCCCAGTCCTGCCCATTTATTCTTTACCTTTACCCAACTTTTTTTTTTGAATATCATATCAAAAATTGACCGCTCCAGCGGGGTTCGAACCCGCGTCTCCGACGTACCGTGTCGGCGCTCTAGCCAATTAAGCTATGGAACGATACACCCGCTCGAGCGAAATTTTCGATATGATAATTTTAAATTACGGTTTAAGCGAACCGTGGCGCCGTCTATAGTGAGCTCTTTACAGAAACCCGTAACTATTCAAAGTTTCATATTACAATGAATATAAATAAAGAAATATTTACCCAACTTATCCAAAGTCCTCTTTTTCTTTAAAGGCTTTTACTGTTACGAATGAGGGGACTTTACAATCAGTCTATTTTGGCAAGAATGTATAGAATGTCATCATATTTATCGTAATTATTTGTTGTTTTTTGAAAATTGCATCTTAAATACCACTACTATAGTCCGTGTTTAATTTAGTCACATAGTACATATTTTAATTAAAAATTAGAATTTGACAATGATTTTATGCTAGATTAAGGCCCGCTGCCATTTTCTTTCACTTGTTTGTTATCTTCTGTGCCACTTCGAGTCAATATTCAATAATTGTGTTTGCAGGCAAACGAAGAAAAACCGACTTCAATTATATCGACAAGTAAGTAGACGAAGATAGACGTAGTTAGATGAAAAAATAGTCAAGTAAATACGCATTATCAAAGATTACTCCAAAAGTTGTAATCAGATCTCGATGAAATTTAAATTTGACCACATGATAAACATCGGCTTTCGATTAAATCAAAAATAATTAAAATCGGTACGCCCAGTAAGTTATGCGGATTTTTGAGAGTTTCCCTCGATTTCTCTGGAATCTCATCATCAGATCCTGGTTTCCTTATCATGGTACCAAACTAGGAATATCTTCTTTTCAACAAAAAAAGAATTATCAAAATCGGTTCATAAACGCCGGAGTTATCCCCGAACATACATAAAAAAAATACGGTCGAATTGAGTAACCTCCTCCTTTTTCAAGTCGGTTAAAACATGTTTTTTAATAAAAATATTGTATTTCCTTATATTGAAAAAAAAGAGTTTGTGTGAAAAAGAAAACAAATCCATCACATTATTACATCGTTTATTTTACATCTTATTTACGAACTAACATTTTATATACTAGAATCACTTCCAATTTGTTACACAATGAATCATGAGGAAAATTTATCAGTAAAAAAAATAAAAAATACAATCGATTAAACAAATAGTTTGTATGTATACATATATATAATAATATTAAAACTACGCATCATAATTTGACAGCTGTCAAACAAAAAAGTTCGTACGTTAACTTTCTTTTCAACCGGACATGTACAAATCTTCAATAGCTATGTTCATATCGTAGTTTTTCTGGCGCCTTTCCTCCCCCCCCCCCCCCCCCCCTCCATGAGACGGTTGTTTTTTCTTCAACCTTAATAGGTAGTTATAGGTCAACTTATAGTGAATTGGCAGTGAAAGCTGTTGTAAACCAAGTGATGGAATGAATTTATATTTTGACAGTCATATATTTTTTAATAAGCAGTACAAGTAATCTGTGCAAAAAAATTAAAATATCTATCTGTGATTTTAAAATAACTGTGTATTTAAAGTGTATATAGTTATATTTACACCATAAATATAAACAAACGCTTTTTAAATTTTTGTCTGTCTTTCTATTTTTCTGGGCTAATCTCTGGATCGGTTGAACTGATTGTTACGAGACTTTCACTGAAGGTTAGAAAAGGTTGTAGAACAACATATAGGCTACTTTTTATTGCGAAATTCCTACAAAATCAGGATTTACGCGGGAAAACCTTACCGCGCGCCAGTACGTACCGCCCAGATAGATATGAAATAACCAAAAATTTTTCTGTTAAATACGATAATTTTCTGAGCAAAAATAACTAATATAACAAAATCAGATAAAGGGGGCAACATATATTTGTTATCTCATAATTCAAACGGGATCAAGATTACCCTGTTAAAAAAAATAATGAGTGTCCAGATACAATCTCCCACGCGAACCAAATCGCGGGTACAACTAGTTATCAATAAAGTTTTAAAAAATGTTACAAAATAAATACGGCGCAATTCAATATATTATGTACATAATTAAGTTTTTAATTCTTGAGTAATTTCATAAAATTTCACGAGGCACTTTATATAAATAATTTAAAAGAAAACTGATTTACATTAATTTACCAACGAACATGTCTTTTTACAATTATATTTTAATTTAATTATTTACAGTCTTATTATTACGTAACTTTATATTTATTAAATTAATTAAAAATTACTGTTATTTAATGCACCATCATATTCTTAATTTAAAAAGCTACGAATTATGTTCTATACTAAGTTAACAATTAAAATTTTATTCCTTAGCGTCTGTACATGGAAAGTAAACAAATCTTAACTAATTTATATACTAGTTATAAACACAGCCTCTTTATTCCTAGATAGTATAAAAACCTTTTTAATCTGTAGACGTTAACAAAACTAAAAAAAAAAGTATTAGTGTTAATATGTTCGAATTAAAAAAAAGTTAGATAAAAATTAACTTTTATTCTTAGATATAATTGTTGTAAAGAGCAATAATAACTTTAATTATTTATAAAGATAAAATAATATGAAAATAATTTTTGAGGGCAAAATATTTTCGTTCGCGTCAAGTCTATTTGAGAAGATTTTCTTTTGCTGAGATATAGTCATGGATTAATTTTATTGTTCTGCCTATTAAATAAAATTGTTTCAATTCCCAGAATCGGGTGCTCTAAATTTTGTTGTTTGATAAACTTAGTAGGAAATTACTTACTGTTTATTTTTACATCAACATTTCGACAAAAGTATTTTTTTTAATAATGAAAAATTGTACACATTAAGCATTCTTCCTGTAACAAAATTAAACAATTTTAGTTTTTTTTAATATCTCCAAAAACTAGTATTTTTTTTAATCGGTATATTGTATTGATTTGGTTATAAAGTATCGTGAATAAAGAGAGATGAAAACATTGAAATTTTTTACTTAAACAATTTGCATTAATTTTTTTTCCACAGTTTTTTTATTTGTTATATAATTTATTGAATTGAATTTAAACTCAGATAGTTGAAATTAATAAGTTAAAAAATAAATGGAAATGTCATAAATAAACAATTATTATTATTAGGATAAACACAGTATTTTTTCTTATCTTTCTTAAAATCCGTTTTCAAACTACGGAAGAGTTGTGTATGTTACAATGCATTCAAATTCCAAATTAAAAGGATTTCAATATTCAATTTAACATTAAAACGCTCACATACATACTCGTACATACACGATTAAAATTACAATTTCACTAACATTAATAGGAATTAAACAATTATCAATTATTTAATACAAATCGATTAATAATAAACATTATTTACACAGTCGCTATTACAATAATTAAATTGTGTTTTATTTACAACGTAAATGACTACTACAATATATATTCAGTCTATTTTAATTTTAATTAATTTCAACCGCTAATTAATACAATTACGAAACAATTCAAGCTCTTTTTCTAATTGATTAATTGGAAATGTTTATGAAAATAATTAATAATTACAATACATATACAATGAAATACAAATAAATTTTACTAATTTTTATTTAAAATAAAATTTATTTCTAAATTCAATAAATTAATTTATAATTTATGACTAAGTTTTTAACCTGTTTTAATATTGTATAGTGAGGATTAGATTAAAATATTAACTACAGAACAAATCAAATTCTACTTATTTAAATAACATCGAAAAACTCGTATTGTCTTTAATATTTATTAAAACAATGCTTGAGAACGTCAACTGACTACAGTTTTAACATATTTTATAGAATACACATAGAATACTTCATAAACTTAACCTATTTTAAGCTAATCAGCTATCTTATCGACGTCTCAGCGTAGCTCTCTAAGAGGAATTGTAAAAAGAAATGTAACAGAAGTACCAAGATTGTTGGTATGCAGGTCTCTGTGGCACCCCCTGTGAAAAAAAATTTAAAAATTATTTTTCAATAAATTACATTAAACGAAATATTTTAAGTTATTTTTTCAAGTATGTCCATTGTTTTTTTTTCTAAAAATCAGCAATTTACTACGAAACGATATAAGGCCCGTTGTACAATAAATATGTAGAGGGAAACAAGCAGTTAGCTTAAAACAGTAAAGAATCCGCCTTTAGAGTGACCGCGCAACGTTTCTTGCGAGAAAGAGAAAGATATATTTTTAATATAACAGAACGAACTCCAGTCACATATCTGAGCTGACAGAGACACTTTTTAAATATAGAAACCGGGTTTTAGAGTATACACATGTAAGGCAGTCTAAGAATTATTCTGTGTCAATATCGACTACGGTTCGTTCCACCAATTGGTGTCGGTCAAGTCTTGGTAGTAAAAAAGGTAATTAATAAGTAACAATAAAAGCAACATCGCTATTAATGGCGTTTTAGTTCAATAGTTTTTTAGTAATTATCATTTTTTTTTATGTCACTAGGTCGGCAAACAAGCGTACGGCTCACCTGATGGTAAGCGATTACCGTAGCTTATAGACACCTGCAACACCACAACACCAGAAGTATCGCAAGCGCGTTGCCGACCCAATCCCCAATCCTCCCAGGAGCTCTGGTCACCTTGCTCACCACCAGGAACACAATACTGCTTGTAAACAGTATTATTTTGCTGTGATCTTCCGTAAGGTCGAGGTCTACCCCAGTCGGGCTGCTTCATATTTTGAGCAGGAAATTCCTGCTGTGCCCTACCTCAGTTAATATCACTTTACCTATTCTCTCCAAAACGAGCCTGGACTTTGAACTCAACTGACATTAAAATATCAAATGGCTCAAACACTAGAATATCTATAGCCTACAAAGTGATACATAAGTCAAAGTGTATAGATGACGTCCCATACCCGTAAAGTAAATCTTACAATTGATAGTAAATAAGAATAAAAAGAACCTTGAAGGGACAAATGAAGTAGGTTTATAATTGTTGAATTAAATATTCCAAGAAGTATATATATTTAGTTATTTTATATCTGCCTTGTTATCAGTACCAAGTGACTAATACATTTTAACCTTCTATATGTATATGATGTCAAAAAAACTCCAAATATTGTGAGTTTTAAATAATATTTCTTATAACTTTAAAAGCCTAAGCCGTAAGCACGCAAAATGATAACGGCGCACCATAAATGTTTTTTATTTGGTACTATAAAATGTTTGCTAAATTGTCTTTTTTTATTTAAAAAGAGTCTAATATTTATATTAAACATACACAAAAATACGTATAATAATATAAATAAAGATTTTGTATATAATTTTTCCTAAGTAATACAAAGTTCGAATAGCGTTATACCTGTAAAACTCCTGCCTAAAGCCGAGGCTGGATTCGAACTTCGTTCACGAAGAACTATTGTGTGGCTCGTCGCTTTCCAAACGTCGAAAATAGACGCCTCGCATCTACAACAATTGACAATATTACTTTAAGAGCCACTACAAGGCATCTCTTGCGACGAAAGTATTTCGAAAATACGTTTAAAGAGAAGTAGTTAGGTTTTAGTTCATTTCGTTGTGTTTCTATTGTTTCCTTTTTACATTTTGTGGATGAAATTTTTATCGTCTGTCTGAGTGTTATTAGAGTTCCTTGTCAATTACTGAGAAAAATTCTAAGATTAATTTAAAAAATCTTTACACATTTATGTACATATTTAATTCGCCCTTTTTTTAACATAATAAATAATAGTATAGTAATAATAGTTCAAACCTCGCATGAAGTGAAGTGATAAAAAAAAATATTTATATTATTTTGTTTTCTGTTTGAGAAACTTTGTTTACTAAAATAAATATCGATTATTGTTAATAATCCAATCCAAGATGGAAGAAATAAAAAAGATTTTAGAAAACATGCAACAAGTCATACGACAACAAAAAGCCGAAATGTTAGAAATGAAAGAAGACTTGATAAATACAATCAATAAGAATATTAATGAGAAATTTAAACAATTACAAGAAAAAAATGAAGTTATTGAGGGAAAAATTCAGGAACTGGGTGTCATAACAAATAATTTTGAGAAACATATCAGACGAAAGAACTTGGTCAATGGAAAATGTTTACGCAACACAAATTATTATATAAAAGAGGACTTTACACTGGAGGTCAGAAACAAGCGCAAAGAGTTACGAACCCAACTAAAAATAGAAAGAGACTTGGGTAAAACAGCATTTATTAAATATGATAAACTGATTGTACTGGACAACATTAAAAGCACCTCTCACCAATATACAAATAAGAGAACCCTATCTGAATCTCCAGAATTTTCTACTATCAACCACCAAAGAGGAAAACAAACAAAAAAACAACCACTAAAGAAAAATAAACCTGCCAACAATAAGGATTTATTCATACAAAAATAAAGATTAACTTTCACACCCACAAACAACAACCAAGACCATCGCAACAAAATACAATATAGCCGCCACAGACAAGCCCTCCTCATCTATATCTCCCAGTACGGCCGGTCACCGAGGGAGAGTTTGACCATAACCCTCCAAAGAAATACAGATAAAAACTAGATTGATGTAGCAAAGATGAAAGAATTTTAGCATTTTTTGGAGGAGGCTTTTACCCGAAGGGGGTCCATACATAATTTATATACATAGAGGATAGTTGCTAAATGAAAAAAAAAAAATACTAATGAACGGAATGTAAATTTGTAAAAGGCAATCGCAAAATCTATTTACTAAAAAATATAGTATATATTGAAATTTATTGTAAATTTATATAACTGAGTTGTAATTATTTATAATTGATTTGTAAAAGTAGTGATAGTTGGTATGTTATTGTTATTGCTTTGCTTGTTAGTTGTACTGGTATCAATGGTTGGTAAAAAAATTGCTTTTAATATATATGATTGTATAAAAACAAAAAAAAAAACATAAAAACATGAACTGGTTGAATATATTCATTAATTGTATGAGAAATTGTAAAAACCAAATGTCAGTGACAGTATTAATATTTCTATAATATAACTGGTTGTTAAAGTATATAACTGTTTGGTAATTATTTGTGGTTGATTGGTAAAGTAGTGATGGTTATGGTGAGGATTAATGTGAACAATGTATAATAATAACAATATATTGTTATTATTATTTGCAAATATGAACTGATTGAATGTATTAATTGGTTACATAAGTAATAATGAAAAATCAAATGTGTCATATATGGCTACAATGATTACCTATGATGTTTTGATATTTTTACTAATTCTTCCAGTACCATTATATTTAAATCTTTTTGTAATTAAGATATGTATGGAATAAATAAAGCTTTATTATTATTATTATTATAGTAATAATATAATAGATTAATCATCAGTCAATATTAAGTTTTATCCCTTAGAACATTTAACAATATGTGTATTACGTATGTACACATTCACAACTTATGAACAATTTATTTATAAATAACAAAAAACTAAACTACTAAATTCACTTAAAACAAGATATGAAATAAAAAGGTTTGTCAAATAAATGTTTTTACGTCGCTAGCAACCCTTTTTTAGGAAACTTGGATAAAAACGGTAAAAACAATTTTATAAATATTTTTATTACACCTTATAAGACCGTTATTACGTCACCCCTAAATTGTTAAGGGTTAAGCCAGTGTTGACCAGGTTATTCCAAATATTGCTGTATTTAGATTTTTAAAAATTTATTTTAAGGATTTGATGGGTGAAGAAAAACATATATGACTTTGAGGTAACTTGTTTTACTAGACAAGTTACCTCACAAGTTACCTCAAGATTACTAGCTATATATGTAAAAAGTAGATATTTTATAGTAGTTTCAAACTTTATGACTTATAAAAAATTATTTATTTTAACAATGTAATGTGATGGATTAGTTAGTTTACCAATAAATTCTTAAAAACATTTTATTAAATGGTGTCAAGCTGATTTGATAACTCGTTAAGTAGATGATTTGATGAGAAACAAAAAATATATTGTTTTACTATATTTTAATTATAAAGTAAAAAAAAATACTAACATTAAACTAACTGTTTCTATAAAAGAATTACTTGTATTTTAGATATTTCTTTTGGTGCGTTAGGGAAAAGTTATGAGAGTAAATTTATACGACGCGCGCACACACAGTCACGAAAAAAACGACACCCAGAAGTTAGCTGGTCAACGAAGAAGAAGTTAGCAACGTGAAGTTAGCTAACCAGTGAAGCTTAACTTCTTACGTGCGTACATAAGTATACACAAACTTTTTTTCAAGAAAAGCACTGAAATTAATTATATTTATTGTTTTTTTACGAACGAAGTTACATGAAAACTGTATTTAAATCTAATGCGAAATACGAATTTGTTATGTTACCCTTTTGTAGTTCCCGAGTAAGATATTCAGACGAGTCAAATCTCATTTTCTATTTACAATTCACGGAAAGTACCTTTCACATAATGATGTGCGTGTTATCCAAAAAAGGTGCTAAGGAATAGAGATAGAAAAAGAAAAAAATACATAAAACTTGGGACACAAATACAATTAGGAACCCCTTTTTTACATAAATCGCTTGAATTCGATACTATTACATCAAAGTCAAAGGACAAGAACGGACGATTAATAAAAAAAAACCTTTTGTCTAAACATAAAAATCTTCGAAGTAAGACAAAACGAGTTAGCGTTCATTGAAATCACTTGTCAAAGTAACGAAATAAGTAAAAACAGAGGGAAAAAAGTCCGCCAAGCCACAATGTTACCATAGAAACCTGATAGCGATCGTTATCAGTAGTGGGAAAGTGATAACTTTTAATTCACAAACCTGCAGAGGAGGAGCATGGCAGATTAAGCTCCAATCCTCAATCTATATGAAGAAGTCAAGTCACGTCACAGTATTGTACGTTGTTTGGACGCCAATTGACTAATTGGTGAAGTGCTAAATAAATTGGCTTCTTTTGTTAGGCATGACGTGACCTATGTTTATTAAAGACTAGCGACCCGCCCCGGTTTCGCACGGTTGCAAAAACTATCAATGTTCCTCTACTATAGTATGCATGTATTATACATATAAACCTTCCTCTGCAATCACTCTATTTGTTAAAGAAATCCTTATCAATATCCGCTGCGTAGTTTTAAAGATCTAAGCATACAGACAGCGGGAAGCGACTTTGTTTCATAGTATGTAATAATAAGACATCTAGACTACACAAATATTACATCTAAGCTAAGATCATTTATACCAAGTTAGACTTTTTTTTGTTTTAATAAACAGCCGATGACTATAACAGAAGTGTAAGTAACAAATTTTCTTAAATCTGATAATTAATAAACAAAAACACATAATATAATATAATCTTGAACATATTTTGAAATAATACTGAGAAATGAAAAAAATATTTCAAATATTTATCTAATCTGCAATGTGTTATTTCAATACGATTTACGACTCTAGTCTACCCGACCTACATATTTTTACGCCCTAAATCTTGAATGTATAGAGAACGATGCGCTAAGTCGTAACGATTTTTTTATGTATGAAGACTACGTATTCTTTGGATACCTTTATATTATCAAGTATCATGTAAACTGTCTCGAGTTTTGTTTGTGTGTGTGAAAGTAACAGAATTGTATTTCCTTTTTATTGTTTCTTTCGTATATTTTTGTTGTATCTATCGTATATTTTTTTATCAGTTGAAAAAATATAAAAGATTAGTCGATTAATTGGTTTAATGGCTCTCAATTGTGCCAATGAAGCACGGTTGATTATATATAACTCTAGGACAGACACATGATTTATTTACAACTTAGTTTTATTGATTTCAAAATATTAACACAAAAATGTACAGTAAGGACTAAACATCGACATTAAAAATATAAAAGATATTTTTAAACAATTTATAACACAGACATATAGTTACATACCTTAGTAACAGACAACTGTGTGTCTGTGTGTGTAAAAAGATATATCTTGTTTATATACCTATAGATTCTGAAAATATGCCAGTGCTTTCAAAGTTTTTTAGTTGTGTGAAATTAAAATTGTCTTATATCTAGTAATGAGGATTTTATCTACAATAAGAAAACATTTATACCGTATCATAAGAGTAGGTACAGGAGATAAGACGGCTGCTTCTAATTCTAAAGTGGACAGGCTGGAAGCGTAACCGTTGCTGAAGTTCAGTACGTGATTTGCTGTAAAGCTGGGAACCTGTAACAATGTTCACTATTGTTAAGATATTCTATGTGCGGCTTACGAACTAACTCTGTAATGACATTATCATTGTTGGCGTAAAAGTAATCTTAGCCTTGTACGATATAACTGTGTATTTTACGTGACTTTTTTAATTTCTACTAGAAGTTTATATTCACACACTGTATACTAAAGATATATAGCTTTTTTATTAATTAAATTTATTAATTTAATATATAATTTAATGTATGTTATGATGAAAGGAAGAATGATTTTTTTTATGTCACTAGGTCGGCAAACAAGCGTACGGCTCACCTGATAGTAAGCGATTACCGTAGCTTATAGACGCCTGCAACACCAGAAGCATCGCAAGCGCGTTGCCGACCCATATATGCCGACCCACATGATTATATATTTTAACAATTATAAGCAAATAATAAACAAATATAACAAATAAAAAGCAAAGAAATACTGCGATTCGACTTTAGTTGGTGCATATATTACTTCATTATCTATTTTAGTGTTATATGTAAGCAAAATATTATACACATCTATATATAAATTTCGTGTAACGATGTATGTGGGCGATAAATTCCGAAACTACTGAACCATTTTTTATCAAATTTTATAAGCATCTGTAATTTGGTCCAACTTGGGAGATAGGGTAGTTTTTGTCTCAATTGGACCCTATAGGTGGCGCTGCTATTGGTATGTAACTCCGAAACTACTGAACCAATTTTTATCAAATTTTATAAGCATCTGTAATTTGGTCCAACTTGGGAGATAGGGTTTAGTTTTTATCTCAATTAAATCCAGTAGGTGACACTGCTATCAATATGGAAGTAATCAAATTCGGTAGTTCATTCATTCATTCATTCAGATTAATGGCTTCCACCAGTGCCAAATTAGCACAGATTGTTTCGTCAATGTCACGTAGAATGGAAAAGACACGAAGGAGATTAATCGGTGTGGCAAATTTGGTAGTGTAACAAACCACATTAACATAGGGTTGACAGTCTTAAGTAGCGCACTCTTCACTAGATGGCGCTGACCTCCGTTAATATTTTCCGGGCAGGACAACGTCTGCCGGGTCCGCTAATATATGTATACGAGTATAGCAAGAATGATTTTGATTTTTCTTTAATATTTGTTTTATCGAAACATATATGTTAGTTTTTATAAAAATAAAATATAAATACACCTAGCGCCACCTAGTGTTCAGTATCACATGTATTGCTTAGTTATTATCTGTCAATAAAGTTAGTTCGTTCCGAGTCAGTTAACTAGCACGTTGTTTTATTTTTCATCAGGTTATGGGCCCAGATTTATGCCTTCTAAGGGTTTTAGCTAATTATCGCGAAAGTTTAAAAGTTATCAAGTTGTTGTTGTGATAATAATTCGCAGTAGGATAATTAGATTAGCTAGCTTAGGCGCTCAGTATTTTTTCGATTGCACGCGGTAAGCTAAAAATGGCGGCTAATTACATTGTTAATGTACCGAAGTTAAGAGGCAGAGAAAACTACAGTGAATGGGTGTTTGCAGCGGAAAGCTTCTTGATCCTGGAAGGGATGATGAAATGCATCAAACCAGAGGAAGATGTAAGATTGTTTGCCGAGGAGGATGCAAAAACAAAAGCGAAGCTCATTCTCACGATTGACTCTTCATTGTATGTACATATAAGAAATGTTTCTACTATTAAGGAATTATGGGAGAAGCTAAGGACCTTATTTGATGATTCCGGATTTGCCAGAAGAATAAACTTACTACGAAATTTAATTTCTATAAGACTCGAAAATTGTGGTTCCATGATTACATATGTGACACAAATTATAGAAACAGGGCAAAAGTTGTGTAATACAGGATTCGATTTAAACGACGAATGGATTGGTTCATTGTTGTTGGCAGGGCTACCTGAAAAATATGATAATGGCCATCGAACATTCGGGTATTCAGATAACAACCGACGCCATTAAAAGTAAGTTACTCGATATGGAAACCGGAAACGGAACGAACGGAACAAACTATGAATCGAATGGCGCTTTGGCCAGTGGTTATAGAGGATGGCAGCACTCATCGACGGCCAGGAAGTCTATGGTTAGCAAAACTAACAATCATGGCGGCCAACATGGAACGACGTTGTCAACAAAGGCGAAGAAGGAAATTAAATGCTATCGATGCAAAAAACCAGGTCATTATAAGTCTCAGTGTACGGCTGAAACGTCGAATAATAAAAGAAATGAAAATAAACAAATAAATGTGTTCAGTGCAGTGTTTCTAAGCGGAAACTTTAACAACCAGGATTGGTATGTCGATTCTGGAGCCAGCGTGCACTTGACGCCTAATAAACAATGGCTCACGAATATTTCTTGCGAAAAAGAAGGTCAGACTATTGTAATAGCAGACAAATCAAAAGTGCCGATTGCGTGTTCCGGCGATGTAAAAATTTCTACCATGGTTAATGATTGCAGTTTTGATGTGGACATAAAAGATGTGTTTTGCGTACCGAAATTAACAACAAACTTACTATCAGTTAGCCAATTAATTCACAAAGGAAATAAAGTTCTATTTACTAAAAACGCTTGTGAAATATATAATCAGGAAGGTACACTGGTTGCTTACGCATTATTAAATAATGGAGTTTACAAGTTACAGCTTCAAGAAATTATGTCTGCAGCAGCGATCATATCTGGTGAGCTCTGGCATCGCAGGCTAGGACATGTAAACAGTGAATGTCTGAATAAAATGCAAAATGCAGTTGATGGATTAACTTTGAAAGAGAAAGTTGACATTACTAAGACTACCTGTACCGTATGCTGTCAAGGTAAACAAACTAGATTACCTTTTACTCATATCAGCAAGAGAAGTACTGAGGTGTTAAATATTATTCACACAGACATCTGTGGTCCTATGGAGAGCGAGTCCATTGGAGGTTCTAAGTATTTTATTTTATTTGTCGACGATTTTAGCAGAATGACGGCTATCTATTTTCTCAAAAACAAGAATGATGCCTTGAAAAGCTTCAAAGAATACAAAGTTTTAGTTGAGAACCAGACAAATAAAAAGATAAAAATTGTTAGAAGCGACAATGGAAGAGAATTCTGCAATACCGAGTTTAATTATTATTTAAAGAAAATGGGAATCGTGCATCAAAAGACATGTCCATACACCCCTGAACAGAATGGACTATGTGAACGTATGAACAGAACCATAATTGAAAAAGCAAGGTGTATGCTTTTTGATGCACAGTTAAGTAAGACGTTCTGGGCTGAAGCTACAAATACGGCAGTATATTTATACAATCGCACAGGCTTGTCCATATTACAAGGAAAAACACCTTATGAACTGTGGTATAGTGTCAAGCCTGATATAAGTCATCTGAGGGTTTTTGGCAGCATGGTAATGATACATATAGCTAAAGAAAAAAGACAAAAGTGGGATAAAAAAGCCCAAAAAGGTATTCTAGTGGGATATGCTGATGAGAGCAAAGGCTATAGAGTGTATGATCCAGTTAAAAATGTAATAACAACTAGTCGAGATGTAATAGTTGTCGAAAAAGAAAACACTACCATAGCTGTAATGGAAAAAGAAAAACTAAATGAAACTATTAAAAATATAGACCAGCCACCTTCAGTGGGGGATGATACTTTCACATTCCATGAAAAGTCTACAAATGACTCTGATTCTGAGTATGCACCCAGCGAGTATGAAGATGAAGAAAAAGGTTTGCAGGAAACTATAACAACTACAAAGGAATTTAGAAACAGAAGACAACCTGATAGATATGGTTTCAGTAGCCAACAAAATGTCTGTCTTCCAGAAGCTGGAGATTTAACATTGCAGGAGGCGTTGACCGGACATGAAAAAGAGTATTGGCAAAAAGCATTAAAAGAAGAACTTCAATGTTTTGAAGAAAATCAAGCTTGGGAGTTGGTTGATGCTCCGAATAGTGGTTGTGTGGTTCAATGTAAATGGGTTCTAAAGAAAAAGTGTGATGTGGATGGTAAAGTTTTATATCGTGCACGTTTAGTGGCAAAAGGTTTTACTCAAAGACATGGTGTGGACTACAATGAAACATTTTCTCCAGTGGTTAGATATTCCACCTTGAGATTATTGTTTGCCTTAACTGTAAAATTAGATTTTAAAACGACACACTTAGATGTAAAAACAGCCTTTTTAAATGGACATCTTGAAGAAGATATTTTTATGCAAAAACCAGATTGTTTTGGTGATTTAAATGATGGTAAAGTCTTAAAATTAAAAAAGGCAATTTATGGATTAAAGCAATCTTCAAGAATGTGGTATAAAAGGGTTGATGACTGTTTGTGTAACATTGGTTATAAAAAATCTAAATATGAACCTTGTTTATTTATTAAGAGAAATGAGAAGTGTGTAACTGTAATTGCTTTGTATGTTGATGATTTCTTTATATTTTCCAATGATTGTAATGAAGTAATAAACTTAAAAGGGTCTTTAGGAAACAATTTCAAAATTAAAGACTTAGGTACTATAAGACAGTGTTTGGGTATGCGAGTTGTGTGCGATAAAAATTCTGTAACATTAGATCAAGAGGATTATATAGATCAGTTGTTAGTTAAATTTAATATGTTGGATTGTCATACGTCAAATACACCAATGGAATGTAAACTGAATCTCAGTATGGATAGCAAATGTGATGTTAGCATACCGTATCAATGCCTGATAGGTAGTTTAATGTATTTATCTGTTTTAACTCGCCCTGATATATCATATTCAGTTAGCTACATGAGCCAATTTAATAACTGTTTTACTAAAGAACATTGGCGACATGCAAAAAGAATTTTAAGATATGTAAAAAAGACAAAACATTATGCTTTAAAATATGACTCCAAACTTAATTCTGAAATAATTGGTTATGTTGATGCCGATTGGGGCAGTGATGTTATTAGTAGGAGGTCATATACAGGTTATGTGTTTAAATTATCAGGTGCTGCTATATCTTGGGAAAGCCGTAAACAAAAGGTTGTTGCACTCTCTAGTACAGAGGCAGAGTATATAGGGATCTCAGAATGTTGTAAGGAGGCTATTTATTTACAAAAATTGCAATGTGAAATTACAGACAGTTTATATACTATTATTCTGTACAACGATAACCAAAGTGCACAAAAATTGTTATTTAATCCCGTTTTTCATAACAAATCTAAGCATATAGATATAAGATTTCATTTTTGTAAAGAGATTATTGCTGAAAAGTTGGTAAATGTTCAGTACATGTGTACAGCTGATATGCCAGCTGATTTGCTTACAAAAAGTTTAAGTTCAATTAAGCATAAAGTTTTTGTGAATGCTGTTGGCTTAGTTGAAAGATAAGTTACTTGTATTATTTTTATAAAGTGGGGGTGTTAGTTTTTATAAAAATAAAATATAAATACACCTAGCGCCACCTAGTGTTCAGTATCACATGTATTGCTTAGTTATTATCTGTCAATAAAGTTAGTTCGTTCCGAGTCAGTTAACTAGCACGTTGTTTTATTTTTCATCAATATATATAATTTAAAACAAAGTTGTTTATAGATAAAGCCTTTAAAAACTTATGGCTCCAGAGGGACCACATTTAAAGGCAAGGAGTGACAGGGAGTTAAGGATTGATAAAAATTTAATGTTGACTTAATTCAGTTCTATCACATACTGTAGCAAAAAATCTATGCCTCTTTATGATACCATCGATTTTTAGTTTTAATTGCAATGTATCAACTTTACGAATGCATAAACTGTAAGTTATGTCGTTAATGGCGAGGCTATTTTAGGGACTCAGTAAGGGTTTAGGTAGTTTACATTTTTAAATAATGAAACAACTTTTTCGGATTTAATCGCGGTTTATTAGAATTTTTATGTGCTCAACGTTTCGGATACTTTAAAGCAACTATGTTTCGTGACCATATATACACCAGTAACCGAAACGTCGGGCATGTAAAAAAAACTGAAAAAATTCACATTTAATCTAAATCACATACTATTATTACCAGTATTATTATTACGTATTGTTATTACCAATAATATATTAATAATACAAATGAATACTAATAATAATAATATTCAAGAAATTACAATTAATAATTAATCTAGAGATAGTACAAGAACTGTACTTACACACACGTAAATAAAAGAAAAAATAAAATATATCAATATGAAGAAGCTATGATGAAATTTGTTACTTAATCATACAAGAAAAATACTATTTAATCTTAAACAAAGTTTAGTAAGTTTGAACAAAGTTAGAGCTTTGTGTTATGAAAGTTTACCAAAAATATCTAAGTTTGTTTGACTAGCGAGGGTAAACTGGTGAACTAATTTGATTCAGTTTCTTGAAATTTCATCTTAGTATTTTTATTAAATTCCTTTTGCGGTATATTGGAGAAATTTTGAAATTTATGATTATAGTTTTGATTTCTGTGATTTTTATGATAATTATTTCATTCGGTTATGCTGTTACCTGTTTTAAACAAAATTTATATTTGAATTTATCTAAATTTATAAGGGTTTCTGAAACATTTAAGATAAACAAAACTTAATTAATTCGGTGTAATTTGAATTTAAGTTAATTATACATTTGCGTAAAAACAACAGTCATTGTTGTTTTTATTCCTCTACTACTTTAAACTTGAACTTTATCTAACATAGTGACATACAGGACAGATATCGAAACCGGAAAGAAATTTTTGTACAAATACAAATATCCTTCCCGAGCGGGAGTCGAACCCACAATCCGTCGGTGTTTTAGGCGACTACTCGCACCACTACACCAGAGGGGGTTGTTCATAAAATGAATCTGCAATTAAGAAACGAACTACGTTACGTAATTTTGAGTTTACTTTTATAAGGAACTTCCTTTTCTATTACAAATCGATTTTATAGCTCGTGCTTTAGACATTTATTCCTTCCAAAATATTATTCACATTTTCAATTCAGTTGAATTTTTTTGTTCAAAATGAAATAAATGAAATTTCATATATTAAATTGAACGTAAAACAGTTCATCTTTCTGACCACGAGGTACATATCAGAGTTTGACAAATTGCTTTTAGCCGCGGATCGGTTTAATGGGATCCGTTGATCAAATTGACCGTTGCCACGGACCAAAATTATTGGTTATATTGGACAGATTCAACGTGACGTTCTAGATCACCACAATTTATATCTTACGATTTTTTACTATTTTTCGGTTGTAATTCGGTAATTATATTTTACATTTAGTCCATTTACTATCTCGTATAAACACGTAATGTAAGAATATAAAATTAGGTATTAATTACTTAATTGAACAAATTTATTAAAAATATACTTTTTTTTAGAAAATAAGGACCTTATATATTAAATTTAAGCTATGTTTTTTATTTGTAGTAAGTAAATAGTACAAAGTTAAATTATGCGGTGAACTAAAATTAGCCATTAATAAAACATATGGGAGTTGTTTACTTATTTCATGTTTCTATTTTTATTATATCGTAATATTCCTTCCTCATGGCATAAAATGATTTACATTCTAAAGAGTTTGTTCACACCATCAAACTGAATAAAGCTATTTTTGATTTTGATTTGGAAACTAAGCTTTACTAATAGTTTAAAAGCTAGTTCACTCTTAGGTTATTGAATAACTATGTTGGTATATAGCTGGTTAGATTTTAGTATGATTTATCGTAACGAGTTTTAGTTACAACGACACAACACATTCCCTTTGATATTACTAGCATTGACTTTTACGCCTACCGTGCAAACAAAGCCATTGTCATTTCAGGGCAATGCAGCTTTCGAATGTTAAAAAACAAGTTTTTTAGTTCATCCAATATAAATAAACAAACAAATATTTACTTTTACAAATAAAAAATGTGTGTGTCATTTCCGACGCACGACTGGCGTTACTCCTTCAGATCGATTTCGATTGTCTAAATAGCCACAAAAAAGGCTTACCAGTCTAAGAAAAATAATAATACTGTATCAAATGGTAAATATTGAAATTAAATAACGCCATCTATCGGAAACCTATAGATTCCGATAGATGGCGCACAAAAACGTATCGCGGTCATTCGTTTAGTAGATTTTACTCCTCATATTAACTTGGGGAGGCTTATGTGCAGCAGTGGACTGCAATAGGCTGAACTGACTGACTGACTAACTGATATTTTTTTGCCTTACATGAAAATTGATTATTAAGGAGTAAACTCCAAAAAATTATGTTTGTGTGACAGAAAACATTGTGTGACTAAGCTGAACTCTGACACAAGTTTTTTTATAACAGTCATGTTTGCTGTTAGGTAAAGCTATTGTTTTTTTTATGTCACTAGTTCGGCAAACAAGCGTACGGCTCACCCGATGGTAAGCGATTACCGAAGCTTATATACGCCTGCAACACCAGAAGCATCGCAAGCGCGTTGCCGACCCAATCCCCAATCCCCCCAGGAGCTCTGGTCACCTTACTCACCAACAGGAACACAATACTGCTTGAAAACAGTATTATTTTGCTGTGATCTTCTGTAAGGTCGAGGTACTACCCCAGTCGGGCTGCTCCATATTTTGAGCAGGAAATTCCTGCTGTGCCCTACCTCAGTTAAAAAGTTTAAGTTTATTTGTATATATCACGCGCGTCCAAGCCTTTTTTTTCTTGCCTTATTATATTATGCACAAGGACGTCTCATGTTTTAGGATAAGTTACATATTTGGTGGCACAATAGTATTATATTGTGATAAGAAGTAGATTTTTAAAATCATATAAGTGGATTTTAATAGTTTGGGAACAAAGTCTTTATGATTAAAAAATGCAATTAAATAGTATATTGGGTGGCACCTAATAATGTTAATACTACCACATATTAATATAACTAAACCTTTTATGTTTTGCAGATTATTTTATCTTTAATTCCTAACACATTTTAATATTTTAGTGTAATGCTCAATATGTTATATTCTGATAGCTATACATACTTGTAGTATAACTATACTCACCATTTGTTCATTGACGTACCACGTAATGTTGGCAGCTGGTAGCGAAGGTGGTGAAGTGCAATTCGCCCGAATGTGGTCACCACCTATGTACGTCATCCTATCTGACGTGACATTAGGATTCAGCAGTGGTGGTTCTGTAAAAAAAACTCGTGTTAACATGTACTAGCTGACACCATTTGTGTAACTGCTTAATATAATAATACAGCTGTTTCACGTGACTTTGTATAGAGTTGAATGTTTTTGAACATGACATTTAACATCTTCTTATGACATTTTATGACCTTTTTTTTTTAAATTTTGACTATTTAATATTAATGTTATTGGAAATTTTATTAATAAATAATTTTTGTATCATTCTTTTTGCGCTTATAAGGAAGACGTATTGCTAAACAAATGAATGAATTATATTTGTTAATCTTTTGATATAACTATGTATTATTAATTCGTATTTTTTTTTTAAATCACATATGTTTTTAATCTAACTGATTTTTTTTTCTTTTTGATAGTTAATTCAATTTGTATTCTGTTAATTTAAAATGTCGACTTTTTAAATGACACGTCTGTTTATTATTGTTGGTGGAAACTTTATTGATAAATGTGTTTTGTAAGGAATTTAATTGTATGTGATGTTTATATTGTTTCCCAAAAACATAAAATAAATAAATAAAATAAAATAAATAAATAAATAATCCTTTGCCTACATAAAGATACTCAAATTTTTCTTAAAATTGTATGTTTTCCACTAGCTAAAGTGATTTTTTTAGTAGAAAAATTAAGTTATATTTCATACTAGCTGTGCCCGCGGCTTCGCCCGCGTTGAAATTAGTGTGTCACAAAGTTTTGCCAGCAAACTTCCAGTGAAACTCTCATCAAAATCGGCTTAGCCGTTCCGTAAACCTTCCTCTTGCCAATGGTGGAGTCCTCTCTACAATGTTGAAACCGCATGAAAATCCGTTCAGTAAATTTTGAGCGAATCGATCACATACACTTTTGGGGACTTATAATACACTAACTGTTGCCCGCGATTACGTCCTCGTGGTTATGAAGATATGTATTACTATTAAGATGTTTAACGCAAATTATTATTTTATTTCAGTCACTTGAAATGCTTATCAAACTGAGTAACTTTTTAAAAGGCACAGTTTAGTATAATTTAATAGTTATTTTTATAAAACCTCTCACCACATCTCACCTCATACACCACATTTTTGGTTTTATTTTCAGGCTGTATATGTTTCATACAAACTATCAACCCCAATTAAACCCCCTTAGCGATGGAATATCGTAAAATCCGTTCTTAGCGGACTACGTCTGCTAACTATAATCTACATCCCTGCTAAACTTTATCTTTGTCCAACCTGGATGGATAGACCATCCAGCGGTTTTTGAGTTCTCGTGATGAGTGAGTCACTGACCTTTCTCTTTTATATATATAGATTACGATGCATTATTTGGACACCTCCTCACCATCTATAGAGCATATATTTTAAATTTCAAGTCTCTTACTTCAAAAACATAGGACTTTCATACAAACTTCCAACCCCGGTTTTACCCCCTTAGGAGTCGAATTTCGTAAAACTCATTCTTAGCGAATGTTTACGCCCTAAAAAGAGCCTATCTGCCAAATTTCAAGTTTGTAGCTGTTATAGTTTCGGAGGTTTCGTGATGAGTGAGTCAACCTACCATCCACCGTTTTAACTCCAAAAGAGAGTTGATTTCTATAGATACATTATTTGGTCACCTTTCTACCATCTATAGAGCATACATTTTAAATTTAGAGTCTCTTACTTCAAAAACATAGGACTTTCATACAAACTTCCAACCCCCGTTTTAGCCCTTTAAGGATCGAGTTTCATAAAATCAACTCTTAGCGAATATTTACGCCCTATAAGGAACCTATTTGCCAAATTTCAAGTTTGTAGCTGTTATAGTTTCGAAGATTTTGTAATGAAGGAGTCAACCTACCATTCCCCGTTTTAACCCCAAAAAGGAGTTGATTTCTAAAGATACATTATTTGGACACCTTCTCACTATCTAAAGAAAGTACATTTTAAATTTCAAGTCTCTTACTTCAAAAACATAGGACTTTCATACAAACTTCCAACCCCCGTTTTACCCCCTTAGGGGTCGAATTTCGTAAAACTCATTCTTAACGAATGTTTACGCCCTAAAAGGAGCCTATCTGCCAAATCTCAAGTTTGTAGGTGTTATAGTTTCGGAGATTTCGTGATGAGCGAGTAAAGCTACCATCCCCCGTTTTAACCCCAAAAGGGAGTTGATTTCTATGCCTACCAAAATTGCGTTAGCACAGTCACTCCTACTACCGATTCTTGACTATGCTGATATTTGTTATCTAGACCTTAAAGAGGAGCAGTTAAATAAGCTTGAGCGCCTCCAGAATCTCTGCATACGGTTCATATTTGGTCTTCGCAAATATGACCATGTCTCCGATTTTCGTAATCAACTCAAGTGGCTCCCTATCCGCTTTCGCAGGAATACTCACATCCTTTCTTTACAATATTGTGTACTTTTCCATCCAGATACACCGCGTTATCTAAAAAATCGCTTTGAGTTTCTCTGTGACACTCATGAACGTTCCCTCAGGTCATCTTCAACCTTAACACTCAAAACTCCTTCTCATACTACTTCCTTTTATTCAAACTCCTTTTCTGTTAAAGCTGTACAACTTTGGAACTCTCTTCCTCTCTCTATAAGAAAAGCTCAATCTCTTGCCTGTTTTAAAAAATATCTAAAGGCGCATTTTTTGTCACTAAATACTTCATAATCATCATTATCAGCTCCATAAATATATATATTATGTAGTATTTGTTTATGTAGTATATATGTATATATTTATTTGTATATATGTATGTGTATGTATATTGTGTGTATATATATGTATGTGTATATGTATATTTATTTCTGTTAATATCATACTGCTTGTTAACTATATGCCAATTCTTTATCAACTGTTTGTACACTTCCCTACCGCTTCTCTTTTTCTTCGCTATGTCCTATGCCCAAAGGTTGTCTGGAAGAAATTGCTCTTAGCGATAAGATCGCCTTTGTACATCTTTCTTTTCATGTATCACTTTTGTTGTAATGTTTCTTTGTGGTGTACAATAAAGAGTATTTATTATTATTATTATTTATTATTTCTAAAGACACATTATTTGGACACCTTCTCATCATCTATAAGGCATACATTTTAAATTTGAAGTCTCTTACTTCAAAAACATGGGACTTTCACACAAACTTCCAACCCCCGTTTTACCCCCTTAGGGGTCGAGTTTCGTAAAATCCGTTCTTATCGAATGCCTACAACCTATAAGGAGCCTACCTGCTAAATTTCAAGTTTGTAGCTATTATAGTTTCGGAGATTTCGCGATGAGTGAGTCAGCGTACCATCCCTCGTTTTAACCCTAAAAGGGGATTGATTTCTAAAGATATGTTATTTGGACACCTTTTCACCATCTATAGAGCTTACATTTTAAATTTCAAGTCTCTAACTTCAAAAACATAGGACTTTCATACAAACTTCCACCCCCTCTTTTACCCCCTTAGGGGGCGAGTTTCGTAAAATCCATTCTTAGCGGATGCTTACGTCTTATAAGGAACCTACTTGCCAAATTTCAAGTTTGTAGGTGTTATAGTTTCGGAGATTTCGTGATGAGTGAGTGACCTTTCGCTTTTATATATATTATAGATTACATATTCACTTCAATTTTATAAGTAGAACGTTTTCTTGATCGCAAAGACGTTAATTGTAAGTCTCGAGAGATCGTTTCGTCTCTCTCAATGAAAGTGCAATTAAACTTTCATTAAAATTAAAATTCAACAAATGTTCTACTTACAAGTATATTAAACTCCATTGGAAGATAAATCTAGGAAAAAACAAATCAATCTCTAATCGTCCCATTACTGAATAAAAGCCTTTCAATTCAGGAGAAGAATTAACGTTATTTTTACTACATGTGGTAGATAATACTTTTTTACCATAAATACATAGTGACACGTGATTCCAGAAGTACGGTAGGGAGACCCACCAGGACCAATCATTAGTATACACCAGTAATATAACGTCAATACACATTATAAGACATATATGGTGTTTAAATTAAAAATAAACACAAAATGTAAATAGTTAATCAACAAAACTAGTAATTAAGTCAATACCATTACACTGTATCGTATATGACATTGTTACACATTTGGACAACATGACACGAGTTAATTTCCTGAAACGCATTTAAATTAAGTTCTTCAACATTTTAGTGGAAAAAAATGCTTTGTGAGGATGTATTGTTATTGAAACGATAAAATATTACTTAAACACGAATTCCTGTGTCCCAATGTTATATTTTAATACTATAAAAATATAACATAAGAATATAATTTTTAAAGTGTCTATATTTTGTGAAATAAGTTAGTAAGGCAACCAACGAGATGTCGCTTGAGTCAGTGATTTTGATTTTTTTTTACGTGTCTACAAATAATATTTCAAATTATTATTTATATTTATATAACAACTGATCTTTTGTAGTGGTGTATTTGCACCATTATTTGGTGTAATTTTTACTTTGGTGTAGTGGCACCTGGAGGTCGATTCCCACTTGCAATCGATATTGATATTTTATATAAATATTTGTTTCAAATCTGGTTATCTGTTCCTGTGGGTCTTCCTATCTTGCCTTGAAAAGCCTCATTTTTATTACAGGCCTCGGATAGCGATCGCTACTCATAATAGGGAATATATTCGGCAACCCGCAGTAGAGCAGCGTAGCGCATTAAGCTTCGACCCTTTCCTGTATGGAGTAAGAGGCATATGCCCAGCTGTGGTATTTTAATCTCTCAAATAAAATAGTAAATACAATTAGGTAATTTAAACAAAGAAACTCGTCTACGTTAATCTTGTGTAGTAAATAAATAAATAAACGCTTCCCCCCCCCCTCCCCTCAGTAGGATTCTCTCCTGCGTCGGGAATCCGGAAACACACACGATACATAAGCACAAACGCCCAGACCACGACAAACATCTATATTGCCAACACAAATATCTGTCTTGAGCGGGGATCAAACCCGCGACCGCCAGCGCAACAGTCAGTACTGTGACCGCTGCGCCAACGCGTCGTCAACGCGTAGTAATTAAGATATAATTCACAAAATTTATTAAATACTCTAATAATACAGATATAACTTAATAATTGTATTCAGTGGAGAACAATTTATTATTATCGTACAAAATTTTACTCCGAATTGTTCATCGATATTATTTCGCTAATTTCAAAATTGATATTGATTTTTCAACTCATTATTCTGCTTGTCAAACGGCCTGTTAATGATAAAGTCCGATTTAACGCTGTAATTTTGATGATTTATTCATTTTTATAGAATTATAACCTTAAAATTATTTTATTATTAAGGTTTACAATTTGCTGCGACGACGAAATTTTGAATTGATTTAGAAATATCAGAATAATTTTGCGAAAACATTTTTGTACTATTTATTTTAAAAATTCTAATTTTATTCTTTATAGTTACATATATTTCGACGCATATTAGGTTTTAACTTAAGCACCAGTAACATATAGTTATTTAATTTTCTTAAAAAGTTCCTATCTTTTAATTTCTACTATATTTTTTTTAAACTCTTTATATTTTTTTTATAATTGTCAGATTGTTGTGAACAAAACAAAATTTACCGACTTAGTCTTTATTCTTCAGATGAATGACCCTACAACGGTCTTTTTTTCCTGTTAAACTACACCTAGGATTATTGAAATGCGAATGACCCTTACCCTTTTCAAATTGTACGAGTTTATGTAGAAACATAACGTAAATACGTTACATTGTTTATTTGTCGTAAATATTGTTTCTTAAGATTATCTTAGATTAGTTTTGTTGAATTCTATAAGTCGTAATTTAATATTTTATGGCCTATAGTAGTCCTTGTATCGGATTTTGTGAGGCCTATGTAGAGAAGTAGATTGCAATAGGTTGAAATAATCCGAATTTGAAATGAATGCAATAAAACAAACAACTGCTTTGGAGTTTCATTACACGAAAATTATACTTCAATAATACTTTCTACTTTTGCAAGTAATTTGAATTATGAAAGTCAAGGAACCGTCCCTTTGACTACGGTCGTATATGAGTATAATATGTTCGACTGAGCACGTACGAGTTGTAAATTCAACCACGCGTTCAAGGTCACGGATTAAACAATTTGAGCTTCTCAACCGTCTTAATGCAAATTCCACCTTTGACAAATTCATTGAATTTGGTGGATGACCACGTCAAATTACACTCTTGGTGACTTTGCTCCGACGAGGATTGTCTATTTAAGACTTCGACTTCAACAGAAATAAATTAGTTAAAATTTCTGAAAGAACGACAAAAAATATTGAAAATCCCTGAAAAGGAGCGGATCGTCATTACACATTATGTAATAGTTCAATAGCTTTGCTAGATGGGAAAAGTATGATGATATGTCAGAAAGTATGCAGAAAATTTTATGCTGTAAACTTTTTAATAACGCGTGTTATGTATATGAAACCTTCTTTCTTAAAAACTTGCAAGCATGCGAAATTTAAAATGAGAAAAAGACCGAAAACAAAAAAAAAAAATAGTCATGTTCGAAGATTGAAATCGAACTGGTCCGTTTGTTTTTACCAAAAGCCTCGACAAAATACCAGCTGCATTGTGAATATGCAATATTTCAGCAATCCTAATAAAGGATTCCTCGAAACTGGTAAAATTTCTGAAAACAGGAAGATGGTTTGAACGCTGTTGATAGAGTAAGCATTCTCTAATATCGGGCTCATCCGTTTATAAGCAAAAAAAAAATTCATGGACGCTATTTTGTTCGGTTAAAGCATTCTCTATGAATTGAGGAAAATGAGTTAGAAAAAACTTAAAACGTTTTCAATTTTAAGTTTTTTCAATGAAAATCGAATTGGAGGTAAATTAAAACAATAAAATAATTGTGTTTGCTCGCAAACGAAAAAAAACCGACTTCAATTACATCGACGAGTAATACAACGTAGATCGACGACAAAATACTCAAGTAACTGCGCGTTATCAAAGATTACTCAAAAAGTAGTTATCAGATCTCAATAAAATTTATATGTGACCACATGACAAACATCAGCTTTCGATTCGATTAAAAATTATTAAAATCGGTACACCCAGTAAAAAGTTATTGCGGATTTTCAAGAGTTTCCCTCGATTTCTCTGAGATCCCACCATCAGATCCTGGTTTCCTTATCATGGTACCAAACTAGGGATATCTCCTTTCCAACAAAAAAAGAATTATCAAAATCGGTACATCCAGTAAAAAGTTATTGTGGATTTTCAAGAGTTTCCTTCGATTTCTCTGGGATCCCATCATCAGATCCTGGTTTCCATATCATGGTACTAAACTAGGTATATCCCCTTTCTAACAAAAAAAGAATTATTCAAATCGGTACGTCCAGTAGAAAGTTATGCGGTATAATACAACGCAGGTCGACGAAAAAAGCGTCAAGTAAAAACGCATTATTAGATATAGCTCGAAAAGTAGTTGTTAGATCTCAAATAAATTTAAATGGGACCAATTGGCACACACCACCTTTCGATTAAAAGAAAATTTGTCGACATCGCTCCACCCTGTCAAAAGTTCTGATGTAACATACATAAAAAAAAAAAAAAAAAAATACAGTCGAATTGAGAACCTCCTCCTTTTTTGGAAGTCGGTTAAAAAAATAGGGTTTTCGTGGTTTTACCCAATCGGCAAGCAATATAAAAATGTTAACTATGATGAACAATCTTAACTTGAATTTTTAAAGAATATTGTATATAAATTTTATTTATAATTGGTTAATAATTAATATTGCAGTTATTAAGTTTCCTCTTTATTATGTACTAGCTGTGCCCGCGACTTCATCCGCGTGGAGTTTTACAAAACAGTTATTGTTCAGTTCGCAGAGTAATAAAATATACATTTAAAAAAAAAATAGCCTAAGTTACTCCTTACTATATCAGCTATCTCCCAGTGAAAGTTCTGTCAAAATCGTTCCAGCCGTTTCAGAGATTAGCCGGAACAAACAGACAGACAAAAATTGTAAAAAATGTTATATGTATATGTATCATGGTATATGTATCATAGCATATGTATCATGTATAAATCCCAATGCATTTAGTAAAGAGCGGTTATTTTAATATTACAAACAGACACTCCAATTTTATTTATTTGTATATATGTATGAGTGTCCTATAAATTATCTATAGGTAGAATTTTGGTGTAAATCGTATAGAGTTTGGGTTTAAATGCTAACTTTTGTAAGCTGAATTAGACGTAATTAAATTTCAAGAAATGGTTTTAAAAAAAACCAAATTCACGAAGTTCCACATCAATGAAAGTGAGTACGAAGAAAACACAAAAAAATCTTATGCCTGATTGTGATTTAGCAAAAATTTTCGTCAACAAAACTTGTTTGATATCTATTGCGGCATTTGCTAAAACTCATCCCGTAATTACGTAAAAACTTCAAGTTTACATTTCAGAATTGTAACTAAGAGATTAAATAGAAATAAAGTGCTTGTTTCATTTACGCTCACGATCTGAATCAGTTATGAAATTTTAATACACAGCAGTAAATTACCGGCTCTGGAAAATTCTGAGAATGCGGGATAAGTCTTGTTTATTTAAAAGGACTTTTTTTACGAAATACGGGCTTGTATAATATCTGGAATTAGTTTCTAAGTTGATTTTATAATATTTTTGAAATCTAAATTGCTGTATTTAAAAGCTTTAATATTTCCTATAGTTTAACGGTTTATTACACCGGTCAATTTGCTGGTTTAATTTTGTAGTTATTTATCGCCTTTTTTTAGAAATCTCATTTTAACCGAAAATATCAATTATTAAAAAATAAAAGTTAATTTATTGTTTGTACGAATGGGATTTTTTTTTTTTTCTAATTTAACTTTTACGGTCAAATACTACTTTTAAAAGTAAAATAGTGTCACTAAGGTATTGTTCGTTAACGTGCAGTTCAAAGTATTTTTTTCTTTTATTGTTTTGAATATATATTCTCAAGTGGAAAACTTCTAAATATTTCAAGATGTGTGATGTATTAGGTCCAAATAACTTGAAACTGAGAACAAAGAAATATTTTGACAATATAAATATATATTTTCACAAAATATGATAAATACAATTGGATTTACAAGTACACGTACACTTGATTGAAGATCAAAGAATGTAGTAGTTCTATCAGGCAACGTTTTTATGTCGAGCGTAACTGTTACCGCTTGAGATCCAAAGTTGATCCTAATATTCAATACTTTCAGAACCATATAACGTCGCTTTTTTCTCTGCTACTTTAATATACTATTAGATTATAATTCATGTATATACTTATGGTACATTTATGTATTGGTTACCTATTTCTAAATTTTTTCTTTGTCATTCCTTATTTACCTTTTTATTCCTTGCTTCTCATCAGGGCACCGTTTAAGTGTTCTTAATTTGATTTCTATTTCTTTAATACTATTTTTATGTTATTCAGATGAAAAAATCATAGAGAATGCATTAAGAAGATTAGTTTTGTGATAGTATCCATCAACATCATATATCATACATTTTTCTTTATAATAATAGTGTTTTCTTTGAAACTACTTGTGACATGTCCTAGTATACAAACTGTACATATTGAATTAATTATTCTTTGTGGTCGATCAAATAAAAAAATATGCTTTGATATTAAACCAGAATAATAATTAATAACCTCTACAAATGAATAAAATTTGAGTGTCTGTTTGTAATATTAAAATAAACCGGTTTTTCTAAATGCATATATAGATGTATACACGATACAAATACTAAAATAACATTTTTTTACAATTTTCATCTATCTGTTTGTTTCTTCCAGAAAAATCTCTGAAATGACTGGACTGATTTTGATGGGAATTTCTCTAGTAGATAGCTGATGTAATCAGAAGTAGCTTAAGCTACTTTCATATTAGAAATGTATTTAAATCAATTATTTTGTAATTGTGCTATTCCACTTTATTCTATCTGTTCTGTTCCATCCTATTCGATTCTATGCGATAGATACTATTCGATTCTATTCTGTTCTATTCCTTTCTATTTCGTTCTATTTTGTCGTATTCTGTTCTATTTCGTTATATTCTGTTCTATTCTATTATTTAATCTTTACAAATAAATAAAATTGGAGTTTGTAATATTAAAATAACTGCTTTTACTCAATGCATATGGATGTATACACGGTATAAACCAAAATACCATTTTTTATATTTTTTTCTGTCTGTCTGTCAGTTTATTCCAGCTAACCTTTGATACGGCTAGACCGATTTTGATGGGATTTTCACTGGTAGACTTCTGATGTAATACGGAGTAACTTAAGCTATTTTTATTTTAATATTTTAATTATTTTAAACCTGAGCTATTTCATATTTTATAACTCTACGAACTGAACAATAACTTTTTTGTTACATTCCACGCAAATGAACTCGCGGTCACAGCTAGTATATAATAATATTCTGCTGCTAGACTAAAATGCCTATTTCTATATAATAGGAAAAGAGTCGGAGCTTAATCAATCACGTTACTCCATAGCAAGTTAGTGGATAATTTCCCTCCCACGAGTCACGGACACTACCAAATGTCTATTATAATAACTAGGGCCGACAACCTTACGTGATCTCCAAGGTACGATGGGGGAACTCACAAGAATATACATTTAACAGATACAAATATTTATACAAATATATATGAAGCCCCGAGCAGGAATCAAACCTACGCATGACGGTATTTAGATAACTACACAAGAACGGTATGATCTTAATGTTGATAAAAAGATTAACAGAGGCTGGTAAAACGTTGCCAGTTAATATCTGCGAGTAGAAGAGAAGAGATCCATTCAAATTTAATCCTTCGGTTCTGTATTCGATTTTTCCTGTTCCTTTTTTTTCTTATTGATCAAAATGTTTCTCACAATTTCGCTTCGAAATCGTGTGTTCGAATCGTTCTATATGAGAGAATTTTTCTTCTCAAAGTGAAGGTATTGTAATATTTTTGATACAAATTTATTTCATTAATCGGAACTCTAATAAAAATTAAAAATACTATTGAATAAATAAGTAAATACGTCTTTCATTTTATTATTACTATTTGTTTTATTTCAAATCTTTATATATTTTCTTTTATTTCAAATTATTTTAATATTTTTTTAATTGTGTATATTTTATTACTTGTCTTGTCTTTATGTCTGTCACAGCAGAAATATTTTTCATCCATATTTAGATTATATTATACAGAATGTACAATTAAGCTATGATGTAAAGTCCACTACAGGTTAAAATATTTACAAAATATTTTCAGTTTGTTGTAATTCAGAAAAGACTTAAGAAAACATTATATTCAAAAACTATATTTTCATCAACTAACCTACAACCACCATTTCCGCTGACTTTATATCCGTGTGGAAGAGAGGCGCGTCGGCTGAAACTTCACATTGATACTTTCCCGTTAAAGAGCGGTCCACTTCCGTCAGGACCACTCGATTTCGATCTGATGCTGCTACCTGGTGAGAAAAGCAGAAAAAGTAAAAATATTGTGAGAAGGAATTTGAATAATTTTGATAACTATTTTCGCTGTCTTTTGGTAAACGTTAAACAAAAACCATTAAAATGTTTGTGTGTCGGAAGTTGTGATAATCTTCGTAAGCACATACCCATATTATAATTATATACGTATATTATATATACGTAATCAAATTTAAAATGAGTTTGAATATAACTGGAAATATCCTGCTCAAATTTGGAGCCGCCCGACCCGAGGGAAGTACCTCGACCTCACAGAAGATTACAAGCTTAATAATACTGCTTTCAATCAGTGTTGTGTTGAGGTGAGTAACGTGACCAGAGCTTCTAGGGGGGATTAGGGATTAGGGATAGGATTGTAGGGGTCTATAGGCTACAATAATACAGGCTAGCGGTATACGCTTACCATCAGGTGAGCCGTACGCTTGTTTTTCAACCTAGTTTTAAAAATAATTGTGTTTGCTCGCAAACGAAAAAAGCCGGCTTCAATTACGTCGACAAGTAATACAACGTAAAAGATGAAAAAATTAACAAACGCACTAGTCGTCACTACGTTTTTCGAGGGTACTCTCGATTTCTTTGGATTTCGTCATCAGATTTTGGTTTCCTTATCCACCACCACCACCACATATATAATAGTATTATTATACTATGTTAAAAATCGGTAAAAAAACATTCCATACGCCTCGTACTGGCAATCATTTTTGCAATCAAGCGTTTTACATTTGTTTCTATTATGTTAGTTAATCCTATTTTATAAAATATATTATGTTATATGCTCCAAATTCAGTAAACTAACGTGGTTCTATCATCGCAATGAACTCTTTAGTACAATTAAAGAAAAATTCAGTCTGAATTCACTTCGATCAATTGAATAGATTCATACAATCCGTTAAAAGTTCAACCGCAATCTGCCAGCAGACTATCGATTCCAGTAATATACTTACGTCGACTTTAATCTCAGCGACGGGAAAGACTTTGGTAGCCGGCGATTCCTTTGGTACGTATCGATAGAATTCTATCATATTTCTGTACCACCGTATTGAGTAAAGTTGAGCGCCTTCCAACTCGTAAGTACACATTAGTTCTGCGTCCCGACCAGTGAGAACAGCTTTCGGTACGTGAATTTGAAGAGACTTGAGCGTGTTGACTGTACCTGTGAACAAGCAAACTACCAATAACAAAGTTGGATTCAATAATCCATTGGGATAGACGGATCTGTGTGTTTACTTTGAAACGATCGGGAGCTGTAGTGGTTTATAATTGGAATTTAACAATATCTAAGGATTCAATTAAAATTTATGACTATAAAATTAGATTTATAACCGCTGATGATTCAAGTTTTATAAATGTTAAATATCTTTTATATTATACTTGATTATTCGGTTAATATAATTGATTAAATAAATTAAATTAATTAGTATGTTCGCAGTTGAAATACGTGAATTATTGATTATATTAAAGGTACCGATACATATACCAATCCCGCTTTATTTCGATTTCTCCGAAACATTGCATTTGTTTTACGAGCCGCTTGTGTCATAAAAAAGCGAAGCAGATTAACTGAAAAACGAAAGATCTCATTGGCATGGCTATTATCCATACCCACAAAGCACAGGTAACAACCCAGAATGAAATACAGTATAACCAGCTGTATTGTGTGTCGGGAAACGTCAAAATCGCATTACGATTTTGATGCTTATTACTGTTAGATTCCAATCTCTCACATAAGATTTTACGATAGCAGCCGCAGTAGCTATATTTCTACCTTTCTCTAAGGTGAAGAAAGTAAATATCCAGTTTATGACGGCTCGTTAGAAGTTCGGTCATAACGTTAAACGACAGGCACGCTGTTATCGCTACTTTTTGCTCAAATCTCGAAGTTAATACTTCTTCGGTTTATGATTGCCTGGTACTACATCGATAAAAGTATACAAAATATAATGATTTTTGTAATTTGATAAGACACAACAGTTAATTACGTTAATTATCTTGACAACCTTATGATAAAACGAGTGGTCACCCAGTTGAGACTATAATTAATTTAAATTATAAGTTGGACCATATTAGGGTCCTGTTATCAAAGACTTCACTTGTATAAAATAAACAAAAGCGTATAATTATATAGTGTGTAATGTTTTTTTGAATAATTTAATGTATTTTTTATGCATAATTTAAAAAAAATATATTAGCAAACTGCACTTCTTCTCTATATAAACTATAAGTATATGAAATTTCATACTCCTCCATCTGCGCATTTTCGTAAAAAGGAGTAAAAAGTTTTTGCTTCACGTATTAATATATATAGAAGATATTCATAATAAATTACTTAAATATTTATAATCTATCGGTATGTAGCAAAAATAAAGTATGGAAATAATTGTTCGAGTATTTAAAGTGTTTTTGATTTTAAATTTTTAACATAGAATTTATATCAAAATCAAATTATACTTTCATATATCATTTGAACTGAGAGTTTGTACCGAAGTTAAACAATTCTGCTATTGATGCACTACAAAATAATATTTTCCGATTTCTGCTTTATTCTTTTGAAAGTTAAGACTCGTTCAAAATGTCTGACGCATCATTGAACACGATTGATATTGCTTTTTGTTCAGAAGCAGTATATAAAATGAGAATTCTCTTTAGTTGAAATTCAGCTTTATTATTTTATTTATAATTTTGATTTTTTTTTTAATATAAAAATAGTGGAATCAATTATATTTAGTTTATACTAAATTTACACATTCAGATTGTTATCATTATTTTGTACATATAGGTGAATAACTTTGTAGTCGTGCTTTCATAATTTAAATCGATGTAAAGAAAAAAGATCTTTTTGATTGTGTGTGTTAATGCGTTTCATTTTTAAACGCCAGTTGAGATGCGAGATAAAGTCGTTTAAGAAACAAAATGTAACAATATTTATCATAAGAAACAAATTTTTTTAATTGGAAATTAGGTATTCATTGCACTATAGACGACGAACTGCTGCAGCGGTCACAATAAGTGGCTGACTGCTACTAAACTAGCGGGACAAATAATGCTGTGATCTTCCATCGTCATCAGCCTATTACAGTCTACTGCTGGACGTAAGCCTCCTGCGGGGTACGCCACAAGACACCCCTTGTCAAATAATTTTATTTTACATAAAATAAAATAACTATTAATACTTCCGAACTCCAATATGCCAGTAATCCGTAGACTCTGGTAACTCTTTATATAAGCACAATCTAAATTAATTCACGTAGAGCTATTTTTCCCAACATTAATCAAAAAATAAGCGAGTTTTTATCACACAAATCTACATAATTCTCTAAGGATAATTAATATGCCACCGCGCGGAATTGTAGACTTTTATGAAGATAAAACTTGCGATATTTTACTTTAGCACGGACAGAAGGGTTAGGGGTAGCTTAGGTTTTTTTTTATCTATTAAGTAAAGATTTATAAAATGGTTCAAAGGGGATTTACCTATTATTATTGTTACCAATTTTGTATAAACAATTTTTACTAAAATATAAAATTAAATATATTTTTATGAAAATTTTATTAATTTTTAGTTGTATTTATTTTATACATTGTAAGAAATATTGTTTATTATTTATGGGTCATTTGTTACCTGAAATAAAGAATTATTATTAAAAAAATATTTCTGAAACTTGTACTAGCGTCATTTTGTATGGAATATTTCAAGAAAAAAAAAAAAAACAAAATTAAATTTTGATTAACTGTAATGTGAAAAAGCAGAAGAGTTTATTTATTTATTTGTCGAACTATTTTCAGATTTTGAAAGTAACATACTACATAACATTGCATTACAATTTTACAATATGAGTAGCAGCAGTAAAAATGTATATGGAGTGAAATCGTGTCAAACAACTGACGCTGACGCTGTGTGACGCTGACACTTCGTGAAACACAGGTATAACCACATACCAACAGTTACTGTACCGATACAAAAAACAAAACAAGCGTCGATGAACCGATCAACGTTTTGAATTTAAAATTATGTTATTTTAATTTGATATATTTAATAGAACACTACATTGTTTTTAAGGAGTAACAGTTGCCTGTCGGAGTACAGACACACACGTTTTTGATTTCACTTGCTAGAAATATAATAAAATTAGTACGAATCGCGTCTAAACTAGTTCACAGTAAATAGTAATAAGAATGATATAAAAGTTTGAGCTTGTCAGGAAGACAAGAGAGTCCCAAAGTTGAACAGCCTTCACAGATAAATAGCTAGGATAAAAGAAAATAATTAGTAGTGTGGAAAGTAATTTTTGAAATTTATGTAGAGTCAGACCTTAGCGAACATTCGTGAGATGTACAAAGGTATTGGAAACATACTTTTGGGTAGAGATATGTATCAGGGTGCAAAATCGTACTATATTGTAACGATGCTAGTATTGTAAAGATAGTATTTCTTCGAAAGCGAATCGGGAGCCACTTGAGTTGATTGCGAAAATCAGAAACCTGCTCGTTTGTGATGTGATGAGCAAATATGAACTGTATGCTTAGACTCTAAAGGCGCTAAAACTCGTTTAATTACTCTTCAGTCGTCACACCATTCATCGGTCGTGAGTATGTCAACAATTGGTAAAACATATATGATAACTGGCAAATAAGTGTAAATATAGACATAAATAAGAAAATTAATAAAATGTTTAGAAATTATGAATAAATGAATAATGAGTGATCAAAGAGTACTTGTAAGGGAAAAAAAACCGTCAGCGTTGGACCACGTCCTAGTTTTACTAGGCAGTCACAGGACTGTCTGTAGTTTATATGATAAATCGCCTGTGGTATTAATATAATTATAATGCATGTTTAACAAAAGGCATAGGCATTTTGAGCCCGTGGACGTAATTTATTTATTCATTTCATAGGCAATCCGACAGCGTTATGTTACATTAGTATGTTACAATATAATGTACAAATATGGCCAAAATAGGATCACGCTGATATATAAAGATATTAATCATTATAAAATACATAACTAGACACTATATTTAAAAAATAACAGAACGTAAGAAAAAGTAAACGGCTATGTTCCGTCCCCCCCACTGCTAATTAAAAAAAAAAAAAAACCAATCGATAAAAAAAATGTTAAGCAATTTTAATGTGCAAAGGAAGAAAATACGGATTAACAATCCACTGATTGTACTTATGTAATCCTAAAACGATAATTATTTTTTCAAAAAAATACGCACCTTAAGTATTTTATTTCTAAAATTAATAATAGTGTTTAAAAATATATATTAAGTGTAATATTTGTCATTTTATAATAATAATAATAATAGACAAAATCTTAAGGACAAAGTTTTGTTACCTTTACTGTTAGCAAAGAATATACATCCGTACATACCTTTTACTTTTAAATTCACAAATTCTAATACAAAGACACTTAAGTTATTGTATTTTTACAATTTTATAATATATTATTCTAAAGCATAAGAATATTTTAACTAGCACTTACAAGTACACGTTGTTTTTCACGTCATTATTCTAAAACTGACAATAAAATAAAAATAGGTAAAAAAACTTTTTAAGTTAAACGGTTTTATGTTAAACATACATTGCAATGTTTAAGATAAATGTACTAAAAACCAAAAAATAATAAAATAGATACAGTCGTGGGAATTATAAACATATGCATAGACTAGACTAAAATAAAACCGTGGGGCACGTCAATTGTCTACAATCGTTGATTAAAATGTTTGTTTTGTAATGTTACACTATAATTAGGCAGTTGTTCAACCGACAAAGATGGACGTGTGATAAGTAGGGCTACAATGTGGAAACAAGCTAGCAAGCTCGATTATAAGCGAGTTTTAGGGTTTCATAGTGGTGAGCGAGTAGTACTTTTATCATATGTTTTGTCGATTAAAGACAAACTACGAGCAGTGAAACGATTCCTCGCCAGCCAGCAGTGTGAATGTCCAACGATAAACTAGTTGAAACATCTCTTTTATTTACATGGAGTGTATAACTATTGGAATTTCCATGAGCAAGAAAATAGTAAGTAATTTCCTCACCGTCTGCGGGCCAACTGCCTATTTTAACGACGAATTAAACGATTCTTCTATCGCACATTAAGTCGATAATTTGTAGACAATTGACGTGCCCCACGGTTTTATTTTAGTCTAGTCTATGCATATGTTTATAATTCCCACGACTGTATCTATTTTATTATTTTTTGGTTTTTAGTACATTTATCTTAAACATTGCAATGTATGTTTAACATAAAACCGTTTAACTTAAAAAGTTTTTTTACCTATTTTTATTTTCTAGTTTTTAGTTTTTATTTCGCATTCTGTTTAATTCATTTAGTGCTTCATTATTGCAAGGCCCATCTTAAATATTGAGGTTGTATAGTGCACTGTATTCTTCTTGTCAAGCCCTTTTATTTGATACCCATATTGGTGCGATTGATAAAAAATTGTTATCAGACATTTGGTAGCGGCGGCCAGCTTAGATTTCAATTTTGCATAGTAAATTGTATTCTACTTGTTGAGACCTTTCATTTGATACCCATGTTGATGGGATTGATAAAACCTAAGTTATCCGCCATTTTGTAGAGGCCGCCATCTTGGATTTTAATTTTATATAGTACATTGATTATACTGGTTGAGCACTTTCATTTGATACCCATATTGATGGGATCGATAAAACCTACGTTATCTGCCATTTTGTAGCGGCCGCCATCTTGTATTTCAATTTTTTATAGTATATTGTATTCTACTTGTTGAGCCCTTTCATTTGATACTCATATTGATGGGATTGATAAAACCTACGTTATCCGCCATTTTGTAGCGGCCGCCATCTTGGATTTCAATTTTTTATAGTATATTGTATTCTGCTTGTTGAGCCCTTTCATTTGATACCCATATTGATGGGATTAATAAAACATAAATTATCCGCCATTTTGTAGCGGCGGCCATCTTGAATTTATAATGATAATGAATAAACATAATTGTATTGTCACCAAAATCCAAAGTGTATACAAAATTTCAGATTAATCGGTTGACAGGAAGAGGGTGAAATTTGAATTACTAAATTTGACCCAAGAATAAATAATAAAAAATAAATAAAACAAACGGGCTGAGCTAAATAAAACCGTTTAAAAAAGAGGAACGTTGAAACAATGTTGCATACATTGTTATACATAGTGACAATGTTAAATTTGACGCTGAACACACACTTCTGTTTATTCTGGTTGACGAAGCAAAGCGAATTTAAAAATGTCATAATTTGTTCGTTACTGCAAAAGTGGTTACATAAGTAAAGTATCTTTCATTAAGGTATGGCTTTGAAGGAAATACCTTGCTCGACCATTGGAGCAGTTCTGAATTGCTGTGGTGAGTAAAATAGTCAGAACTCTTGGGAATGGACTGTTGATAGTGGGTATAACGTTAGCAAATGTTGGTTGAGTAAAGTTACTAATTACTGTCAGTAGTAATATTGTTATTAGAAAAATGTACAATTTTCTATTCCTAGCGCGAAGGTGCAAACGCCTGATAATAAATTAATACTGATTATTATTTTAGCTATGACTTAGTATTCTGTATATATGAAAATAAAATAAATGGAAATAGAATAAAAACCACTCAAGAACCAAGAAGAAGATTTTAACTACAAATAATTATCCAATTTTTATCCATTATGCAGATAGGTGAAGATCACGTATAGTTCAGATCTTATACTACTAATCATTTTATTGTCAATGATATTTGTACTTAATAGCATTGTTACATCATAAATGAAATAGCATAATAATGACACATTTCCTCGTATCGACTTTTACATTTATTTTTTATTACACGAGTTACAATATGAAGATATTTCTAAAATAAAAGTAGCCTAAGTTACTCCTTAGTACACCAGGTGAAAGTCCCGCCAAATCGGTCCAGCCATTTCAGAGATTAGCGGTGTTTACAATTTTTGTCTTTCTGTCGGTCTAGACAGACAGACAAAAATTGTAAAAAACGTCATTTTGGTATATGTACCATGTATACATCCACATGTACTAAGTAAGTAAAAAGCGGTTTATCTAGTTTTATATTCTCTTATCAGATTTACTATAGAGCTACATTATACAAAATTGTATGTAAACCATTTAAAATACCCATAACTTTGAACGTCGCGTTTTATTCGACGTATTGCGGGAGCAACGCGGCAAACAAAGAGATAAAAGCTTTTTAAATCTCCAAATTTACGATTTGTTTGTACGAATGGAATACTATTTGGAGTATCTAGAACCTGCAATATTATTTTAATACGCGACGATATGTGTTTATGCGATATCACGTTTCCGGTTTTCGAGTTTTACGTTTTAAATAGTGCTCTTAAAGAATTTAAACTTAACCGCAAAAATTACTGTATATAACCTTATCGGTGACATTCAGATATTTGTTTTACAGGCTGAATTCGCTTATTTTCATTGAATACATCACGTAAAGTCTGTTTTAACAGGTGGTTACACCTTTAGGTTAATACAAATATGTGTATATTTAATCTACCACTTGTAACGGTCAAAGATGGAATTAAAAAAAAAAGATTAGAAAAAGTTTGACAGAACTTTCACTAAGGCATACAATTGATGTTGTAATAAATAGCCTCGGTTACTTTCATTTTAAAAATAGAATAAGGCGACCGCACAAAAAGAACCCAAGTAGAGATGTAACAACTGGTGCTTTTTAAGTCCTAAATGTATTACATGCTGTTGACGAACTATGTGCCACATTAAGCGTGTTAATAATGTTATTTTCACTCTGTATTTTCATCTTCGATGTTGTATTTCGTAAAACTTTTAATAGCAAAACTTACCAAGGAAAGCTGTATTTTTGTTAGAAGCACTTGAACATAATAACTTTTAACAATGTTACGTTTTAAGTAAATATATTTCAGTCAACTTCTCGTAAGGCGTACGTGGTTCTCTTATCAATTTCGGCATATACTTAAATGAACATTGAAAGTTGATATTTTTAAGGATATGGTCGTAAAATACTGAAATATTTATGAGTAATATTTCTTATAATATTTTTTTTACTTTTAAATTTACATTTACTTTTAGTTTTACATGTATATTTACATAATATAAGCGTTCGAATACATCTCAAACTAACTTTAGATGTAAGACAATTTTTTTTTTCTTAAGATATGTGAAATATTTGACTAATTCGTATTTGGATACTTTTTAAAATCAACGTTTTCAAGAAATAACTAAAGGTTTGAATTTTAGCGTGATGCTATCCGATATTGTTTTTAAAAACCGCCAGCTATTTCAAGTTTTAGTGTTTATATATTACTAACAATAAAAATATATAATAATAATTTATCCTGACTTTTAATAATCCTACTAATGTTACATGACATTTATTTATTTATAAAAAAAAAATTCGAAAGTTAATCTGTCTGGCTGTCTCTGTCGCGCTTTCACGCCAAAACTATTGAACCGATTTAAATAAAATTTTGTACACAGTTTGTCTAGAGCGGTAAGAAAGGTGAGGATGGAAAGTTATATGGAAGTATCGTCATTTTTAGAGCTAGGAGCTTTAAACTTATTTTTTAAACTGTTTGATTCGATATTAATAAATATGACATTCAAAGTTTGTACAAGTTTCACCCTCAAGGGTGTAAAATAACATAATATAATAATAATAGGGAATAGAGGATGAAAGTTAGTATGGAAATATATAAGGTTTATGTGAGTGTTTTATAAGTTTGCGACAAGAGACAAAATATTAAAGCTATTCTGATGTCTAAACTAAAACCGAAAGATATATGCTGTCAAATGTCACAATTCTACGCGGACGAAGTCGCGAGCACAGCTAGTTCGCAATATTTAATAAATACATAAAAGATAATACACGTCTCTAATCTATCTTCAAGACTATTCAATGTTCTTACCCCAACATTCCGTTTTATAAATATCTCTCTGGGTCAAACTAAAGAGATAACACTTTACTATATTTCATAGAGATGGGTGAAACTCCCCCTTATCGGTGTCAGTTTGAAAAACTGTTGTGTTTTGGCATACGATAGTGGTATCGGCATCATACTGTTGAACGTGATCCAGATATACATTTTAGTTGTACGTTTCGTTGTGTTGCCAAAAACTATTTTTAGTTTTTAGTACTGTCGCGATTTTATTTTACATCCAAATACAGTTTTTGGAAATAGAATTCGTTCACGCCGTTTGTTTTATTAATATTTACACGAATTGTTATAAAAATTTCGTTTTGTTTGTTCTGTTTTTATTTATTTTTTTATTGTTTGTGTGATAATAATATTTATTTTTCATGAAACCAATGGGCATTTTAAATGACATCGCACATTTGGCAATGGATTTGTTACAATTACATTTCGTAGGAATTCTGTTATTTTTTGTTTAAACAAAGTTTTGACTAATCACAAGTAAATAGAGTCACAGTATAACTTCAGTCCCATGTGACATTGTTTAAATCAAAAATGCCATTTTAGTTCTAGCGGTAGCCATAAAACAGGATAAACGAGTAAATAATCCTTGTAAAAGAAACATAGAAGGATTAAAACAAGTCAAAATACCGACAAAGTATAAAGGAAACAAGCTGTTTTCCACCAACAAGCAAACATCACTCAAACTGGTTAACCGTAACCAATGTGTTAATACGAGGACAGAAATAAATCGACACAATTGTACAACTGCACTCGTTGGACCATAAACAGATAGCCGGAGTGAAAAACAAAATGACATTCGATGTCCGAGCAGAGATAATCTAGTGCTTAATACGAAAAATATTGATATTTCTTCCTTTTGAACTGTTAAAAAGTGTAGTTTTACGTGTGATATTAATAACCTTTAAAATTATTTTAGGTATTTTTTTCGTTATTGGTCATATATAATAAGGAACTACTTCTCCGGAGTTGGTCTTCTATCCAGTATCAGACTCATCTTTGAATTCTAATCGTCACGTCTCATAAAAAACGTCACATGACGATAAATGAAATGTCGCATGAAACGGACAATGTGTCCGGTAAATGACGCCTAACTTCACTGTCTTAGAATTTTCAATTGCGAAGTTCTGGTGTCCAACGACTCATGTTTGGACCTTCGTCACTAAATGTAGTTGAAAGTGCACATTACATCAAAATAGAGTATCCAAAAACTCGACTATCTTAGTAGTTTCCATCCAAAAGTTCCAGTGGCAATCATCTGACTCATCTTTAGACCCACATCATGTGTGATGGAAAATAAGCAAGAAAACAAAACAACGGACTTTTTTAACCTACCTTAACTTATCTTCGAAGTTTCCGTTAAAGTTCCAGTATCAATCTTTGGACCCCTGATACAACGTGCAGTGGTAAGTGTTTAAGGCAACTAAACAAACTATGTCAAATAAAAGTGTCCTGTCAATTGTCTTCTGGAAATCTAAGTATCCCTTTATACCGGCTAAATTATACAACAATAAAGCAATGTAAGCTAATTTATATAAATATTGGTATTAAAATTGCGAATGAAATAAAATATTTTAATAATTATGCAATATTATATTATGCAATATACTTGTAATTAAAATCTGAAGTAAGTTTTTCAATCACTGAATAAATTTATAGTACAATATATAGAATGGAAGGAGTGATACGTTGATGATGATTAGCCGGTTACAAGTAGAGGGAGTAAACAATTCTCAATAACTCTTATATATCTTGCTTTATTTTTGTTAATTTTGACAAAAAAAAAATAATATCGCAAAAGGCAAAAGAATATCGCATATCATTAGGGCTGTCAACATTTAAGCGTCATTTTCTTTTGTCACTACTCTCGTAATTCAGCAAAAAAATGTGTGTATATGGATATCTACAAAAGACAATTAGTAAATGGTGGAATTATAATTTACGCTTCCTCAGATTTACTGTAGGCATAGCGAATATTTTGAAAAATGAACCCTCCAGGTGTGAAGTATCTAATTTTCTCCATATTCAATAGGCGCTATGACAAATTGCTTCTGATATATATATACATTGTATTGTGGCAGGATAAAGAAATACTAATATATTTAAATATAAATCAAAAACTAACATTGCTTTAAGTAATCTCTGTTTCACTTTTACAATTACTTAATTTGTTTACTTGCAAATGTCTGTTTATTAGTACTACATCATACAATAGAGAAAACAAATGCATTCATAACATTTCAATGTAAAGATTACTTTTTAGAACGTAATTTTCGTATCGATATTGAAGAAAATGTGCAAAGTAATAATTTCAGTACCTCGAATATATTCGCAAACTATTTGCGAACGCACAACTTCCCGTTTACACAAACGTTAGGCGTGAGAGCTATACATGGAAATAGGTTTTATCGATTTTAAAACAAAATCTAATGGTCAATATATTTGTGAATGGATTTTATTTTCATTCGGAATAAATGGAAAAAAATATATAAAATGAAAATGCATGGAGAGTGCATCATTGGGTTCCACGCTGCCTCCAGTTAAGCGTTTGCAACTAATATTCAAAGTGAAAGGGTACACACCCTTGTGTTAAGTGAATGTTTGCACGTAACCGTTTATGCGCTTTGGTTATTTGTGCTGCTATGTTTGTGATAGAAAACAACAATAATTTCTGTTTTATGAAAATTTTAAAGATTCGAGAGAGAGAAGAGACTCGTGTTTATTTTAATATTACGAACTATTTGATTTCTTTTTCATGGACTTTTGAAACTTCATATTATAGATAGGTTAATAAAAAAAATTAAGGTGTTAAATACATAACATGTTTTACTTATATAAAATTTTGACTACTTTTAATATGGGGAGATGTTGGTACACACACACACATACACACACACACACACACACACACACACACACACACACACACATTCACACACACACATACTAGCTGACCCCGCAAACGTTGTTTTGCCATATATATATTATTAATCCCATTAATCCCCCCTAACTTAGGGATATGAAAAATAGATGTTGGCCGATTTTCAAACCTACCCGATACTCACAAAAAATTTCATAAAAATCGGTCCAGCCGTTTTGGAGGAGTATTTTAAGTAACATTGTGACTAGATTTTATACATAAGATATATGTAAGGATATATTGTCAACTGAAACTTGAATATAGTGACGGCTTACGTTTTAATCGTCTCTCTATTGGGAGAGTATTCCGTTGTCCAACAGAACGATATTTCTAGGCTGATGATTTGTAAAATATAAATACGTCTTGTCTGACACGTTACTATTGGGACTAAACTCTCGCGAACTACTCGTATAAAACAATAGTTGCTCTGAAAACAAAGCAGAGACAAAACAAAACCAAAATAAGTAACAAGCCGTTAGTTTTATTCAAAACTCGTAACGCTGAAAGAGTTTTAGTGCGATCGACGTGAAATTGGTTTTCCGCTTTCGACGTTTACCGTCCATTTTATTTTGACAGACGCAGAGTGTCAGCGCGTTGACAAGTGGAAGCATGAGAGTTGCTTGAGATAAATTACTTTTAACGTCCTTTTGAAATTATGATTTTAGGCAAACAGTTATCTTTCATCAGTATTATTTCGATTTTTTTGTGTTGGGAGTGGGAATTCATTTTACAACTAGCTACTATCTCAAAAAATATGATATAAAAGTTGTAACAAAGTCGTTACTTTTAGTTAAAGTTATCCCATTAAGCAATGAAATTTATATTGTGACAAAGATCTATCACAATCCATCTTCTTTTAATCTCACCGATGGCTGTCAGTCATAATTTAAAGTTAAAATTTATTTACCAAGTTATTTACTAAGGGTTAAAAGTACGTTAATTTGTTATAGAATTCTTTTTTTTATTTCGGTAAATAATAATTATGTAGAGATACCACTAATTCACTAAATTGATTCTGCTAAGTGTAATTAGTAAGAAACATAAAGGTTACTCTTTTATAAAATATAGCTAGTACCTAGTCATCACCATTTTTCTACTACCAACGCATTACAGCATACCATCCTGTTACGTCACATTGACATGTCTTTTATATGAGATTGATGAAGCACCTTTAATTGGTAATAAATTCTCTAAAAATTGAAAATTCTCTAAAAATATTGATTTTTTTTAAACAAATGCTTTTTTCTCAATAATAGAAAATGAAGTTTTTTTAATAATTTCTCAATATCTTAAAAATGGCTATTCATTTTTCGTAACTGAATTTAACTAAAGCATTCTGTACATATTTAACTCTCATGCGACCCAACACTGGTTCATGTTATAGGGCACAGGTATCTTCTTCTGTATAGAAAGAAAGGTTAAAGCTTAATCCGCCTTGATGCTTAACTGTGGATTGGAGACTTTCCAGAAATATTTCTTTCATTTTCATTCTTCCTTTCCAGCAATATTCGTTACGAGTTGTTTATGATACAGCTCCAAGGATCCCACCCGGAACAAAAACAAATCAAAACGCACCTGGAATCGCCGGCGTCAACGAAATTTCTCCGACGACTTCACCTGATGGCAATTGTTAGTAATGGCAGTAAGCTTAACCGCTAACCCACAGTGGATCATCAAGCTCCAATCATTCCGCTACATGAGGAAGAGATTGCCCAGCAGTAGGACACTTGCTTGCTGGATAATCTTCAGTTTTATATGAAATATCCATTTTTAAAATATTGGTAGAGATACGTAACATAAAAGGAGACATATTTAAATTTAACTTGTAAGAAATTCCAAAATTATTTAATTAAAAAGTCACACTTTGGCTTCGAAAATATTTTCCCCTTGATACTTATTGTAATAACTTTAAATAAGAGCGTTTCAGCAAATTCTAAGGAGCATTAAAAACTGATCCCTCAAAGCGACAAAAGTTGAGAGCTGCCATTAATCATCTCGTGACAAGGTCTTCATAATACAAATAGCTGTTATATCTGTTATGATATAAATCTTTTTTTTTAACAGTGACCTTTTTTCTTTTAGGGTCGAGTCGTTTGTTTTTTTACATCCATCGAGAGATTAAATATTGAATGTTTTATGTTAAGGTTTCCGGGATTCTTCATTTCATTTGTCAAAATATAATGAGTTAGTATCATGATTATTATTGCATGTACCTCTGTTATTAATAAAATTTATCAGTTCAGTCACAGGTGTGAAGGAAGTTTACAAGTTGGTATTTGCCGATGGTCACGTGTCCAATTTCCGTGCGGAGAGAGAATTGATCTTTGTACAATTATTTGGTTCTGATCTGTGCTTGTAGGTTGTGCTCAGAGTTTGCCTGAGAGCATGTTTGTCGATCTAATTTATTATTATTAATATCTAACAACTACCAAGTACCAGTTGTTACTCCTAGTAACGATATTAATCTTTAATATTTCATATATCATACTTCTAGTAGGGATATCATTCTTCAACACTTTTAATATAAGAAAGTTGGATACTTTTGAGGACAGGCGTTTGAACTATGTTTTGGCTTTGATCTTCTGTAAGCTTGACGTACTTTTTCGATAGGTATACTTTTTTTTATACATCTAGATCAACAACAAACGTACGGCTGACCTGATCGTGAACGATTAACGTAGCTTATAGAGAAACATTGGAAGCGTGTTGCCGACCCTACCCTCATTTCCTGGTCCTTAGTCATAACAGGACCATAACACTGCTTGAAAGCGGTATTATTTAACTGTAAATTTCTGGTAGGTCAAGCTACTTCTCCAGTCGGATTACTCCGGATTTCGACCAGGATAGTTTCTGCTGTGTACTGTGTGGCTACGGTACTAAAGAATTTAGCTACCCCCGTATACCCCGTATTTCTCTTCCCGTGGGTGTCGTAAGAGGCGACTAAGGGATAACACAGTTCCACTACCACATTGGAACTTAAAAAGTCGACCGGTGGCGGGATAACCATCCAACTGCTAGCTTTGAAATACACAGGCCGAAGACGGGCAGCAGCGTCTTCGGTGTGACAAAGCCAGCACTGCACAGCACAGGCAGGTTGGTGACCGCACCAACCTGCCTGCCCAGCGTGGTGACTATGGGCAAAACACATGAGTTCACGCTATTTTTGGCGTAAACTTATGGAGGCCTATATCCAGCAGTGGACTGTGATAGGCTGTAATGATGATTTCCTGCTGTGCCCTATCTCAAATAAAGCCTATCTCAGTCCGAAAGCTCGGAGCAAGATATATTTTCTGTGCACTATCGCTATAAAATACAAACAATTTCTTATACATTAAATTCTCTAACATTTTATTAGCATTTTTACACAATTTTTATGCATGAAAATTTTAAATAAATTATAATTGTTGTTATTGTTATTATTTAATTTTAATTTTGATTTTAGTTTTGATATTTGATTATGATTTTAATTTTGAATTTATATTGAATACGGTGATAATTTGAGACAATTTATTATTGACATATTTTTATTTTTATTTGAATTAATTTGAGTAAGTCATTATTTTAAGCTTTTAATCGATTGAATTTTACTTTTTAATTTAGTTGAAATTGTTATTTAAATTTAGTATTGATTGAATTTCGATTTTAGTTTTAATTTTCATTGAATTTTAATATTAATTTTTGTTTTTGATTTTAATTGCATTTTAGATATAATTTTAGTATTGATTCTGTTTTTAATGTTAAATATTGTAATTTAGGTTGAATTTTAGCATTTGTTTTAGTTTTTAATTTTAAATATTGTATAATATTGATTGAATTTTAGTATTGAATTCGGTGATGATTTAAATTTCGGTAATTATTGAATTTTAGTTAATTGATGATGATTCTAATTTTAGTGTTGTTTGATTGGATTTTTGATTTAATATTATTTGTTTTGTCACAATTATTGAAGCTAACATAGTTAAGGAAAAAAAAAATGTAACTAACAAAAATATGGACATACGTCTGAAATAAATTATTATTATTATTATTAGCCGTTATTTTGTTAAAATTAATTATCTTCGCGGTGAGAGAAGTGGTGTTGAAAGATATCGATACACGGAGAGCAGAGTGTTTTATAGCAAAAGGTAAAAAAACCACGAAAGTGGATAGAGTGCTTGTTGCGATCTTGTTTTATAAATCTTTTTTATTTCTATTTTATGAAATAGCGATGAGTTTTTCTCGAAGAGAAAATTTTGCTCCGTTTTTTAAAATAACTTGATTCATTTCAATTCCGCACTGGTTTCCGTTGAATAAACGAAGTGAAATAAAAAAAAATGTTGATGAGAGGTCACACGATTTAGTTTTATTGTTGAGCTTGTTAGTTAGTTGATTTTAGTTTTTATAAGTTGATTTCAGCTGATTTATAACCTAAGGATGTGCAGTCTAAATCAATCAAAAAAGAACGTCTAACTGAATCTGATCATGATCACGATTTAATCTGTAACACCCCACAGCTGGGCATAAACCTCTTTTTTGATATAGGACTAGGCTCGAAGCTTACGAGTAATCCATCAATCTGCTACACTACGGGTAGGCAAATATATTCAGTCGCAGGCGTCTATAAGCTACGGTATTTTCTTACCATCAGGTGACCCGTACGCTTGTTTGCTGACCTAGTTGTATAAAGTAAATAAAGCTATTTATTCCAAAAACCGAAAATTAATTACACGATCTTTTACATTCAACAATGTGACAAATCAAAAGTCAGGTTTTTAGAAGTATTTATTATTATTATTATTAATAATAATAATAATGACATTATTAAATTAATTATTATCGCAATGCATTATTTTCATATCTAAAATTGAATTTGGAATATATTATAGCATTGCATTCAGCCTCTATCCTTATCTTATCCTGTATTCATTTCACTGCAGAGCATAGACCTCTTTCTCCATGCAGGAAAAGGATAGTAGCTTAATCCACCATGCTGCTCCACTGCGGGTTGACGGATGGGTATAGACCAATAGAACTAATAAATTTCGTGTTATTATTTTTATGTGTTCGCATACTCGTACACAATATTTTTGACATAAAATCTTATTTTTTGTTCAAAATAATATCTTAAAAAACACTTTAAATAAACATAAAAAAGCTCTTTAAAAATACATTAACAACAACATTATTGGATACCAAATCTATCGAAACAGATAAGCTTCCGATTTATTATTCGGTTAAATATAGAGATCCAATTTATCTCCCTTCCACTTCGGCAGCTCAAATTTACTAAAAATGATTCACTCCATTAACCTCACGCTTACACGACATCAGGAAATGATGCTTAAAGTAATTTAAGCTTACATACATTTACGTTTACCTTATATTTAGCTTTACCTTAAACGAAAATGAACATCAACTAAGAGACTATGAAAATCAAATACCATAACTCAAGTAAGCTTTAAAAGCACTTTAAAATCGTCATTTTACAATTTAAAATTGATTTTGAATTTGACTAGCCCGTTGGCGCAGTTTGTAGTGACCCTGCTTTCTGCTCCGAGGGTTGTGGGTTCGATTCCCACCCCGAGTCTGGGTGTAATATAAATATTTATTTATATATTTATATATGTATTATTTATAAGTATGTTTATCACAAAAAAAAAATATGTAGCTGTATAACAGTCGGCTGTAACCTATAACACAAGCATTAAGTTGCTTACTTTAGGAACAGACGACCGTGTGTATATTGTGTAAATATTTATCATTATTATTATTATTATTAAAATTTTATTTGTTTTTAAAGTAAGACTTCTTTACGCATGCTTGACTTGAGTAGTAAGCTGGTGAATGCGTGACGAGGGCGTTACGAACAGTGTGTTCGACCGAGGCAAACGGAAGTTGAGAAGGAGATATGAGTTAAGATATATATAGATTGAAGATAGAAAGAGAGAGAGTTACATTGTTACGAAGTTTTACTTTAGTCGCGTGGACTAAAGCACACTCTATTGTTTATTAATCAATCGTAATTAAGAGTGAAGTCAACACTGAGTCGCAATGAGAGAACGTATATTAAAAAAACTGTGTTATTATAAAATAAAAATCTTGCATAATATTTATCGTTACTAAGTTTATATATATATAAATATATAGCATAAGCTATTTTAGTAGGCCTAGAAGTTTAATTTGCACAAAATTCCTGTTTAATTACAAAGTGAGCGCTTGGAGAATATTTCCAGAACTCATCTTTTATTAGTATCATTTATAAAGATAATACATATGTGATGGAAATGGTTAGTTCTTAATATTAATAACTTAGTATTAATAATAGTAATATTTGATATTGAATCCCTCTCTTGAATAGAATTTGTTAATTTGTCGATACTAATATATAGTGTACTATATATAGTGTAATAAGGATAAACCGTAATATCAATTTTCGTAATAGCTTTGAAGGGTAAATAAATAGCCCACTAGATTCATAACTGTAAGAAATTACCTTGTTATAAGATGTCGATTTTTATTCATACAAAAAACTTTGTTCATAAATATTCGCTATACTAGAGGAGAAAGTGGTTGAGCAAATCTATTTAAAAGTGTTGAGTGATACAGGACGAAGAAAAGTTTAAAGAAAGGGAGCGTTGGTCGTTTTTAACCGACTTCCAAAAAAGGAGGAGGTTCTCAATTCGACTGTATTTTTTTTTTTTTTTTTTTTTATGTATGTTACATCAGAACTTTTGACCGGGTGGACCGATTTCGACAAATTTTGTTTTAATCGAAAGGTGGCGTGTGCCAATTGGTCCCATTTAAATTTATTTGAGATCTAACAACTACTTTTCGAGTTATATCTAATAATGCGTTTTTACTTGACGCTTTTTTCGTCGACCTACGTTGTATTATACCACATAACTTTCTACTAGATGTACCGATTTTGATAATTCTTTTTTTGTTGGAAAGAGGATATCTCTAGTTTGGTACCATGGTAAGGAAACCAGGATCTGATGATGGGATTCTGAAGAAATCGAGGGAAACTCTCGAAAATTTGCAATAACTTTTTACTGGGTATACCGATTTTGGTAATTTTTAATTTAATCGAAAGCTGATATTTATCATGTGGTCACATATAAATTTTATCGAGATCTGATAAATACTTTTTGAGTAATCTTTGATAACGCGTAGTTACTTGACTATTTTTACGTCGATCTACGTTGTATTACTTACTCGTCGATGTGACTGAAGTCGGTTTTTTTTCGTTTGCGAGCAAACACAATTATTAGATAATTTTAGTCATTATATAAAATGTACCTAAAGAACTTTAAGTACATTTTATATGATAGAACCACACTACCCTGTAAGCAATCCGTATTTAATTACTTCATTATTATCATCATCATCATCATTTCAGCCTACCACAGTCCACTGCTAAACATAGGCCTCCACAAGTTCACGCCAAAAATTGCGTGAACTCATTTGTTTTGCCCATAGTCACCACGCTGGGCAGGCGGGTTGGTGACCGCAGGGCCTGCTTTGTCGCACCGAAGACGCTGCTTCCCGCCTTTGGCCTGTGTATTTCAAAACCAGCAGTAGAATCGTTATCCCGCCATCGGTCGGCTTTTAAAGTCTCAAGGTAGTAGTGGAACTGTGTTATCCCTTAATCGCCTCTTACGACACCCACGGGAAGAGAGGGGGTGGCTATATTCTTTAATGCCGTAACCACACAGCACCTATTTACACATCACAACATTTAATTACTTACAGCGAAACTTTGCTATAATCATTGTGACGCATGCATTTTAATGATGACATTTTGCATATTGTATTTACAGGAAACTTGTATTGTTTCGTTTAGAAAAAGTATGTACGTGCACTAGTGATATATTGTTGCCCGTGTGTTTTTTTATATATTAATATACGCATAAAACAGGAAATATCTCATAAATTATTTTAAATCAGCGTGTATAAACGTAAGATCCCATTTACGTTCCAAAATATGCGTAAACTTTTACTCCGCTGTACTTCCCAACCTCCAAACTCCAAACAATAGTTAATCACTTAAGTTGCGGATATAGTCTTCCTTACCTTTAGCCGAAATTCAAAAACATTTTCGTCCACTGCTATATATTTTAGGTAAAGGTTACTTAATGCGTTATACATTAAGAATTTATCAAGAAAATTACTATATTATTTATTATATTATTATTATTTATTTATAAACATTTTTGAATATCATATCAAAAATTGACCGCTCCAGCGGGGTCGAACCCGCGTCTCCGACTGACCGTGTCGGCGCTCTAGCCAATTAAGCTATGGAACGATGTACCCGCTAGATCGAAATTTTTGATATGATGATTTTTATATTCGGTTTAAGCGAACCGTGGCGCCGTCTATAGTGAGCTCTTTACAGAAACCCGTAACTATTCAAAGTTTCATATTACAATGAAAATCTTTGACAGGAGACGACACCATGCAATTTTTTTTATATCCACGATTTTATTTTTGTGTTACCCACACATTAGGGATTCTAAACACTTTCAATATCATATCGAAAATGGCTAGAGCGCCAACACGGTCAGTCGGAGACGCGGGTTCGAACCCTGCTGGAGCGGTCAATTTTTGATATGATATTCAAAAATGTTTAGAATCCCTAATGTGTGGGTAACACAAAAAATAAAATCGTGGCTATTTTTTTATAATTTATAATTTTAACTAAATATTTAAAGTTTATTTATTTATAGAAAAAAAAATACAATTTATCTGATAAGTAGTGTATAGAGTTTAACCGTTGTGTCCTACATAAAGTATTAACATATTTATAATTTAACAATTACTATGAATACTGCTTTAATAAATGAATGAACGACAGAAAAACTAGAGTTTACCTATAATAATATCATGATATTGGTAAAGTTTTCTAAGCTTAATAATAAACATTATAATTACAAAAACTAACCCTATCATCATTTTAGCCTAATGCATTCCACTACTGGACATAGGCCTCCACAAGTTCGCGCCGAAAATGTAGTAAGCTCTTGTGTTCTACCTATACTTCAAAATCAAGATCTAAATCAAAAACAACTTTATTCAAATAGGCTTCAAAAGCACTTTAAAATCATCATTTTACAAATTAAAAGTTTAATTTAATGTTATTAAAAAAGTAAATGTAATTAAAATTAATTTAATGTAGCGACTGCAGAGAAAAATCAGCAAAAAACTAGGCAGTTACTCTTTTGAAAATACGAAAGTAGTAATATCTTGTATGAAATACAGATAAAATAAACATAAAATAATATTCTTAATCAATAAAATAAATTAATTTCTTTCAAATAAATAAATTAATTACTTTTTAATAAAAACTTTAAATTTACGTTGAGACAGTTATTTACAAGATTTTAATATTTGAAACTAACAAGATCAATATTCAAAATTGTTATGCAATAGTCAGATATTCAAATACTGGTTATAACACTTTCTGTAATATACTAAAACGAATTCACTGTAATACTCTATTAGATTTCTGGCAACTTTCAAGTATTAACTCACTACGGCGCGGCTGTAATTTACATTATGGGAATGGAGTCTAGAATGGGTAGGTTTGATATCTTATCTGTTTTAGCTGCACTAAAATGGTGTAATAACATTTTCTGTATCCTTAAAGTCTTTACTAAGCAGTCCTATCTAAAATTTATTTTTAAAATAGAATAAATTAATAAATTTTTTTAAATTATAATATATTTTGGAAACTTATGAAAAATATACATTATAGTGATATAAATATAAGTTAGATCTTTATGTAGAATATAAAAATACATATCGACGAATGTAGCATACAAAATACGAGCAAATTTAAAATATTTGGAACTCACCATGTTAAAAAATACATTGATGTGTGGGTAATATGTACAGAATATTGTATGAGAAACTATTACAGCACTATGAACGCATTCCCACTCATGTGAAATACAACCTCAACATAAAATTTTATTTAACATTTTGATAATAGCTTCGAATTAAATTTCTCAAGTAATAAAGCAAGTAACAAAGGAACATGTCGCGGCTCCAGTTTCTCGCAAGCTCCGGGCGATGGTTTTTATTATTCAAAAGCTTTGCTCTTGACGTTTTGATGAATGTTGTAAAGAAGTTCAAATTTTATTCCGCGCTAAAACGAATGGTTGTTGTAAAATTTACGATTCGACCGCGGGGCTCGAATTACATAATCGAGTACTTGGTATTTGTCGTTATTGTACAAAGTAACCAAACCTTTCGGGGATTTTGTACTTACCTATGCGGGGTTTATTATTCTGTAACTCCTTAACGCCTCGGTTGGTTTAAATATGTGTAACATCACTAACGTTCACATATTTACTAAAATTTCACAGATGTTTTACAAAGTATGTAGCGAGACACACTTGCGTGGTTATTTGTCAGTGTTCCGTGAAAAATAGCTATTTTGTCAGAAGGTTAATGTTCTTTGAGACAGGTGCGTGCCTTAAGGCGGTGTTAGAAGTGACAGCTTGAAAAGAAAAATTAGGCAATTTAAATTACGTATTCAATACCAATGAAGTATCTGATATCAATAACTATACTACCTACTATAATTAGATATACTACTTTATAAAGCTACATGTTTATTCTTATACTAGCTTTAAACATTTCTAATTTTGTAGGTATACTCCGTGGACACTATTATAACAGCACTAGCAAGTCGTTGAAATAATTGCTCTGCTTTATCAAAAAACAATTCCAAATTCAAAAGATTCGTATTAAGCAAATATTAAGGTAAAAAAAGACATTTTTTGCTCTCAAACTTTCGATATGTATTATTATATACTTAAGGATCAGTAGTGTTAAAAATTAAAAACTACGTGAGTAGTCAAATCATCAAAGACTTATATTATAATATACTTGTAGTAGTACATAGTACAATACCTACTGTAGTATTTTCAAAAGCGTAACGTATATTCCCAATACCGCGAATGGAAGCTGCAATAAACAATTATCGATAATCCCATCCCTAGTGTGCGAACACCTTAAAATAATTCACGCTGAATTTCCTGACACATTGTCTCCTACCCGGGCATTAGAGGTTTTACTCCGCCCCTTTTGTTCCCTTAATTGCTACTGTTAAGGACCTCATTGAAGCCACGAGTACTGAATAGACTTTTCGGCTTTTGTTTTTAGCTGTTTATTTAGACATCATTAATTTATTTATTTGATATTTTAACACATTTTACTCTTCTACATTTTGTTTTTGATTGATTTTGTCGTTGTTTGCATTTAGTGACGATTAAATTTGAAATAAAATTAAGTTATATATAAATCATATTATTATTAAATATAAAATATGTATATATAAAAATAATGTGACGTTGGCGCAAAGGTCACAGCTATAGATTGTGCCTGTTGCGCTGGCGGTTGCGAGTTCGATCCCCGCAATGACAAACATTTGTACTGGCCATACAGGTGTTTGCCGTGGTCTGGGTGTTTGTGCAGTCCTTGTAGGTCTTCCCACCGTGCCTCGGAGAGCACGTTAAGCTGTCGGTCCCGGTTGTTATTATGTACACCTGATAGCGATCGTTACTCATAGTAGGGAATATATCCGCCCACCCGCATTGGAGCAGCGTGGTGGATTAAGCTCTGATCCTTCTCCTACATGGGGAAAGAGGCCTATGTCTAGTAGTAAGTAAAAAAAAGTGGATATTACAGGCTGAAGCGTATTATTAAGAAAATTGTAAGGCAAAAAAACAACAGAAAATTTTTCTCTACTAAGATTATAAAGCTGAAGAATCCGTTTGTTTGTTGGCTTAAACGCGCTAATCTCAGAAACTACTGGTCAGGTTTGAAAAATTCTTTGAGGTATAGATAGCCCATGTATCGAGGAAGGCTATAGGCTATAGCATATAGCCTTCCCAGGAGCTCTGGCCTGAGAGCCTTGCCACAGAAATAGAACACTATTTGAGACCAGTGTTATTTAGCTGTGATAGATAGATAGATATGCTGTGTGGTTACGGTACTAAGAATATAGCCACTCCCTCTCTTCCCGTGGGAGTCTTAAAAGGCGAATAAGGTATAACACAGTTCCACTACCACCTTGGAACATAAAAAACCGACCGATTGCGGGATAACCATCCAACTGCTGGCTTTAAAATACACAGGCCGAAGACGGGCAGCAGCGTCTTCGGTGTGACAAAGCAGGCCCCACGGTCACCAACCCGCCTGCCCAGCGTATGGCGTGAACTTGTGGAGGCCTATGTCCAGCAGTGGACTGTATTAGGCTAAAATGATGATGATGATGATAATGATGATATTCAATTCCTCTCAATCATGCTTTCTTAGAGATTACCATTGTTATCTTTGCCTTAGTCTCTTATTTCTTATACTTAACTATTATAATATATATGATTCTTTTCATACATATTTACCTTACTGTTGATAAAGAACCCACCGCACACAAGTAATATATCAATCTTATATTTCAACTGTCACAGATAACAAAACATAATATTGGGAGTGCTACGTATTATAGATTGCCATGTCACCACATCTAAACATTGTCACATTTCATAATATTCGCAATGCCACACGACCACGGTCTGGGTTACTCTTTCAAAGAAAGTCTGCAATAATTGTTATGGCGCGTACGAAATAAAACGGACTTTCATTAACATCGACAAAAGACGTCCGTTAAAACATGAATGAGATATGATATTTTTAATTTATATTCTTTTTTTATTTATATTAATAAATAAAAGTGATAATAAACTACATTAACATAAAAAAATAATAATCAATGATATATGCATTATTAGAGATAGTTCAAAAAGTGATTGTCAGATCTTATTTATCTAATTTAATAACACACGACAAGAACCAAATTTAGATTGAAAAGAGAATCATCAAAATCGATACAACCAGTACAAATATATGATGTAGTACACTTAAAAATACGGTAGAACATCCTGCTTTTTATAGTGATTAAAAAAGATATAATATAAATGTACATCAGGCACATCTCATAAGCTTGTTTAGATCACACAAATGAAGTAAAACTTCTTTAGCTCCATCTAACTTATATTTCGCTTTCAACTTCCGTTCGCCTCGGTCGATGACGCTTTTCGTAACGCTCTCGTCACAGATACACCAGCTTACGCCCCAAGTTAAGCGTGCGTAAAGAAGTTTTACTTCAAAAACGAGTGTGCTTTAGACCACATGACTGAAGTAAAACTTGTTTAGCTTCATCTAACTTATATCTACGTCTCAACTTCTGTTCGCCTCGCGTTTTGGTTCCACACGTATAATATATCTTAGTAGTAAAGTTCCAAAAAGGAAAATATCAAATGACATTTTATATAAAAAATAAAAAAATAAAAAATAAGTAAATCATGGCGGTAGCTTTTAATAAAACTTTTCAGTTTTATTTCGAAACTCTTTTAACGAAAAAAGAACGCATTTTCCGTTAAAGAATTATTCATTACGATTCATTTGTAAACGTTATTTATTCGCGCGCGAATTTCATTTTTAATTGGTGCAAAATTAAAAGCCATGTTTTAATTTTCACATTTTATAATTAACTATTAAGTTACAATGAATATTGATATTATAAATAAATAAAAAACGGTTTTAATGACCTTTATGACTATAGTATTTTTTCGAACAGTTTGTCAAATCAATCAAAATTATATCCTTCCTTTGCTGACATCATTATTAAGTGACAATAATCATTATTATCACAAAAGTTTCCTAACAATCATAACAGAAGTAAATAAAAATGTTTCTTAAATTCAAAATACAACGGTACGAGTCGAAGTTTTAACTGATTCAGTGAATCGTAAAGTAGATTCCGAACCTAGAGAAGTAAAGAGTGTTAACAAACAAGTAACTGTGAAAGTTTGTGTATCGAAGGACGCAATAAATTCTAGTAAATGTGGAGTTTTACTTGGATACATTCAAAGAGTTACTAAGGTATTGCCAATTGAGTACATAACGAACGAAATATTTATTGAATGACAGATTGTCAAAGACAGATGCAATAAGTTTAAATAGTCGTTTAGTTTTTAAATAAACATTTAATTTTCTTAATGTTTCATTGCTACTTTTACACAGTATTATATATAGAAAAAAAAATACACTTCAACCTGTAATGAAGTGAACTATAATGGAAAAAAATGTAGATTTGCTTGTATCAGTGTTATTTAAAACAGTAGAACTTTTGAACTAATTTTAATAATTCTAATATAATTTGTGTGTATAATAGTGCTGTGTGGCTACGGCACTAAAGAATTTAGCCACCCCCTCTCTTCCCGTGGGTGTCGTAAGAGGCGACTAAGGGATAACAAGGTTCCACAACCACCTTGGAACTTAAGAAGCCGACCGATGGCGGGATAACCATCCAACTGCTGGCTTTGAAATACACAGGCCGAAGACGAGCAGCGTCTTCGGTGCGACAAAGCCCGTACTGCGGTCACCAACCCGCCTGCCCAGCGTGGTGACTATGGGCAAAACACATGAGTTCACGTTGTTTTTGGCGTGAACTTGTGGAGGCCTATGTCCAGCAGTGGACTGTATAGGCTGTAATGATGATGATGAATATAATTTGCAGTATTTTTATTCTGTAGCGGAAAACTTATATAGTTAAACAAAGTCTCCAAACGTCATATTTCGAAAAATAGAAAATCTTTTATACTCAATTAGAAGTCAGGTGGTCATAATAAAAGTAGCAATAAAAGACAAGATTATATTACTATAGCAGTAAATCCTGTAAGAGTTAAATATTTAAATTAAAGAATTAAATTTAGCAAAAAAATAAGCATTGAAATAATTTGTTTCTCAGAAGTAGAATATCTAGAGCCAAAAAGTGTCACATAAATTTACTGTGAGAGCAATTTGAAATCGAGATAAGTGCTGTGAGTTTTCTATAAATATTTAATCCCTTTGCGGTGGTATTCGCTTTTTTATATACATATATAATTTTCTTATGCTTTTAAAATTTTACTGCAAAAATGTAGAGTTATTTACTCTGTATATGTTTTAAAATTTTTAAGGTATTTAATAATTTAAAGTTTTTAATAATAAAATTATTCTTTATTTAAGTAACTAGTGACTCATTTTGGTTAGTAAACAATATTTCTTACATACTAATGTTAGTAAAATTATTACAGTTTTTTTAAATAAATAAATCTTACAAATAAATATTACAATACACACCAATCACATCTGCACAGTTACATTTGCAACGACACAGCAATGATTCATGTATGTACATTCAATCGAGTCTACTGGATATCATGCCCAGAATTCTGTTGGCACTACCCTGTACCCTACGCACCAGAGACATAAATCTTTTTCTCATGACGGCGTAAAAACAATCAACACGTGTTTCAGTGAACATCCCTGAGGCACTGCAGTATCGACGTAGCCCCGACAACACCCTGAACGCGTTACTGTATTGAACGCGGAGAGCACTATAAGATTTTTGAGTATATCCCGCCCATAGGCTGCACGTGTAAAAAGATGTACAATATGCTCTAAATAATGTTATCTTAACGTTTAGTGAACTACGTGCAAACCTACGAGCAAGCATATTCGCTCTCACCGACATTGCTCTCCGCTCCCGTTCAATATCAGTATCATCTTTAAAATTGGAAGTCAGATAGTGTCCGAGATATTTAAAATTATCCACCCTATCCGGAATACAATTATTTAGAAATACCGGTGGTAATTCTTTCGTACACTTGCCTCGAACATTAAACACCATTATTACATAATAAATTAATCCGTGTGATTTGACATACGACTCACATTCTGACAATAATTTTCTTATGCCACAGACGGCCGCACTCAGCAGCACCATATCGTCAGCGTAGCTAATGTTGTTCACACATACATCATCTATGTAACAGCCAACTCTGGTACTGCTGAGCTCCGCTATCAACTCATTTATATAAATCTTAAAAAGTTTTTGTTTGTCAATAATATTCACTTCAGCCTATCGCAGTCCACTGCTGGACATAGGCCTCCCCAAGTTCGCGCCAGACATCCCGGTCTTCCGCAATCCTCATCCAGCCGACACCGGCAATCTTACGTATATCGTCGGTCCAACGGGCCGGAGGACGTCCCACACTGCGTTTGCCAAGACGCGGTCTCCACTCTAGGACCCGTCTACTCCAACGGCCATCGGTCCTGCGACACAAATGACCAGCCCACTGCCACTTCAACTTGCTAATTCTGTAGGCTACGTCGATTACTTTCGTTCTCTCGCGGATAGTCTCATTTCTAATCCTATCTTTAAGAGAAACTCCAAGCATAGCCCGTTCCATTGCACGCTGAGCGACCCTAAACTTGTGGACCAGTCCCTTCGTCAGTGTCCACGTCTCGGCTGAGTATGTTAACACAGGCAGGACGCATTGTTCGAAGACTTTTGTTTTCAAGCATTGCGGAATCTTCGAAGTGAAGACTCGACGAAGCCTGCCAAACGCCGCCCAGCCCAACCGAATCCTCCTATCGGCCTCCCTCTCGAAGTTGTTGCGACCCAGTTGGATAGTATGGCCTAGGTAAATATAATCCTGAACAACTTCGAGAAGGGTACCATCGACCGATACCGGTATCGGTATGACTTGGTTGTTAAACATGACTTTCGTCTTATTCAAGTTCATACAGAGACCGACACGTCGGGAGGACTCGTTTAGGCCGGCCAGCATTTGGCCTAACTCATCCAGCGTCTCCGCAAAGATGACAATATCGTCGGCGAAACGAAGGTGAGAGATGAATTCACCGTTGACGTTGATCAATGTCAATAATATATTATATTTAAATTCTTAATATGGTCGCCAGACGTACAAACTGGATCTTAATCACAAAGTAACATTTTCTAATCATAGCTGGTATTTTTAATATAGCATCACGAGGATATCCATAACATGTTGGAAGAAATTTTGAGATGCATGTATGTACGTATTACAATCTTTGAAGAAGCGCGCTTTGGATTATGATTCAAACATTTCTCTTAATAGGAACAAAAGCCTTGGTTGTGGGACGTTTACGGGTTATTACAAAGTATTACGATATTATTTTATAGCAAAAATATTAATTATGATTATTATTTACAACTAGCCACCCGGACACACTTCGTTTCGTCAAAAGTTAATAGTAATTTTTTTTTTTTTTACTGCAAAACCTTTCGTGGGCCTTAAGGAACAAACAAAAAATAAATCAGCCGAATTGGTCGAGCTATTCTCGAGTTATGCGCTTAGCAACATTCATTTTTATTTAAATATATAGATTAAAGGCGCATTTATATATGACTGACGTGTCATGTCGTGTCGCATAAGAACAGAATCGGTATCATACATTTTGTATGACAACGTTTACATTGATGTGTTGTGACATGTCGTGATGGCTTCTGATGTGTCGCATCAGAACCGATCAAATGTAAATCCGCCTTTACGGGGAGTGCTGAAACAAAGTATCGTACTCATAAAAGTATTCAAACCAAAGTATCGATACTTCTAGGTATTGAGTACAAAAACTAAGGTACTCGGTACCTAGACATATTGATTGATCTTCGACTTCCAAAAAAAAGGTCGTCGCTTCAAATTATGGTATAAATACTGAAGAACTGTTTTCAAATTTCTTGTTTTTAAACTTCTCTTTTTCTATTGATTGAATGAATTCAAAATCATCTTCTCTTTCTTTCTTTTTTTAAAAGAGTTGCCAGCATTAAAAATTGAATATCTTCTTCAAAATGAATCGGAATCCGATGGCTCATAGAAGAATATTTCAAACGTTTGACTTTTTCTAGAGCTGCGGCTGTATTGATTCAAAATATTATCATAATGCGTAAGAACACGACATAATAATGCAATTACGTCATGACGTGATGAATGGAATGAAATGGACCCGACACGACACGTCAGTCAAATATAAATCCGCCTTAACTATGAATATTCGCGACCACACGTCATATAAGCGAAATGTGAAACGCGTAAACATGATCATAAAAACCTCTACAACTCGCGCCAAACATGTTGTACAAAAGCAGTTTTTATTCGTAAAAAGTTTTCTGGCTTAAGCTAGTATTCATTTTATAAGAATTTTTTTTTTTTAGTGATAATAAAACTAATTTTATGAATAATTTCCATTTTTAGTGCGAGAGCTTATAAAGAGTTCAGAACATTGTGATTGTTAGTCAAAATTTCTTCTTGTATTTGGGTGTAAAAGAACTTGTTGAAAAAATAACCCCCATAACACTCATACTCCAACAAATATTTGTATAGCTACTAGCTACATATATATTCGTGAATGAAACCCTCGACGGCACATCAGTCATTTGGTGTTACCACTGCACCAATGTACAGTACCAAATGGCTTTGAAAACTGTTACCCAACACTAAAGTAGATTGTTGGATTAATTAAAAATAAATTTTATTAAATTATCCAATTTGTGAATAATCATTTATGATGTTATCAAACAATTTGTATTGGTATCATTAAACTATTTACTATTTGTCTAGGTTCTAATTCAGTAATATAATTAATTTATGAGGGCGTTATGAATTAATTATAAAATGTACGCGTATTTAACACAATCGTTTGTTTTATATATGAACAAATAGGGCAAAAGCGAGTGACCTGCTTATCATAACTATTAACATATTGTGAAACACGGTATTAGGGTCAACGTTTAGTTGGCAAACAGGTAAATAATGTGTACGATTTTATTGATTTCCTGTACGTCCGCAGGGATTTTAACATACTGTTTAAATAATAGACCCTGTAGCTTCGCCTTCGTTTTTATGGTTCTGTACCTCAAAAAGAAAAAACGGAACCCTTATAAGATCACTTTGTTGTCCAACCCGTTTAGGTGTCCAGCTGAAATTGATATCAAATACTCAAATCTACTGTGCCTTGGAGCTGTGAAAAAATCAAACTTCTAAGCCAATACAATCAAAAGATACAGCCGTTTATGTAGCAAATTTTCGACACTCGTAAGAGAATCTAAACCTACAGGGTTACTTACTTCCCGTGAACTCAAAATCTTGAAATTTGGTACAAAGCAACGTCTTATAGTAGGTAAAGATAAAGGAAAAATTGCGAAAAGCATACATTTTTAGTTACATCAGATAATAAAAATATTTTTAATAATGTTGTTTGTACGGAACCCTCGGTGCGCGAGTCCGACTCGCACTTAGCCGGTGTTTTATTATTACCAGATTGGTTATTTCCTTTGTATCATAATGTGGCAGTTGATGTTTAGCTTATAAACTTCCTAAAAAAATTGGCTTTGAATTATTACAGTAACTTAATTAATCAAACTGCATCTAAAACGTAATCAAAATGTAGTATAAAATGTAACAATCTATGAATGAATAAACATATTATCATAAATAAAACAACATAGTCCTTACAACATAGCGATACTCATAGTAGCTGAACAATGGACCAAAATGTCCGCATGGTTATAACTGCAAGAAATAATTACTTTTAAATTTAACTTCAACAGCCTTTTTGTTTCGACGCCTGTCCTTGTGAGTCTACCGTTCCTCGGGAGAGCACTATTTCCGCCAACCCAAAATGGAGTAGCGTGGTGGATTTACCTCCGATCCTTCTCTCCTACATGGAGAAAGAGGCCAGGCCAGAAGGATATTGCCAGCAGTAGAATGTGCAAAGCTGAATCGAGAAATTTAATTTTACTAAATCATACACTGTAAAATCTAATTCATTATTTTTGTTTTAGCAATTACCACGTCTATGGTTAATTGGTTGTAGATAACAAAAAAAAAAAGTGATAAATAATATATTGAGACACAGGATACAGTAAAAGAAACTGATAAATAATAAATTGAGTATTTGACTATTTTAGTTGCAGACTCTGTCTTCAGACTTTTTACCTACAATGATAAATTAGACTGTTAATAATGTGGTTGAAGTGGGAACCCCCAGCATCTCTTCATGGTTCGTTAAGTGACTCGTACTTGCTCTGTGGCTCTCGTGTGATAAATAGATCTTGTTTTCCTAAAAGCTTGCCCTAAAATTATATTAGAAAATACAAAAAAAAAAACTTTTGATAAAATTCCGAACAGCGTCATACAAAAGTCGTTTAAATCTTCGGAAATCATGGTGACAATTTTTCTATATGAATTCTATTTATACTTAATACTATTTTTTTATTACAGAGCCAAAACAATGACACAACGATATTTTCGATACTTTATTAATATTATCAACAGTAAAAATATAATTAAGTTTGCTCGCAAACGAAAAAAAACCGACTTCAATTACATCGACAAGTAATACAACGTAAGTAGACGAAAAAAATTAACAAATGCACTAGTCGTCACTACGATTTTCGGGTATCCCTTGATTTCTCTGGGATTCCACCATCAGATCTTGGTTTCCTTATCACAACACCACCCCACCCCTTGGGATATCTTTATAACAAAATAAGAATTATCAAAATCGGTTCATAAACGACCAAGTTATCCTCGAACACATATATACGGTCGAATTACTCAATTCCCTTCTCCTTTTTTGAAGTCGGTTAAAAAACACAATATAAGTACACTAAAACTTAAAAACCCTCTAGTTTTATTTTGTAAGTATCGTAAGGACTGGTTTTTAAATTGGACAGTAACAGATTGAGATATAAATTAATCAAAAGACAAAAACAAATAGGACTTGTGGGCTTTATTTACGTATTAAAAAAAAGTTAGTTTTTTGCGTTAATTCCTAAAACCAGTAGCTTAAGCACGAATTAATAATTAATAATAATATTAGCGTCGTTTTATTGACTAACTGCTTGGTAGGTTATATCTTCTACTCTGTCTTAGAACTAACATATGGTAATATAGGATTTTGTTTTTTTAAATATAATTGAAGTCTATCGTTCTTTTTAGTTTATCCTGGTCTATTTCGCGTGAATCGAGTGATACATCAACAAACTTTACCTTTAAGGGTCATTTTTTTTCTAGCGTTGTTTTAGAATTAAAACCGAATTGTGTTTGCAGTTTTGTCGAGCACCACACAAAGCTCTAGACTAGAACAATTTATTTGAAAATGTTCGGGAAAAACAATTAAACGTGTGTAGTCACAATCAATTCGAATCAGCCAATACGTAAAGGCGGGATACATTCGTCCGCAAAAGTGAATTTAGGCTTCGGGCTCCAGTTAAATGGTGATGAATATGCAAAGTGACATACGTGCTGCGCTGAATTTACATGGCACAAAACGATAATCCAGAAAAGAAATTTTGACAGCATTTACTGGCTTACTAAATGTATAAAATTTATTTAAATTTTTTATTCATTTTCGCATTCACTCGCAACGAAACCTGGGGCTGTATCAGTGATTTTTATTTAACATTAACTGACTTAATAGTAAAAATAATTGTAACGATTTCTAAAATTTTTCAATTTTTATGACATTTTACTAATTTAATAGTTTAGTTTTCGAGTTTAGCATTTGGCAACCTATTTATTAATTCATTCTAACTTATATAGATGTTCGTAGTAAATAAGATTTAGAAAAGTTTAGCGTTAAATTTATAAAAATTTAAAACAAAACAATAATATATTTGAGTTGTTTTGCAGTAAAAATGATTGGTATGTAATAAAAACTTGAAATAGTAAACTCATCTTTAAGAATAAGGAAGACAACATTAAATATAGGATTTCCAAAGCCATACCCCTAAAGTTCTAAAGGTAAAAGGGAACAAAGCAACAATAATCTTTCTGAAATGTTTTAATTTTAAGTGTTAAAAAATAAAATTAGAAACCTTACAAAATTCCTTAAATTCTATTGCAATTTTGTATTTATTTTTTAATGAGTTTGTTATGCAACTATCGCCTAGCTTTAATAGACAAATCTTTATAGATGTCGAACGACGATATGCCGATAATGACGAAAAACAAACTTTTCCTTTGAGTATAATGTTTATTCTTAACATACCTACTTTTATTTTTATTGTTTATCCTTGTAACGGCCGTAGTAGTGTTTTTCTTTAAGATAACGGCCGGATGGACCGCGGAATCTTAGTACGATAATAACGTTTGGAACTAACTTGGTATAGAAAACTTGATATAACTGACTTTTTATATTAGCGACATTTCGTCTATAGATTATGATTTTTTTTAGATATACATATATAGTAGTTTACTAAGCACAAAATAATTTTAAAAAATTTTCATTTTTAACAAATTTGAAAGTGGATTGTTCTTTTAATTGATTTTTCTTGTTAATAATCGTTTAAAATATTAGTAGATATTCAATACCATTTCACTTGATATTATTTTGATATTCTTGAGATATATATATATTGATCGTCTATTGAATGTGAAAAAATTCATATTATTATAAGTTATTAAAAGACTATGTACTAGTTATTAAAAAACTATGCAAATAACTCAAAAAGGACCTGGACACTCTTAAACAAATAATCTCAAAATAAAACAAAACTGAGTTGTGTTCCCTAGAAAATCATGCTACAATCAAAAAAATTACGGATAAGAGAGAAATTTATGAAATTTTTAATAAGTATTTCTCAACAATAGGTTCCAATTTAGCTGAAAATATACCAAAAAAAATCCACGATATATTTCACAATATCCATACAAAAAATAATTATAATTACCCTGAACTGTCGACATTAAAATCATGCACTACTAATGAAATTAATAAAATCATAAAAGACCTGGATTCTAATTCAAGTACTGGCATAGATAAAATTAGCACCAAAGCTGTAAAATGCTTACAAAATTTGTTTTCAGAAAAATTGATGCAATGTTTTAATAAACTCTTGTCTGAAGGAAGCTCCCTTGAATCACTAAAAATTGCAAAAATAACACCTATATGTAAATTTGGCCCTCAAACTGATCCAGGAAACTATCGGTCCTCTCAAAAATATTGGAAAAATTAATTTACAACCGCTTAACTACACACTTAGACTTTTTCAATTTCTTATCCGAACTGCAATGCGGTTTCAGGGCTAAAAGCAATACTACTACTGCAATCGTAGATCTGATAACAACTATAAGACAAAATATAGACAAAAAATACATTGTAGTCGGTGTCAAAGGTAGTGTTCTCAAAATTTTAAGATCTTATCTGCCAGATCGACTGCAGATAGTGAAAATTAGTAACGAAAAAAGTGATGCTTTACCTATTACTTGTGGAGTCCCACAGGGCTCAATTTTAAGACCACTTCTCTTCCTAATATATATGAATAGTATCGCAAATTTGAAACTACATGGTCATCTAACGTTATATGCAGATGATACATGTTTATTTTATTTTGAAAACAGAATTAATGACACTATCAGTCACGCACAGGAAGATCTAGATCTTTTAAATGATTGGTTTCATCATAATTTTGTTAACTATTATCACATTCGAAGGAGCACAATTTTACAACAAATCACCATCTCTAATAAAAGATGTAAGCTCAATTAACGAATTCAAATCTCGGCTTTCGCAATATATTCTCAATAACACTTTATCGTTAGAAGAAACCATTTAAAGTATTCGTTAACTGAGCATTAGGATTTATAAGACGACGATATGTATGTTTTATTGTAGTGTGTTGTTCTCATGTAAGTGACATTGTCTTTTTGAGAATAAAGTTCTTTAACCTTAACCTTAATATTAACTATAATATTATATTTAATACACAAGCAGTCATTTAAGATACGATAATATCAGAAAAAGATTGGGTCAAAAGTAATTCTAAAATTAAGTATCGATGACACAGAGAGAATAAGTTACAGTTGTATCAATAAGGAAAAGTTTTCTCTCTATATTGTTACCAATGAATGATACGACTATTATTGTTTTACTTGTTTGAGACAGATTAGTAGAAAGAATCATCTGAATATTATATTATTTATACATGCATTATATCCATTTAAAAATTAGAAAATATTTTCGCTTCCCAAAATTATAGAAGTTAAATATTTTAATGTTTCACAAACGACCAAATTGTGTTCCAGTGTCGTACAGACATTAGTTTCTTAGTTTTAAAACGTTACTAACAATTTCCTGGATATAAATCTGAAGTAAATCAATAATAATTATTATAAATTAACATAATATTATATACAAAATGATACTAGCAGATGAAGGAGTTTAGACTAGCGTAGTGCTGACTTTTAATAGGCTTACTGTTTTATTTCAAACTTATGTTTTACACACTTTTTTTAACAACATATACTGGGATAGGAAAGAACTACTTTTTTACTAGTAGAAACTCTATTAAAAATAATTTCATATCGTTTTTCTGTCTGTCATGATAAGGATTCTTTTCTCAAAATTTTTTGGATTATAGTTTAAATTTTTTAATGATAATAATAATAATCTTTATTGGATGCAATCATAATTCATACAATAAATAGATTACCCTGACTCCTGCACTAGTAGTACTGTGTTGCAGAAGCCAGTATCCTTCCCTTGATTACACGTAACAACAAGTTATGCCCTTAGGAATTAATTATTAATAATTTAATGGTACAAAAAAGAGCTAATATTATTACTTTACTTTTAAAATTAAAACATTTTTTTACTAAGATATTTAGAGATTTTTAGCAATAGTAGGAAAGGAAAAGAAAAAAAATCGTTTATTAAGCAGAAACAAAAGTCCGGTAAAATCTTCAGCATTTATTTGCTATCAAAACGTAGAGCCTTCACGCAGCTGTTGGTGATATTTTGTTATTAAAATAATGGAAATGAAACCACAAAATGGCAATTGCAATAAAATTAATTAAATTGAAAGAATAATTTGTAAAAATATGAATTAAAATTGGTCGTTATTACGAAATGAAAGCACCGACACCTGCAAATGATAATATTAAAAGTAAATAAAAATAAAGTAACACCACAAATTTTAAGACACTTCTTTAACGAATGGTATTTTAGTACTAATCATTACAAATATTATAACAAAAAATGTATAATTTATTTGTATTTAAAGTAACAGGAAATACGAATTAATAAACCAGTTTATTTTTTTTTTATAAATCAGATAAGAATATAATATACATTTATATTTAAGGTATTAAAAAAACGCAAAAATGTTCTTTTTCTTTAATACACATACAGATATAAATTCTTTTAATGCTATAAGTAGATAAAATTTCACAACTTTTAATAAGAGATATTGGATAAATTGTATTTATTTGTCTCATAGCGCTTTCATTCGTAAAAGCAATTGCCATGTGTCAAGGAAATACACACTCCAGTGAAGTAAACATTGCTTAACACAAGCCTTTGAATTAACATAGCACGTAATTGCTTTAATAGTAATATCCCTTGGCAGAGTCGGAGACGTAATCATATAAATATTAAATATATTTTAAATGAAAACTGGTGTCAACAATCCTGAACATTTTATGCTAGAAACATTTCATCAAAAAATGTTATGACTTTAATTCAGTTTAGCAAGTACTATCATGATATTATAACGCCTCAGCCTGTAATATCCTACTGCTGGACATAGGCCTGTTCCCCCATGTAGGAGAAGGATCAGAACTTAATCCACCACGCTGCTCTAATGCGGGTTGGCGGATGGATATATTCCCTACTATGATTAACGATCGCTACATGATAACAACCGGGACCGACAGCTTAACGTGCTCTCCGAGGCATGGTTGGGAAACCCACAGGGACTAACAACCAGACCGGAAATAAATATTTGTATAAACACAAATATCCATTACGAGCGGAAATCGAACCGGCGCCCATCGGTGTTTAGGCGCCGCCGACACGGCACACGCACCATTACACCAGAGCGGTCGTCATGATATAATATGTATATTAAATAATTGTGGAATTTAAATAATCGATAGTTTTTCGTTTTTCCCAAAAAAAAAAAAATTCGTTCGTTCAAATACCTGTAATTTTCTATAATCAGATAATATAATGTCACCAAATTTCCTTAAATTTTTTGCTATCTAAAGATGGTATGCTCTCTTTCTTAATTAAAATTTGTATGCTTATTATCATTAAAACTTTGAATAAAATTCTTTCTTCGTTTTCATTAACTGAAGTAGCAGCTTTATTTTACAAAAAAAAAAAAAAATACATAAATCTACTTAAAATCTATTATGTAACATTTTCCTTTAAATAATAATAAAATAAAATTTATCTTTCGTATAAAGACCCTTAAGTGTTACAATACTTTCACTAGATTATATAATCCATACTATATCAATAAAAGTTTCCCACTCGACGGCCCCAATAGGGGTTTCTGTTATGTTGGAAGTCCTGTACAATGAAAGGTATATACAAGAATAATAGCAGAAACTTTTAAGTTAATTTATTCGTCTATAATATATATTATTAACATATTAAATTTTAGAGACGATTAGGAGAAACAGAAGTAGCTACCAAACTTTTTGCTTGACTTGAAATATTTAAATTCTTTAACACTATAATAATAATAAAAATAGTAATAAACAATTTATTTGTAAGAAATGAAGTTTTATAGATGATACCTACACTTACAAAGCATCTCAAACATTTCACCTATGATGGGCAAGCAAATACATTATATTATAAATAAGTCATAAGAGCATTTTAGGCTACATCTTCTTCAATTACTTATCATTTTTATCACTGAGTTTTTATATCCATTGAAATGTTTTCATAAAACGGTAGAAAAATAAAAAAGTTATACTAATGAAGAAATAGTAATAAGTCCTCTTAAAATGTTCTACGAGAATGTTTTATAATGTTGCACTTATAAGTCGCGTAATTAACCTATGTGTGTTCACTCCAAATAGGTTAAAAGCTAGTGCATAACGCCAGTTGATACGATACGTACTGCTCGACGAATTCAGGTTTATTATATAAATAAAACCAAAATACAATACTGAACGGAAATTTTACATTTATGCTAAATGTATTTAGAACTCTACAAAATCACAAAACGAGGGTAGTTTGAGATTGTTGTATACGTTGCTTTGACATAAAGTTATTCCATTAACCAATGCTTAATTAAACACTGTATAACGTTTTATTTAAACTCAATTTTAAATCAGGAAAAATATTTTTAAACTAAAAATATAATATTTTTTCATTGGTTATTATAGCTTGTTTGAGGTACTTTAGAGAGCTCAAATGTTTAGCAGTTTTGAATACTAGTGCTTGAATGCTTTTTATTTGCCATTTTTTGTTGAGATTTTATGCACAACATATTTGTACACATACAACATTTAGAGGTTATTAAAGTTTTAATATTGGTTTTTTTTTTTGGCTTTGGAGCTGTAATGCCTGTCTGAAATCTTTGACACTGTAAGAGATGGATTAATACTTAAAATTGTTAAAGAATACTTAACGATATGCCGCTTAAGTGACAAAAACGTAACTGAAAACAAACAACCTAGCAGTAGAGCATAATTTTGGGAAGTTATACTACAATGGTGCGGTATAATGATTTAACTTAGTCATTGAGGAAGCCTTGCCCAGCGGTGGGTCGTTTACGAAATATTACCATCATATTACTTTTCAACGTGTAATATGACTTTAATATACAAGATTAGTCGTGCAAAAGGACAACCCAACATTAAATAATAAATGCTTTTAAGCCGGACATCATTAAATTCATCCTCTCTCAGTTTTCATAAAATCTCGTTATTCTTCCAAGAATCTATCTCACATTAACTTGCCCTACGTTTTCGAAATGTAATGGAATGTCGAGACGTTACGTAAAAAGCAAATATGTAAGGATTATACTCGAGAGACTTAACATCGACCCTTATATTTTTAGTGTTAGAATTCATAGTATCTATTTGTGTCACAGGGAATTGAGTTTATTTGTTTGAACCACGTAAAAATAAAGAAACGCTATAAGCATTTTTATCGTGTCTATTATTTCCATAGAGGTTAATATATAAGGTAAATTTACAGAACTATAGTACACATATAAATAGAAAAAAGAAAGAAACCACATTACATAATATATTAATAGTAATTTAATATATTCTTTTCATTAAATAAGGAATACCATTTGTAATAGGACAATAACAAAACAAACGTGTAAGGCATTTTAAATAATAAGGCCTTCTTGGAGTATAAATAATAAAATAATATTAATTTTATAATCAATAAAATAAATTGTAAACTAAAGTTGCTGATTGTAAAAGGTTTTTTTTTTTTTTTTTTTTAATTATAAATAGCATTAGCAATAGAATATAAACAAAATATTCAATTAGGAAAATGGGTGAGGTTCATTATTAACAGTTTTCTCAAACAAGGACTAAGTGTGAATGAAGCTTCCCTAACTGTTTATCCCGGATTACAGGAACCCATAAAACACGCTAAGCTTCTGTCAAGACTCCATAAACAAGCGGTGTTCCTTCGTATTCCGAGAATTGGGGCATATACTCGTAGTAACGGTAATACCATGTTAATATTATTTATAAAAAATATATTTTGAGTTTTAAAAGATTTGGGCATCCGATTATTGTTGATTTATCATATTTTTATACTTTCTAATTTTTTATCGCAGTTTTTTTTCAATTTTTTTTATACTACTAGGTCGGGAAACACGCGTACGGCTGATGGTGAGCCGGACAGTCCCCATGGAGGAGAAGTCTGGTCTTTTCACCGAGGCCAGCCTGTCGCTGGAGGAATCATGTTGCCTGCAGATCCGGGACCCTCCAATTAACGCGGCTGAAGGCTCCCCGCAGGGGTTTTGGTCGGTACGGCTGATGGTAAGCGATTACCGTAGCATTACGCCTGCAACACCAGAAGCATCGCAAGCGTGATTGCACAGGAATACAACACTGCATAAAAGCAATATTATTTAGTTTTGGTGTTTTGTAAATTCAAGGTACTTCAAGTTGCTTATTTGTATAACTGCAACTAACTATATAGATTTAAATAGATTGACTGGAAAATATATCTTCTAGAAATAATAAAAATACATATGTGAATACGAGACATTCGATAAAATATTACGTCAATGTTCCTTATATTATCTAAATATACAAAAATGAATTACCGAAGTGTATGTACGCGCATAACATCCGAACGAACCACATCGATTTTTTTAACAAAATTAATAAAAAATCGAAATATTCATGATATAAAAATATGGCTGGGTAAATCGGTTAGTTAATATTATATAGTATTCTAGCCTGATTTATTAGTTCACAAATTAAGTAATGATTAAAACATTTTAAGCCTGTTAAAAATATCACTAGATTTTATACAACATAATTGTGTTTGCTCCCAAACGAAAAAAAAACTGACTTCAATTACATCGACAACTAATACAACGTAGATCGACGAAAAAATAGTCAAGCAATTACACGTTATCAAAGATTACTCACTAAAGAATTTAGCCACCCCCTCTCTTCCCGTGGGTGTCGTAAGAGGCGACTAAGGGATAACAAGGTTCCACAACCACCTTGGAACTTAAGAAGCCGACCGATGGCGGGATAACCATCCAACTGCTGGCTTTGAAATACACAGGCCGAAGACGGGCAGCAGCGTCTTCGGTGCGACAAAGCCAGTACTGCGGTCACCAACCCGCCTGCCCAGCGTGGTGACTATGGGCAAAACACATGAGTTCACGTTATTTGTGGCGTAAACTTGTGGAGGCCTATGTCCAGCAGTGGACTGTATAGGCTGTAATGATGATGATAATGATGAAAGATTACTCAAAAAGCAGTTATTAGATCTCGATAAAATTTATATGTGACCACATGATAAACATCAACTTTCGATTAAATTAAAAATTATCAAAATCCATACACCCAGTAAAAAGTTATTGCGGATTTTCGAGAGTTTCCCTCGATTTCTCTGGGATCCCATCATCAGATCCTGGTTTTCTTATCACGGTACCAAACTAGGGATATCCCCTTTCCAAAAAAAAAAGAATTATCAAAATCGGTACAACCAGTAGAAAGTTATGCGGTATAATACAACGTAGGTCGACGAAAAAAGTCTCAAGTAAAAACGCATTATTAGATATAACTCAAAAAGTAGTTGTTAGATCTCAAATAAATTTAAATGGGACCAATTGACACATACCACCTTTCGATTAAAACAAAATTTGTCGAAATCGGTCCACACGGTCAAAAGTTCTGATGTAACATACATAAAAAAAAATACAGTCGAATTGAGAACCTCCTCCTTTTTTGGAAGTCAGTTAAAAACAGTCTACAATAAATACAATTTGTTATAATGAAAGACAGAATTTTGAACAGAAAATCGTTGTAGTTTAATAGAATCATTAATTATTCTCGAAGCGAAATGTAACTTTCAATTATTACTTTAAGAGAACAATGTTCAACTGTTTACGCATAATAACGATACGACTATCAACAGCTGAGAACGGTTCTAAACAGAAAACTTTACTGAGAAAATTTGCTGTTCAGTAACTTAAACTACACACGTTGTTAAGATAAAGTCTCAAACTTGAATTCCCATCCCCTTAACAGTTTAAACTTCTCCGTGATTCAGGCTATGATAATTAATTATCAGTTAAACTAACAGATAAACGATTTAAAAATAACTCATAATATTAGTATTTGGACTTTGTGTTCGGAAACCTGACGTTCGAAAATATGAAAAAAAAAACAAAATCCGTAACAACTAGCAACAGGCCTGTAAAATTATTTGTCTTGAGCAGACATCGATTCTTTTTAAATTAGTACGTCAATCAATTGTTGTGACTATTAAACCTATACATCGTTAAAACGTGAATAAAATACTTTTAAATTGACCAAAACTAATATTATAAAATTTATATTAATGTATCACCAATAGGACAATTAATATCAATTTGGGAATCCTAATTTAAAAAGTATGCCATTATTATCCCCCAAACACATATTCGACTATCGTATGAGTAAGTATCCTTTAGCAAATTACCGAAGTTGCCAAAGTGTGCCAATTCGTGACCGCGAGTGCAGAACTTCTCTCATATTTAATTTGGCACAGAGCTCACCCGCTGAGATTATTGTTACAATGTTTTAGTATCCTACTTTTGTTCGCTAATTTCTCGCTCCTCAAATTAACTAATTTTTATCGATGTCTTTCATTTTGATAAAAGTTTGACGCTACATTTTTGAAAGCAAAAGCACGAATCAATTACTATTCCGTTGTTCAAAATTCCAAGCAATTTTTATTTAGATTTTTATATCTATATACTAAGCCAAGTTTTTAATATTTTAATTTAAACATGGAAAAAAAAAAGAAATACACAAAACTAGGACAATGTTTATACTATTTGAAATTCAAAATGGAACACAGACTATTAAAAACGAATTCCAAAACCAAATAGTATTTGACCGTGTAAATTGTAATACTAGATTTTCTTTAGCCAATTTTTTTACAAGTCTAAATATATGGCTATTTCATGAGAAATATTTGGCCAAGTTTCAAGTGGGTAGTTGAAGTTTTTTTGGTCTAATTTGTAGCAGCCATGAATTTAATCCCAGTGGTATCTTGCAAGCAATCTGCACTAATAGGCGAAGTTGGTTGTTAGGTTTGAAGCTTACTTGGCTTATCGCTGATCGTTGAAACTGTTGTAAAAGTGTACAGTAATAAATCATTTTTGACTGAATCCTGATTATTTTTATGAGGGCGTCCTGATTTTTTTAATTCAGCATTTTATTAGAAACTCTTATATTTATTAACTGTTAGGAGTTGTGTTTTGTTTTTTGTTAAATGTTTATTGTAGTTGTAATTTTATATGCCATATTACTTATGTACACTGTTAATATATATAAAAACACTGCGTATCCCAACGCACTGGTAAATATTATATACCTACCTTAATAAATATAAAACGAAGCTATGTGTGTTAAAAAAAAAACTAATTACACACAAAAGCATAAAAAATTTCAAGTCGTATACTCGACATTTTCATTGCTAATAAACGACCCAGTTGAAAAAAAAACTCATGAACATTCTAGCGTTATGGAAAAAATTATTTCCGCTATATAATGTTAGTGATCATAAATATTAAGCTATCTCAATCTTGTAATATTATTCGTTAATTGAATTCCCTTTGAGTTCGATTCGGTTATATGAAATAATGTCACGTCAGCATACCATGATATCGTGTTAATCGCTTACAAATTACAAAAGTGGACTTGAATTGACGTTAAAATCTCGATCATAAAACTCAGTGAATTTTTACAAACTTAACATTATTATTGTTTCTGATTTTATTTTTAAAATAATTCTGTAATACATTTTTACTATAGAATTATTAAATATTGTGTATTAAAAGAACGTACTGTTGCTTGGAAGTCGATAATTTAATATAATATTTATATGGTAAATTAGTAGCACTAGTATACAGTTATGATTTTATATTTGTATGAAACAATTATAGAAAAAAAAAATTAAAATTACCTAGTTGTATTTTGATTTACAATAAGTTAAGTGACAGATAGGATTACATATTTCGTGAATAATAAATAGGAGTATTTTGGCCAATATGTGATAGGCAAGTGATGCGCTAAAGTTTCTGACCTCAGGTGCCTCTTCACAAGATATTGACACCTTTGCTAAATTCTTTGGTAAACTGATAACAAAGAACATTAATTATACCAACTATAAGTAATTATTTATTTTCTAGTAACGTACATAGTTTATTTTATTAGTAGTCACGGGTTTGATGCCCGCTCATGACAATTTGTACATTTCATACAGATAATTCTCATAATTACGGCAATGGTCTTGTCTGTTTTTAGCCAACTGGCACACGATTTCCTAAATAAAATACCTGACAATTGACGGCCCCTAGCAGGATTTACTCTTGTCTTATTTATATGTCTATTTTATTTCAAAGAAGGCCATTAAAATGAGGTTAAAATTTGTTATCATAGAAAATAATTATTATAATACAGTTTCGGTACCCAAAATTTCATCGAAATCAAATGAACTGTAACGACTTGATTGTTAAGATTTTTTATATAACAACAGAAAACGTAACACTAGATTTAAAAATAAATATTTTTAAGTTTCAACCGTAAAAACTACAACCTTTGTTTCCTAATATTTAATTTCTTTTTACAAATAGAAGTGTTATTAGCTTGGATTAAAAATATAAAACGCTTATCGAAATAATTTATAAAAAAATCATATCTTTTATAGTTAATTTAATACCTGTTCAATAAACTCAATAATTTCCGGTAAAAACCATAAGCTATTAAAAGGTGCGGAAGAAAAACTAAATGAAATCATTTAATACGTACAAGCATATTAACATCCCATTCCGTTAGCGGTACATCAAAGGCGCAACTGCATTTCATTTCTGCAGCAACCAATAAACTGAAGCCTTTTCGAATGGAGATATTACTGTAATGGATTTCTAGCGAGATTCGAAAAAAAAAACACCAGTTCATCGGAAAAGGTGAATTGTATTACAGTCAAAGCGCAATAAGGCTAGAATTCATCTTTAATGTTGATTGCTCTTTAGGATCCGTTCATTTAAAATGGCGTGTTTGAAAAAAAAGCTTCATAATAGAGCTTAAAAGCTTGTTTGTTTGATCGTGCTAATATACGGATTTTCCAGTTCGATTATATAAATTATTTTTTCTTTAGTTAGCCTTTTTATTTTTATATAATAGAATCTAAAACGGGATTCATAGAAGCGAAGACGTCTCCTTAATAAAGACGGGTTAAGCCCTAAGGGTCGTACCCTGTGGGTAATGTAGTACATTTATATTTTTTACATTAAGGCCTAAATATCTTTGTAAGCCTAGTTTGATTTGTTGATATAGTTTTTTTGCTTATCTTTAAATCTGCCCAGAAATATATGTTATTCTTTTTATAATAAATCGGTATCTTATAAGAACTGTCTCTTTGATGTTAATTATTCATGTATCTTTACAAAAACTTTTGTGTATGAGGTATGTACGTGTCTTACTTTTCAGTTTCAAGCATATGCAAATATATTTGCTAATGTAAACATTTGTAAAACATGGTTTCAGTCTCGCCATATCAATAAGCACAATGTCTTAATTTAATACGGCGAATATTTTGTATATACATAGGTACATATACATACAGGTAGGATAATCAATATACCCTTTATCTCTTTAAAATCTATTAGTAATATCTTGTATCTCGTTTATAAATCTCTGATATCCGGCAGAGATAATATTTAAAGTTTTGCATAAATATATTTTTACCTATCAATATCAATAAAATATTTTGGAACTTAATATACCATGTTTAACCTCAAGCAATCACACATACGACAATAACTTCTACTACTTGATTAAGTCTATTGATATTCTAAATTTAACCATCACTATCTCTGTTTAGATAGTCACCAAATCAACCGGTAATCGCATGTAGCTGGATTACCCTTATCATATATTAATTAAGTTTGATTCAATTACATCTAGACATTACTAAAGAATTCCCTTTTGTAACGAAGATAAATTGATTACGTAAATCAACAGTACATCAATTATATATATCATCATCATCATCATCACAGCAGCCTTTCGCAGTCCACTACTGGACATAGGCCTCCACAAGTTCACGCCAAAAATGGCGTGAACTCATGTGTTTTGCCCATAGTCACCGCGCTGGGCAAGCGGGTTGGTGAAAGCAGGGCTGACTTTGTCGCGCCGAAGACGCTGCTGCCCGTCTTCGGCCTGTGTATTTCGAAGCCAGTAGTTGGATGGTTATCCCGCCATCGATCGGCTTTTTAAGTTAGTCGTTTAGTCGCCTCATACGACAACCACGGGAAGAGAAAGGGTGGCTATATTCTTTACTGCCGTAACCACACAGCAGCAATTACATATATAGGACATTATTTAGGCAGGAACGTAGTGCGTTAAAATGCAAATCAGGTTTCGGACCTATTGTATGCAATGAACGTATATATATTATAATATTATTCTAATTAAGTTCTGTGTTTTTGATAGGAATGCAGCGGAATAATTTTAATAAATAAACATTTTCTTAGTTTACAACTTTCTGGATTTTTCTTCTTTATTTTACGTTAAAGAAAAGTTATTGAATTTAAAACACGTTTAATCCTAATTGCGTCGTATTTTCGGTTCAGAATAAGGCTCTGTAAACGAAGAGATTTTTCAGTAAAAGGTACGAAAATTCTATTCCATTATAATTCTATCTTATCTATCTATTCTTATTTACGTATGCGCTCCGTTGCTGCTCCTTTTGGAATCACCCAGATCTTTTAACACAAGTAGACAACTTAATCAAAATTAGCTTAGAATCGATTATTAATATGCAACTGAACGAGCAATCTTGGACCCAAGCATCCCTACCTATCCGTTATGGTGGTTTAGGGATTCGCAAAAATATAGGAAATAGCAAAAAGGTTATTCGACGTCACAGGAGACCGAAGAGCTGGCAGCTACTTCGGACAAAGAATTAGTCTAGCTATTCAAAGGGGGAACGCTGCCAGTATCTTCGGAACCTTGCCTAAAGGGACTCCTTTTAATAATATTTTTTAGTTATTATATTATGTATATATATACTTAAGGTTTTATTATTAAATGTTTAGTTACACTCTATCTATACATGATATTAGCTATACTAACTTTTCGCTTGCAGCTTCACCCGCTTAGACTACAAGATCTTGGCTGTTCTTCCGCTAAAATATAGCCCTTTGTCGTTTAGTTATATAGTAGTAAAATATAGTTCTGAAATATTACATTATTACAAACATTTAGAAATATAAAGTTAGAAATATTTAATCTTTATAATATTAGTTAAGACTTTATATAATTCGTGAAAGAACAAATCCCGTCGTCGTAAGAATGTTGAAGAAATACCGTAACCAAATAAAAAAGAGATTACACACAATTGAGTTTGAAAAAAGTAAAACACAATTTGAATCTATAACTTATACAATAGAGCTAATACGGAACCAATTCTAGAAATAAATGCAAACCAATGGAATCACCTCATTTTTTTTATAAAATTTGATCATACCTTACTGCATTCGACATAATTTATTTTTTCACCGTTCTGTTACTTAAAAGACATTAATTTCTGTTACAAATAGATTTGTGACATACGTTTTGTAGACGACCGCTCTGATCTACACCTGATAGCGATCGTTACACATAGTAGGGAATACATCTGCCAACCTGCATTGGAGCAGCGTAGTGGATTAAGATTTAATCCTTCTCTTACATAGGTAAAGAGATCTATGCCCAGCAGTGGGATATTACTGGCTGATGCGATACGTTTTTTTTTTACATATACTCAGAAAAAATATATAAATGTTAAATACCATTGAGTTATAGGTACATATACGAGTATAAATGATTTTATGTAGTATATATTATAAAATAAAGTAATATTTTGTATTATTTGTTGCTAATGTAGGCAAAACTTACATGCATTTGTTTTTAAATAAGATGAAAATTTTACAATATTGTATTAAAAATCAATAGTAGTACAATTGTATTCAATATCATCTGTAAACTTTATCAAATCAGTATAATTTTATTGTATAATAACGTCTGTTATTTATTTATTTTTACATTTCAACAACACTGTCAATTAGAACAGATCGAATAAATAAGTACGCCTTCTGACGGAGCAAAATAAATCTTGTAAGCGTGCAACTAAAACTAATTTCTTTTAAACTCTAATATATAAACTACAAGAAACCTCAAAAATGTTTTTACGAAAAATCATATTATTATACATCAATCAAAACTCTATTACACAAATTTTACTACCACTTCTTACCTCTATTACATAATTGTGTTTGCCAAACAAACGAAAATAAATAACTTCAATCACATCGACCAGAAATACAAAGTAGGTAGACGAAAAATAGTCAAGTCAATACGCATTATTAGAAATAACTCAAACAATACTCGTTATATATCCATCAAATTAAAAGAATATCATGTTACAAGCACTAGATTTAGATTAAAAAAAATAATCATTGAAATCAGTTTTCCCGGTAAAAATTTATGAGATATAATACAACGGACAAATACGCATTATTAACGATAACTCAGTAACTCAGTAACTTGTCAGGTCGCAAATACAATTTAAATGGGGCCACATTATATGCACCACCTTTCGAAAAGAAAAAAACATCGAGGTCAGACCACTCGGACATTTCTAAGGTAAAATATATAAAAAAAACAGACGAATTGAGAACCTCTTGTTCTTTTGAAGTCGGTAAAAAAGAATTCTCGTAAGCGAAGCGAAAATAACTTATTTATTTCGGAATGAGGTTCCAACAACTTATTTAGTATACAAAACATTCGCGATAAAATTTCGCGTATCTAATCGAAGAGCACATAAAAACATCCATATCTTAATATGTGTATCCTATATTCTTATATCTTGGAGAAATACACATTATACTGTCTATACACAAATAAATAAAAATTGATAAAATAACCTTGATTTTAATACAATAATGAGTGACGTAATACGAACAGTTTGATGGCGCTGATTTTTATGTTGTTGCATTTTGATTGATGTGTAAAAGGACAAAAAAGTACAAATATAAGAAAATCTAAAAGTAGTGCTTATAACGAATATAGTGATGTTTTAGGCTGCTTAATTGCGTTATTTTTTTAATTTTAGAGTCATATTTATATCTAAAAATACGCGAATAATGTTATTTTTAAGATAAATATGAATATATTGTGATTTTTTTGACTTCGCGAATCACTTCAATTTAATCTAATATCAAAAAAAATAATATTTCGTAGTTCTGATTTAGACGTTCCCTTTAGAGATAGGAATATGTAAAATATTATACAACAAGTATTTTAAATTTACTGACAGCAAATTACTCAATTACAAGTGACCACCATTATATCGATTTTTCATAATTATTGAGACACGGTATTTGAACATTGTTAATTTGAATTTTAGTAAACGATATTAATTCTACGCCAAAGTTTTTTTAGTTTGCAACTTTTTACATCATAGTGCACTTGCAAATTGTTTTAGAAGAATAATATCGACGAAGACGAAAAAAATATTACGTGTCTTTATTAGAAAAAGTATAACAGTTGGGCTTTCAGTTGGCTTGAATGAAAGATTTTTTAACCAAAGGTAATTTGACGTCACTATCAATTTCTTTTATAAGAACGTATTAAGTAAAAATGTCGAACTTATTGTGTCCATAACTTTTCAAAATTTCACCTCCTATAATATGAATATTAGAGCCTTTGTAAAGACATCTTTTGTAAAGACAGGGGGGCAAAACTACACATTAATAACCTTATTTTACAAAAAAACACCGCTGTATTTAACAAGAAACATAAATCATCAATTCGTTCCATACTTTGAAAAATTTCACGTATCCCGGCTTCCAAGAGCCACTTCAGTAGAATCAACATAATCCGTCGAGAAAAATTACCAAACGCTCTTCGCTCATACTCCATATCCTCACCATATTTTCCGCATATAAATTAACTCATAACTCAGCGGAATATTCAGGTCAAGCTATGTTAAATCATTTGTATATGAGGTGAAGACTCAAGTTGTTTCTGTCAACTACCCTCATTTAACTTATTAACTTAGTGTTATTCACGTACAATTGCAGAAAGATGTTATTTAAGTATAATGATATTAAATTGAAATTTACACACATTATAATATATTAAGTCACTAATTTTCCATATATGCGACAAAATTTTACAATACTAATCATTACATAGTATAAAACAAAGTCGCTTTCCGCTGTCTGTATGCTTAGATCTATAAAACTACGCAACGGATTTTGATGCGGTTTTATTTAGTAAATAGAGTGATTCCAGTGGAATGTTTATATGTATAATACATGCATAAAATAGTATAGTTTTCGCAACCATGTCAGGCCGGGGCGGGTCGCTAGTTAGTAATAATAAATAAAACATGATGCCTTATAATATGTACGATTTTATTTTTGTGTTACCCACACATTAGGAATTAACCGCACCACGGTTCGCTTAAACCGAATATAAAGTCATCATATCAAAAATTTCGATCTAGCGGGTACATCGTTCCATAGCTTAATTGACTAGAGCGCCAACACGGTCAGTCGGAGTTCGATCGCCGGTGTAGCGGTCAATTTTTGATATGATATTCAAAAATGTTTAGAATTCCTAATGGCGTCTAATGTTTAACGTGTGAAACAGAGATATCGAAATATTTAAGACAACATGAATGAAGTTAGTCAATATTATATTTTAATTAGGAACTATAATTAAAGTCACAGAAGTAAAAGTAAACATAGTAAAGTATGACGTTAACGTTAAAACAACATAATTATTCACATATGAAATGGTGTTCCACGAAATTCTCACTATAATGGATTGCTGTTAAAATACACTCGGGTAGACAAACAGACAATTACTAAATTGAGACGAGTTAAGCTGTCCCCACTTTATAACAAAGTTACGAGGCTCCAGCGGCCAATTAATTTTGTTTCACGTTCTGTTTTAGATTTTAATATTTGTGATTGTGTCTTTATTCTGTTTAAACCTCGGCACGGCTTACGTATTTTAATTTAGTTCTAAATTTGAATTTTTTATTCTAAATATTTGACAATATCGAACTAAGTGAAAAATGAGTTTTAATTCGACTGGCGATAATGTTATTGTTGAAGATTGATGGTACTTACAATATTTTAAATTTAAAATTATTGCTGACGTTAAGGCGTGTCGAGTTAATACGTCTTTGAAAATGGAGTTGAAAACGATGAACTCAAGAACCGGAATGAATCCTCAAACTCAATCCGAATAATCACCGTTCTTCTAGATGGAATCGAATAAATTCAAGGGTTAACGCTCGTTCAAGATAGCCTTTTAAACGTCCAGCGCAGTCCGCACTTTGTAGATTGTTACCCGCAGTTTTCTCAAGTGGGGTTCAGACCTCATTATTTTTTGAGCAAAGCATTTGCAACACAGCGCTTTCGTTGTTTGCAAGTGGGCGAGTTCTTTTTGACGCCGAGCCTTCAATTGTTGTAAAGACCGAAATAAAATTATACGAAACGTTTCCACCCCTGCATAATTATTTACACTGTGAATGAATTTACGCTGTTATATTATAATTGTTCATAATAGCTTAGTCCTTTAGAAGCTTGCATTAATATTTCTAAATAGTTCGGGACTAAAAAATCATTATCTTTAAAACTTTCTACAATAGATATTCGACTTATTTTAATAGCTTATGATTTTTAAATGAAAAGATTTATATTAAACAAAATATAAATTTTAATATTCTTTAAGCGTTCCGGATATTATGTCTTGAATGTCTTTATAGATGGGAAAGCGGGGATTCCAATCATGCTACTATCTTTGTATAGACGAACAAAAGAATAAAAATCACTGTAGAAGAGGAGAAATGATACCGATAAAAGTTGCAATTCTTATTTAAAAGAAACGCCTAGAGGTTGAAATGTCCATAAAATTATTTAATGGAATAAGAACTTTGATGAACAAAAGATAAAAAAAATTTTAAAGGTTTGTAGCATAATATATTCTTACTAGCTGACCCCGCAAACGTTTCTTTGCCATATATGTTATTAACCCGCTTAATCCCCCCCCCCCTCCTTATAACTTAGAGGTATGAAAAATACATGTTGGTCGATTCTCAGACCTACCCGATATGCCCGCAAAATTTTATTAAAATCGGTCGAGCCGTTTCGGAGGAGTTCAATGTTTAACACCATGACACGAGACTTTTATATATTAGATTAATATTAGTTAAACTGTTTTACGCCGTTTGACGCCGCGTTGGCGCAACGGTTTCAGCCATGCGTTGTACCTGTTGCGTTGGCGGTTGCGGGTTCGATCCCCGCACATGAAATCATTTGTATTGGCCATACAGGTGTTTGCCGTGGTCTGGGTGTTTGTACAGTTCTTGTGGGTCTCCCCACCGTGACTCGGAGAGCACGTTAAGCCGTCGGTCCCGGTTGTTATCATGTACACCTGATAGCGATCGTTACTCGTAGTAGGGAATATATCCGCCAACCCGCATTGGAGCAGCGTGGTGGATTAAGCTCTGATCCTTCTCCTAAGTGGGGAAAGAGGCCTATGCTCAGTAGTGGAATATTACAGGCTGAAGCGTTGAAACTGTTTTAAAATTTCGGTATATTTAAGCCTTATATTATACCCTAATTATCTACAATATATGGCTGGCGTAATTTAATTTAGCTTTTTGGCGTAAAACAAATCACGAATGCGACAGCAACAAAATTAAAGAAAGGGTATAATGTTTGTCAAAGACTTATGGAGACAAAAGTAAATAAGAATAGGCTAAAAAGAGCTTAAAAATAGAAAAGCATTATTCGAATCGTATGAATGAAACTAAGAACTGCCTGGTTAGCATCTTCTACGTAAATCGTTGTGTAAATTAGATAAACTAAAATTGTAATTAGCATGTTTTAAAAATACTTAAAAGATTTTTAACAAAGAAGACGGCCTCGAATTTTTAATTTTTTTCTAATGAATTCTCTTACTAATGTGTACTCTTGAACACTAACGTGTTACAAGTTAAATAAACGCTTGCTTTACACGTTTCTAATTAATTTAAGCCGGAGTTAGTTGCGGTGACAAGTGCCTCAATATCTCACGAGTAGCAAGTAGTCGATGTGAAAAGGGTATTAAGTGCTGCCGGCTTTAATCTCTAATTTTGGTTCGTAGTAAATAAAGCTTATTTAAAAAATCTTATCTCTTACATAATCTAAGATAAATTTTATTAAGCGGAATTTCATATAATATATTAAGTTTATTTATAAAGTTATCTATATCTTGCAACGTAAATATCGTTACCGGTCTTACAAAATTAGAATTACATCAGAACTTTTAAGCGTGTGGATCGATTTCGACAAATTTTTATTTAACCGAAAGGTGGTGTATGCCAATTGGTGCCAAAGTTGCAAATGCATCAGCTAATTTTATTTTACTAATAAAAATTGCCACAAAACTAAATTAATGATAAAAAAATTTAAAAAATTGGGGTAGTAAGTTGATAACGGTAACGAACATTGATAAGTATAAATTCCAGTATGTTATGGAAAAAAATACGAATTCGGCCAAATAAACTCCTAACAATATCTTGAAGGGCACCATTTTTTAGGGTTTAGATTAAGGACAAAACGTTGAGGGGTCGTGTCGTGGAATTAATGAGGCGATTTGTCTGCGGGCACAGTAACAGCATCGCGGTATTCAAATTGAAAGGAATTCAATTTATTGGTACAGTTAAGATGGCAAAGGTTACCGAGCTCGAGTTTATTATACAGCTTTTTAATATGGATGACGCTTAAGCATTTTTTCCTTGTTTTATTTCACTGTGTCTGCTTCTACCTATGTCTTTTTCATCTACTTTACTACCACGATATTGTTAAATTTTTATGGTTAAGCAAAAAACTAGTTCATTTGCATTGATATTTTTGACTATTGACTTCGGTTACAGCTAATAATAGGTCTTAGCATTACATGTTATGAAAAAATAATATTTCATGGATACTAAAATAAAACATCAGTTAATTCATTCATTCGCGTTGATATTTTTGGCAATTGGCTATGGTTCATTAATGTCGTGCTATTGAAGCGTGACATTTTCAACGTTTGGTAGTTCGGTAGTTAGTTTTTAATAGCCCAGTTATCGAGAAAGACTATACTGGCATCAAGCTACAGTCAATAGCACATACATACATACATTACAGCCTATGCAGTCCACTGCTGGACATAGGCCTCCACAAGTTTACGCCAAAAATAACGTGAACTCGTGTGTTTTGCCCATAGTCACCACGCTGGGCAGGCGGGTTGGTGACCGCAGTACTGGCTTTGTCGCACCAAAGACGCTGCTGCCCGTCTTCGGCCTGTGTATTTCAAAGCCAGCAGTTGGATGGTTATCCCACCATCGGTCGGCTTCTTAAGTTTCAAGATGGTTGTGGAACCTTGTTATCCCTTAGTCGCCTCTTACGACACCCACGGGAAGAGAGGGGGTGGCTAAATTCTTTAGTGCCGTAGCCACACAGCAATCAATAGCAGCAAGGCATCAATCAAAAATATTTGTTCCTCTAGATAGCGGAACTAATAGGGTGAAAATTAAAAACTTCGATACAAATGAACTCGATGGAAAAGTGATTACAAAATATGATAAGTAATCTTCTTGCAAATTCAATAACATCACTAAAGGTTAATTTAAATTATTTCGTGGAAAAAGGATCGTTGCAGTTTGGTTAGAAATACATTCAAAGCATACAAATACGTATTAAAAAGTTTAATTTCTTGCAAAATAAAGCAATGTATTAATAGTAAGTGTACGTAAATCAGAACTTAACCAAATATCCAATATTTCATATTAAGGTGTGAGCGTAGCCAAAATTATGTTAGTTGATACATCGAATATTCTGGAACAGACTAAGTTCGAGGCATTAGCTAATAGAATGGAGTGGTAACAGGCACAGTTGCAGTTTACGATCGAATTGTAATCATAAACTTCCGAAGTATTAATAGTAGTCTGACCATCCGTTGTTACCGGTGAAGCTAACGAGGTTTTCATTATATCTTCTATCTCCTTCACTCGTGAAGAAAGATCGAATAAAAGACGAGGTTAGACGCTTCGTTTTGTGGTTGTAAAAGGCATTAGTGTTTCCTCGCTTTGTAAAGTAAAAACGATTGAAATGCAATTTCATAGTAATTTGTACTGTGGCACTTTGTTTACTCGCTTTCTTTGAAGCTCATTTTTCATCTCAAGGTTGTCTTTTCGCTATTATTAACTGTTTAATTTAAATTTGTTATATTTTTCACTTCGTTTTCTTTTATATATATATCCGTATTTGCATTCAGCCTGTAACATCCCAATGTTGAGCATTAGGCTTTTTTTCTACATGTACGAGAAGAATTGGAGCTTAATCCACCACGCTGCGCCACTGCGGGTTGTCGGATATATTTTCTACTATGAGTAACGATCGCTATCGGCTATTTATGATAACAACCGGAACCAACGACTTAACGTGCTCTCCGAGGCACGGTGGGGAAACCCCACAAGTTCTAAATAACTTATATATTATCTTCTGTCTCATTCAGACATCCAAACCGGAAAGAAACATTTATACCATAAATATCCCAAGCGGGAATCGAACTCGCAAACCATCGATGTTCATATGTATTCGTTAGTATATATGTATATCATAAATTTTATAGTAAATTGCGGTTGATTTATAAAATAATGTATTGTGTTGTATTATATTACAATTATATAAAATTAATGCAAAATACTAATACAAATAAAATTAAGCTAAATTTATTTTACAAAAACAATTGTAATAGTTTTATATAGCCCTTTATATTATATAAACAAAGTTTGAAATATAATTAAAGAGTAAGGTAAAATATACAATTTCAAGTTTCATTGCTTTGAATTAATAAATTAATGTATTCTTAACGTTAAACGTTTTGTAAAGAAGGATAACTATTTTTTTGATAAACTCAGTAACGAATAAACTAGTACGATTCAGTCTTTATTATCCAACTGTTGAGCACAAATCTCTTACTCCATGTAGGAGAAGGATCGGAGCTTATTCCACCATACTACTCCACTGCGCGTTGGCGGATATATTTCTTCTATGGGTAATATACTAGGACAGATATTTAAATCTGTAAGAAATATTTGTACAAATACGAATATTAATTCCGAGAAGGAATCGATCATGTGATGCAAGCACCACTTCACCAGAGCCGCTGCGATACAAGGAGCTGGCATTAAAAGGTAATTTTCTTGACAATAGTATTTGCTAAAGGCCAGTTAGAAATACAAAAAAAAAAAAAGATTGATGAATAGAAAGCTTCATTGAGGATAAAAAATTGTGAAAGCATCTGTGCGTATTCCATCCAGTGTTTTATATCAATCTACAGTAATTTCTGTATCCTTAAATTTATTTTAAAAATAAAGAATTAAAATCTATATTTCTCAAACATTTCACCAATATTAATACCACCCATTTACTTTGATCTTACAAATGCACTACACAGGATTTCTATACAACTTTCTAGATCTCAAGAGCAAACATCGAGAGAGTATTCTTTAGACGACACACAAACAACTTTTCCATTACGATTTCTATCATTGATGAAAATAGTTCACAATTAAAACTGAACCTTACGTTCAATAAAATAAACCTTAAAGTTGAATTCAGAAAGGAATACAACGTAGTAAAGGCATCATCTTTCGACAAAGGATTAATTGTAATAAGTCTTTGAGTTAGGAATTCTGCAAAGATTCCTTTGCAACGGTCTTGGCGAATGTAAACGCTTTATGAGACCCCGCGCCAGGGTAGTTGACTTAGCTTGATTGGCAAAACACTTTCCATTACGTATAGAAATAAATTTCATTTCTAATAAACATCTCAATTTTCATTTTATTTTCACTGATATTAAAACTGACTACTGGTGCTGTGTGGCTACGGCACCAAAGAATATAGCCACTCCCTGTCTTCCTGTGGGTGTCGTAAGAGGCGACTAAGGGATAACAAGGTTCCACTACCACCTTGAAAGTTAAGAAGCCGACCGATGGCGGGATAACCATCTAACCACTGGCTTTGAAACGCACGGGTCAAAGACGGGCAGCAGCATCTTAGGTGCGACAAAGCCAGCCCTGCGGTCACCAACCCGCCTGCCCAGCGTGGAGATTATGGGCACCACACATGAGTTCACGCATTTTAGGCGTGAACTTGTGGAGGCCTATGTCCAGCACTGGACTGCAATAGGCTGGAATGATGATAATGATGATGATTAAAACTGAATTTTAAACTACAATACTAGAGATTTTACTGGATTTCACCAATCTTGAATTTTTTTCCAAATAAATAAGCTTCCTAACGCATAGAAATGTTTTCAAATCGTAAAGAATAAACAGAATTAAGGGCGTACAAACTATGAAAAATATAATATTACTACGGATGTACGTCTGTTGACGACCGAAGGTACTGAATAAGATGTCCCTTGCAGCTGTTACACTGACCTAAGATAAGAAAACAGAAAAATAGGACGCGTTATTCTTAGTTTAAGTTATTTTGATAAAGTAGTAATCTGCAACGGTCATAATTATAATATACTAGCTGTGCCCGCGGCTTCGCCCGCGTTGATATCAGTGTGTCACAAAGTTTTCCCAGCAAACTTTCAGTGAAACTATTATCAAAATCGGCTTAGCCGTTCCGTAAACCTTCCTCTTGAAGCCCTCTCTCCATTGGTGAAACCGCATGAAAATCCGTTCAATAAATTTTAAGGGCATCGATCACATACACTTTTGGGGACATTGTTTTATAATACACTAACTGTTACCCGTGACTACGCTCGCATGGTTATGAAGATATGCATTACTATTAAGATGTTTAACGCAATTATTTTTTTATTTCAGTCACTTGAAATGCTTATCACACTGGGTAACTTTTTAAAAGCCACAATTTAGTAAAATTTTATAGTTATATTTATAAAACATACACCACATTTTTAGTTTTATTTTCAGGCTGCAGTATAAAAAACCTATCAGGCAAACTTATAGCTGTTGTAAATGTTTCATACAAACTATCAACCCCAATTACACCCCCTTAGCGGTGGAATATCGCAAAATCCGTTCTTAGCGGACGTCTACTAACTATAATCTACCTCCCTGCCAAATTTCATCTTTGTCCATCCTGGATGGATGGGACAATCCAGCGATTTTTGAGTTCTCGCGATGAGTGAGTCAGCGACGTTTCTTTTTTATATATATACATTGCTATGCATTATTTAGACAACTCCTCACCATCTATAGAGCATACATTTTAAATTTCAAACCTCTTACTTCAAAAATATAGGATTTTCATACAAACTTCCAACCCCCGTTTTATCGCCTTGGGGGTCGAGTTTCGTAAAATCAGCTCTTAGCGGATGTTTACGCCCTATAAGGAACCTACCAGCCAAACTTCAAGTTTGTGGCTGTTATAGTTTCGGAAATTTCGTGATGAGTGAGTCAACCAACCATCCCCCGTTTTAACCCCAAAAGAGAGTTGATTTCTAAAGATACATTATTTGGACACGTCCTCACCATGAATGGAGCATACATTTTAAATTTCAAGTCTCTTACTTTAAAAAAATCGGACTTTCATACAAACTTCCAACCCCCGTTTTATCCCCTTAAGGGTCGAGTTTCGTAAAATTCGTTCTTAGCGGATGTCTACGCCCTATAAAGAACCTACCTGCCAAATTTCAAGTTAATAGCTGTTATAGTTTCGGAAATTTTGTGATGAGTGAATCAACCTACCATCCCCCGTTTTAACCCCAAATGGGAGTTGATTTCTAAAGATACATTATTTGGATACCTTCTCGCCATCTATAGAGCACACATTTTAAATTTCAAGTTTCTTACTTCAAAAACATAGGACTTTCATACAAACTTGCAACCCCCGTTTTACCCCCTTAGGGGTCGAGTTTCGTAAAATTCGTTCTTAGCGGATGTCTACGTCCTATAAGGAGCCTACTTGCCAAATTTCAAGTTTGTAGATGTTATAGTTTCGGAGGTTTCGTGATGAATGAGTCTACCTACCATCCCCCGTTTTAACTCCAAAAGAGAGTTGATTTCTAAAGATACATTATTTGGTCACCTTTCTACCATCTATAGAGCATACATTTTAAATTTAAAGTCTCGTTCTTCAAAAACATAGGACTTTCATACAAACTTCCAACCCCCGTTTTATCCCCTTAGGGTTAGAGTTTCATAAAATTCGTTCTTAGCAAATGTATACGCCCTATAAGAAACGTACCTGCCAAATTTCAAGTTTGTAGGTATTATAGTTTCGGAGATTTCGTGATAAGTGAATCAACCTACCATCCCCCGTTTTAACCCCAAAAGGGAGTTTATTTCTAAATATACATTATTTGGACACCTTCTCACCATCTATAGAGCATACATTTTAAATTTCAAGTCTCTTACTTCAAAAACATAGGACTTTCATACAAACTTCCAAACCCCGTTTTACCCCCTTAGGGGTCGAGTTTTGTAAAACCCGTTCTTAGCGAATGTCTACGCCCTATAAGAAGCCTATCTGCCAAATTTCAAGTTTGTAGGTGTTATAGTTTCGGAGATTTCGTGATGAGTGAGTCAACCTACCATCCCCCGTTTTAACCTCAAAAGGGTATTGATTTCTAAAGATACATTATTTGGACACCTTCTCATCATCTATAGAGTATACATTTTAAATTTCAAGTCTCTTACTTCAAAAACATAGGACTTTCATACAAACTTGCAACCCCCGTTTTACCCCTTTAGGGGTCGAGTTTCGTAAAACCCGTTCTTAGCGGATGCCTACGTCTTATAAGGAGCCTACCTGCCAAATTTCAAGTTCGTAGGTGTTATAGTTTCGGAGATTTCGTGATAAATGACCTTTCGCGTTTATATATATTATAGATTGGCACTTGCGCTTTCGTACGCAATTAGCGTCCGATAGTCACCTACCCTCATTATATTACTCTAATTATTCTGACTTGTTGACTCTCTGACTCTCTGACTGACTGTCTGACTGATTGACTGAACTTGGGGAGGCTATGTCCATCAGTGGACTGCCAACTGAAATCGATAGCTCTACCTAGTCTCCAAGTATAGTCTTGCGATGGTAAAAGATACAAGGGTAAGCTTTAGATTAAGAACCATCGAATTATGAGGTTTTGGGGGGTGGAGGGCGATGGGTGGAGGAGAAGCTACACTAGGTAACACTGCCATCATTCGGAAACCAATGGTTATGGAGATATCCATGGTTAAAGTTTTGAGATTAGAGGAAAAATTTAAAGCTATTATAATACCTTCGAGTTCCGCGTCTGACTCCACCTTAGCTCCGGCGCTGCGAGGAGTGCCACTCATGCTTCGTTCCGTAACTTTAACCGTATTTTCGAACAGGAGTACGTAAAAACGATCTCGACTCCAAGATCAACAAACGATACAACTTACGTTACTCATGCTGTGTTCCGTAGCTTTCAAATGTTATTTTCACCTTTCCCACGTTATTATCACATTTCACACGTTAATTTAACGCTTTCACGCGGTTTTTAACAAACGATACAACTGATCGTTAACGACTAAGAGATTTACATTTGCGCGCCACTTATCTTTTCGCTCCAAAGCAATAAATTCATTGTTTTTGCCTAAATAACTGTAATAGGCAAAGGTCTCAGACCATACAGTAATGTTTCTTACCTATTTTTTTTTCTTATTTACTGTTATATACGAAAAATATTCAATATTTCAGTTTCTTTTTTAATAATTGTTACTGAGAAGTAGCGAGTTTTAGTAGCATTGTTGCTTTCTTAAAGTAAAACTTTAAAATATACCGAATTTTTTGTTGGATTCACCCATTTTGTCGAACAGAAAAACAGATAAAAAGTGGCTGGAAACTGTTTTTTACTTTTTAATTTCATTTCTATAATGTCACCTTTTCAGGGTATCTAAACCAGGCAGTTACAAACGATACAACCAAAAAGATTTGATTGTAACTTTTTACTAGAAAATAGTAAGACTTTTTCACCGACATAGTTGCATTATCGTCTATTTGTGTGATACTTGTAATGAATATTCAATAATCATATTTCAATTACTATTGATTATATCATCTTTATCGGAGGGTAAATGTAAAGACGCCTACATCTATCATTATCGATTAATGGACATGGATACACCCACGTCAGGATTAATGTAGTACAACCTTGAACTTTGATAGGCGTAACTAAAGGCCAATGCATAGCGAACTTAGTACACGTAGTTTAAATTTTCTTCTATTTTATTCTTTTATTATTTGTTTTTGTTTTCGTAATTAAAACATACCACGGCAAACATACTATTATTTATTTATTTATTTATTTAATAAAAAGGTTTACCAACAGTGTTTGTACTAATACATTCATAAAAATTAAAAAAAAGTCTAAAAACTAACACTAAATACAAAAACCAATTAAAGGTAAACACAGCATGCAAATATACAAAAAAAATTAAACAATTTTCCGAATATCAGTCAGTACCTAACTGTCACTGTATGTTTTCACTACAATCTAATAGTTACTATTGGTGAAACTTGGTCAAATAAAATAAGCTCTTCACATGACCAAAATTCGCGCTGAATATGTCAATACTGGTGCTATATTGGTTGACTATTCTACAGAGTCTAGGGATAGCGGAGTTGGCTCCCAGGACTGTACGCCGAAGTGGAGGGCAAAGGGGTGTTATAGGTTTTCGTGGGCACCTACGAGGGACTCTAAAATTAATTTTTTGTAACAGTGGCGGACAATCTATTTTATTATTAACTAGCTTTTGGATGAAGATAAAATCTATATATTCAAATCTTTCGCTCATAGACGGTATTTTAAAATACTTTAACCGCTCGTTGTAAGACTTCAACTGATTTGTCAGTTTCTGCGAGCAGGTAAGGTGCCACATAAACCTTTTCTGAATCCGTTCAATTCGAAGCATATGTACAGCATAATGTGGACGCCATACTACACTAGCATACTCCAACAGGCTTCGTACAATACTAAAATAGAGAGTTATCGTTGTATTGGGTCTCCTAAAGGCTCTTCCATTTCTAATAATGAAGCCCAACATCCTCGATGCTCTTTTTACAGTGTCATTAATATGTGGGACAAAAGACATCTTTTTGTCGAAAATAACACCTAAATCTCTAACCGAATCCTTTTCCTCCAATTCAACACCACCAATAAGATACTGGGTTCGTATGGGCTGACTCTTTCGAGTAAATGTAATTTGTGAACATTTACTAGGGTTAATTTGCATACCGTTTTTGTCACACCATTTCTTTAAATTATCTAAATCTTTCTGTAACAGATCGGCATCTGTTCTTACATTTATAACTCGTAGCAGCTTCAGATCATCAGCGTATAAAAGAGCAGAGGTATTTTTAAAGCATCGGCTTATGTCATTCAAAAACAAATTGAATAGGATAGGCCCTAAGTGTGACCCCTGGGGCACACCAGATGTTATTATAAATTTATCTGATTCAAACCCATTAGCTATAACATAGAAATAACGATTTGTCAAATAAGATCTGAACCAGTCTAACATCGAGCCTGAGAAACCGTACAATGATAACTTCTTTAACAATGCGCAATGTAGAACCTTGTCGAATGCCTTACTGAAGTCGGTGTATACAACGTCCACTTGAGTATTTTTATCCAAAGCTTCAACCAACACATTCTCGAACAAAGTCAAATTAGTAACCGTTGATCTTGCTTCAATAAAGCCATGTTGATCTTCTGAGAAGAATTTTCTGCAATAGGATCGTATGTAAGGGCATATCAATGACTCAAATATCTTTGCAAATATACATAACATAGATATTGGCCTATAGTTTGTGACATAATTTGGATCTCCATTTTTGGGTACAGGAACAACCTTAGCTATTTTCCACCGCGAAGGAAATACTCCAGTTCCGATCGACTTATTATAGATGTATAATAGTGGGTCTGCTAAGACGTCTGCGCAAGTTTTAATCAAGGTTGGCGGTACATTGTCTGATCCTGGACCTTTACACTCATTAAGATTCTCTAGTTTTTTTAAAACTTGGTCTCGAGTGAATCTTACAGAGGAATAGTTGTCATGGTGCAAGCCATTTGTTCGTAAGTCATCAAGCTCGCTTGCATTTAGCTGTGATACATTATAGACGGATGCAAAGTATTTTGCAAAAAGCTGACATATATCCATTCCGTTTTCAGCAGTTTGTTCTCCATCAGATATAATTTTAGGATAGGTATTATTTGTGTTACGTTTGTTCTTCACATATGCCCAAAAAAGCTTTGGGTTTTTTGAGATATTATCTTCTACACTTTTCAGATAATGATTATAAGAAGCAGTCGTTAGCACGTTGCACCTAGCTTTTAGCATGTCTAGGACTATTTTATCGATAGGATTCTTGTATTTATTGAAGCGTTTTCTAATGTTATTTTTTTCACGAAGAAGATTAATTAATTTAGATGTGAACCACGGTGGATACTTACGTTTAGTCTGGTTTTTAAGAGGCACGTACTTTTTGATAACAGCCCATAACACGTTCTCAAAAATCTCCACATCGTCATCGACGGTGTTTAGGGGCCTAAACTTATTATTCCAATTTATTTTACAGAGATCTATTTTAATAGATGAGAAGTCAGCTTTGTTAAAATCATACCTATCCTTACCTTTCCTATTACAAGATAGGCATTTTAGGTTAATGTTAGTTATGTGGAGAACCAGAGGTGGATGAGGTTTATCAATTTTGGAAAGGGCGTCATTCACAGGTAAAACTTCGCAATTTGGAATATTTGTTAAGATCAGATCTAATATATTACCACTTGGATTCTGAATTTTATTTACTTGTTTAAGTTCATTGAGAGCCATAAAATCCTCTAGAATATCTTTTAAGGTGTTAGGAGAGTTTTCATTTGAACATTTTTCATCAAACCATTTTATATGACCAAGATTAAAATCACCTATTACAATATTGTAATTACTATGTTGCATATTCTCATAATTTTGATTACATTTGGATAGGAATTTGTCTAATATTACACTAGTCACTGGAGGCGGAAGATATACGGCACAAATGGTCAATCGTTTTACATAATTTGAAAAACATATTTCGATAGAGACCCACAAATCCTCGCAGTCACTTTCAAAATGCCTTAACCTTTTACAATTATATTTATTTAAAACAGCTATTAAGACTCCTCCACCTTCCGTTTTTTTACTAGCCGAGCTCGCTCTGTCACGCCGATAAACTATATAACTACTACTAAACAATTCTTGGTTAAATATATTATCGTTAAGCCAAGTTTCAGTTACAACAATGATATCATATGAACAACAAGCAACATTTTTATAAAACTCATTACATTTCGTTCTAAGACCGCGGCTATTTTGGTAGTAAATACAAAGATTATTGAATTTTAATAAAATGAAATTAAAAAGACATACATGTACAAAATTTATAAATCTCTACTGCAATCCGTTTAAAATTTCTTTATTCCTAATGAGTATATATGCAGAGTCGTCTGTTTTTCGCATGTATATTTTACCGTTTCGTACCCAAACATATTTAAATCCCAACTCTTTACCCTTGACTCTGGCAGCAGCGTGAAGGGACTTGTTGTAAGGAGATAAATGTTCCACTACGTAAATAGGTCTCTTCCCGCCTGCAACTCCAATGTGTTCAGAATTCAGTTTGTCATTTTTGTTCTGCTTGTTGAAAGATATAACAGCCGCTAAAAAGTTGTCGCGAAGTCTTGTTGAGGATAGTTGAGCAATTATGGATCTCGGACGCGTGTTAGAGTTACTACTTTTAGCCACTCGGGTACAGTGCAACAAATTTTCTTCGGTTAAGTTAAATCCTACTGCTTCGGCAGTTCGCATGATTATTACATTCAAGTTCTCATTCTTGTGTTCAGGCACACACTGAATCTCAACGTTGCATGATCTTGCATTTTGTTCCATATTATTTATTCTATTATTTAGCGAAAGAACGGCATCTTGAAGTTTACTGTTCTGTTATTATTTAATGTACTCGTAAGTTAGGTTACTAATCAATTGGTATTAGTGGTGTAATATGAGTTAGCGTGGCATAAAATACACAAAGAGAGTACAAAAAATATCTTTAAAAAACTTTTCTAATATTTTTTATTTTATTTTTATTTTTACGACCCCTTGATACACAATAATTGGTCCCAATAATTGTCCGGTTCGTGAAAAATCCCAACATTTGCTAAAATTTTGTATGTCTTTTTTATGTTTGTCATTTTCTGACTTTTATATTTGTGTTGTATATGTTTCCGGAGTTCTGAAATTCCAACACAGAAGTCCAATATAGAAGTCCAATATAGAAATGAGGGTAGTTAAGAATTAAACGTTAATTTAATATTTTTATATGAGTTTTCTTTATCATTGTGAGAAAACCAAGATGGTGCAGAGAAAATTATGAGACACATATATCAGCCAAATTTAAGTCGATTTGGAGAAGAAAAAGTTTATGCTATAGGACAGCCTTTCCCAAAGTAAGCGATAACGCCCCCTTGTGGGCGCTGCAGGCATAAAGGGCGGTAAGAGACCCAAAAAAAATGGTAGCGTTGTGTAGAGGCTTGGAGGGCGATTCAAATCATCCTTCACACTCGTTTTTATATTAGAATCGATTATGTTTGTTTTATTTTGAATAAAAGATACTTACTCTGTCTAAATACTATAAAGTTGCGTTTCAATAATCATCATCTCATTGGCAAGTGTAACCCATAAGAGTTAACTTGAGACCTGAGCGGCGCTGTGTACTACCTACTGCGCTCAGGTTTCAAGTTAACTCTTGAGAAAAGTCTCGTTTAGAATTAATATTTAATCTCCGTTAATATAGCTCGCTAATTAATTTAATTTGAAGCCTAATTTAATGGGGGGGGCACTATAAAATAATTTATTCTCAAAGTGGGCAGTAGACAAAATAAGTTTGGAAACCCCTGCCGTAGGATATAAACAGACTGTCTCAAAAACTTTTTGGTGACTTTTATTATCTATGTATTTTAATACATTAAGCCGAAGAGTCAACCATTATTCAAGCAAAATTATTTTTGCATTACGTAGCGTTTATTGAAAAAGGTAATAAAATACGACGCTCTGACTCACAGAAGCGGAGCAGTAAAGATAAATGTCAACCTCAGATGAGTATCAAAACTCATCACATTTATAAACCCCACTATATTTTTTTCTTTATCTTAGGTTATTTTATTTATGATCAAATCAGTCTTAAATCTTTTTTTAGTTTACAGAGTTGCCAGTATTACTGCTTTCTACTCCAGAGTTGTGACTTCAGTTCTCACTCCAAGTTTGGGTATATTAATTATATTTACACGTTTACTGTGTATTCATTTATAGAAAAAAAAATATATATATACAAATAAATTACCTAAAATACGGGCATTAATTTTCCTACATTAGGAACAGACGGCTGCGTCTGCAGGCGATTTATCCCAGTAATAACTACGACGCTACAAGCAAAGCTTTAAAACTTACTAAACTCTTTACCGGAAACGACAATAAAAAGTGCACAACCAAACAATTCTGAACAAAATATTCTAGCATTATTACGAAACACTTATTGATATTTAATTTGTAAAGAATCGTTACGCTCTTTAAGCTCGAGAGCGGCACACAAACAACTTTTCCATTACACCGCATTCTATCGGAGAGAAAAATAACTGACATCAAAAGGGAGTCCTCAAACGCAATCCAATAATAATAAAAACCGCCATAAAACGTGTATTATTTATCGTCGACTGTAGACCGTAGTCAACTCAAAAGAATAATAGCCACACAAATGTTACCGCTAATCTAACAGAGCAACGATTTATGTTTCAAAAGAAATATGTTGGTACATTTTGTCAGCGGATTTCAGGGCACTTTTTGGCTAATATTTAGGAAGGTTTTCGTAACCTCATCTCGTATTTTTTAGATCGATATTGACAATTTGTTTGATACGATTTATTATACATTTGAATAGATTACTTTGGGAGAAATCTGTAGTTGAATGTTATATTGTCTAGGGAAGTTGATGAAACATTTTTAGCGCAGATGACTTGTATATTGGGGACAATTTTAGACTGAAAATCATACTTTAACCGTAAGAATTAAATTGTATCAGTATATGTATATAAATCACTCTCAATATTCGCACTTATTGATGGAACTAGAATAGGCAAAGGCTATGTATTATTGTTAGTGTATCGATATATTAAAATCTTTTAAGAAACATTACTCGTTTCTTTTTTTTTAACACTTAAACAACAAAAATAGTTTACAGACAAACTGTACAATCTAAAAACTATGTTTGTTATAGCAAAGACTAACTTTAGTAAAGATTTATCCATATGACGAAGTTATGATCGAAATAAAAGGATCCATATCCAGACAAAATTATTGTTATTCTTACTACTCTGAATAGTAAAAGATTTTATTCGAAAAGAAGATTATTTCTAACGTAACATTGGCTTAGCCGAAATAACTTTTCTCATGCATGCTTAAAAAGCTTTACCGTTTTATTTAGTTCTAATTTTTTTTATATTATAACTTCTAAGTAACAAGTATATTTTTGAATATCATATCAAAAATTGACCGCTCCAGCGGGATTCGAACCCGCGTCTCCGACTGACCGTGTCGGCGCTCTAGCCAATTAAGCTATGGAACGATGTACCTGTACATCGTTCCATAGCTGACGCGGGTTCGAATCCCGCTGGAGCGGTCAATTTTTGATATGATATTCAAAAATGTTTAGAATTCCTAATGTGTGGGTACACAAAAATAAAATCGTACATATTAACAAGTATATTTTAGGTGAAACACGTTATATAAATTATGTTTCTTATGTGCTAAAAACTTCTCAGAAATACATTCATACGAACGAAAACTTTGTTGAAATGTATGGCATATCTGTTTACCTACGCACAGTTAGGGACAAAGAATAAAGAGTATCGGAAATGTTTCGTCACACCTACCTTCGTTTTCCTTTTTTTTGTGTATACTACTTTTTCACAAATTTTACAATTTTTAACCGACTTCAAAAAAGGAGGAAGTTACTCAATTCGACCGTATATATTATATATATATTTTTTAATGTATGTTCGGGGATAATTTCGTCGTTTATGAACCCATTTTGATAATTTTTAATTTAATCGAAGACCAATGTTTATCCTGTGGTCACATTTAAATTTCATCGAGATCAGATTACAACTTTTGGAGTAATCTTTGATAATGCGTATTTACTTGGCTAATGTTTTGTCTACGTTGTATAACTTGTCGATATAATTGAAGTCGGTTTTTTTCGTTTGCCTGGAAACACAATTATTACATAGTAAGGTTGTGTAGGAAAGATCAATTTTAAATTTATTAAATGATAAGATCTTTATTTACTTGTCAGTACCAAGAAGGAATTGTGCTGTAAAGATAAGCTTATACACAAAATCTAAGAAAAATACATATTTTTAACTGTTATTGGTAATTATATACAAAATCGGTAACTAATTTATGGGGTTAAGGGGGAGAGGGGGTGAATGGTGGGGTGGGGAGGGTGTCTTTTTTATACCCGCCGTACGACTATTATCGTGGAAACCCCGTGTTTACGGAGATATCGTGGTTAAAGTTTTGAAGTTAAATTTTTGTTATTAAAAGATATTAAATTACAGGTGGTAAAAAACCCACCCTCCCCACCCCACCCTTCATTCCCTCTCCCACTAACTCCATAAATTAGTTACTGATTTTGTACATGATTACCCTGTTATTAAATAAACAAATACGTAATGAAATATATAATTAAGTATTACCGATAAAAATTTATAATGTTACGGCAAGAAATAAAAAATGTACCATTGACGCGAGAGATCCTAAAAATTATAAAACTATCAAACTATTTATTATACTTCCATGTTCAATCAACAAGACCCCATTTCCAAAACATTCCCATCTAAGGTAATGAACAATACGCACACCAGCTAAATAAAACTTTCTTCTTCGGAGCGAAGTTACTTATATCTCCTTATTCTAATGTATTCCCCGTAATAAGTAAGAGGAAATCATTGTGCTATTATATTACCTGGGCAGACCGTTCCGAAGATTTGTAGTATTTACTTAACTTCAAACGACCCACATTTCCGATACTCATAAATCAAGTAACAGGAAATTGTGACTGAACGATATTTATTGTACTTTGAATCAAGTTGAATTAGGTTCGAACACACATAAGGTGAAACAGGACTATTATAGTTATGTTGCATTAGCATTGGGAGTGTGTAAGTTAAGTTTTCCATTCCCAATATTAGTTGACTGGTAGATAAGACTGTAAGGCATTATTGTCTTTTGTGTACCACACTACGTTAAGTGGCTACACTACCTCAACTCGAATTCAGATTTCACCCGTACTAATCACACGTGAGAATTGAGAACGCTTGGTTGTTCATCGCGCGAATTATATGTATTTTCTCCCCACAAACATTACCAATAGTTATTTTTTTTTAAAACGCAACATATAAAATGTTCTTCATACTTATTTCAATTACCATGCTTAATCTCAAGTCCATAACTTCTATATTTACTGAGATATTAAGGTTTTTATACAAAAATAGAGGTAACTTTGCGATTTTTTTGTATCGAGAAAATTTTATGGAATCGTGTTTTCAAAACATATGGAAAATAGTGTAGTATAGTAAGTTGTATACGTTCTAAGTATGTAGTATAGGTATGTTGTATACCTTATAAGCCTTATATTTAAATGTCAGTAATAAACATGCAGTTTTGCTATGAACACGTCTTTTTAAATTAACACTCCTCAGTCCCATCCGTACATGGCGACCCTGCAAGTTGACGCGGCGCGTTTTCTCTAAGTGTATCAAATAACCGAGAACAATGGAATTGTGGCGGCGAACTTTTATTAAAATATATTAAAATGTAAACGGTGAACAGTATCATTCTAGAAACACGTGAGACTTAATTTGTGACGTGATAATTAAATCCAGTTATTTCAATATTTTTTTTTATGAGAAGCTAGTGTGTGTACAAGTCCGTCATCATGTGCTACTCAAAAGTTGAGACATTTACAGCATATCAAGGCGCACATGTCTTCTATGAAGTGTTGTTGATGGTTTCTACAAAAAATGTCACGAGAGCTGGATGAACAGCACTTTGCGAGATGAAATCATTCGCCAATCTGTGAGCCGTCGGTTCCGTGAAGCACGTGAACGAGGAGCCCGTCAATATGAGTCTGGAGCTGGACCGAACGTCTAATCGTCGATCGTCGAATCGTGAGTGTAATTGTGTGAGTAACTATAGTGAAGTGAAAGGTCATTAAAGTGTTTTTTTTTTTAACGCTAATAGTACCGCGTTTACAGTGTGTATGTCGAAATACCTACCACTATATTTTAATTAATACTTTATATTATTATTATTCTTAATTTAGAAGAATATATTTTGTACCCTAAAGTCTTTAAATTCTTAATTTAGATATTATAATAAGGAGTTTAATTTGTTAGATTGTTTCGAACTTATAGAATAAATAAAATGGATATTTTAGTTAAGTAATGGCTAATAGGTTAAAAAAGATATATACAGAATTACAAATATTGAGAGAAGCTATATGTAAACTAGGACCGTTAAGGAGAGTAGAACAAGTTGGTTAGTATAATTTAGTAGATCAATTATAATTATGACGAATATTAAAAATATAATATGCGAATTTAATTGAAAATGTATGTTTAAGTATACAGAAGTTGTATCGTAAAATTTATTCTTACGCCCCTATCGTAAGCACCAATAAGGACAGCATAATGGCGAAATTTGACCTTAAAACTGCCGTGAGCTTAATTCCGGTGATGGATGGTTCTGAGGATATGACAAAACGAATGATAGATTCAATAGATTTGTATAGTACTATGATTGAAGTGACAGAACAGAGTTCTCTTATCAATTTTGTTTTAAAAACACGTTTAACAGAAAGTGCAAAGTTGCGATTAGAAACAACTTACACAAATTGTTCAAGTTTAATTACTGATATTAGAAAGCATCTTCTTACAAAAAAATCTAGTACAGCCTTGCACTCTCAGTTACTTACTTGTAACCAAGGATCGCGATCTATTGAAGAGTACGGTAAGTCGTTAGAGGAGCTATTTACGCAATTGACTGTATCGCAGGCGGATGGTAATACGTCAGCATATAATATATTAAAGCCACTAAATGAAAAGCTAGCGGTTCATCGTTTCGCAGACGGTTTGCGTAACAAAAATTTGAGTTTGATTTTGACAGCACGCAACTACGACTCTCTCAAGGACGTTATTCAAGCTGCAAAAGAGGAAGAGTTGTCTTCAAATCGCAGTGAGCCGAGGGAGTCCATGTTTTACGCTCGTCGAGTGGGTCGAGGAAATTTAAACCAGGTAAGGTACTTATCTTACAATCAGCGAGGTCGAGGTCGCGCAGCACAGAGAGGTAACCGTGCATATTTTAATAATTACTCGACGCGCAGTCCTTTTGGTCAGAGTAGGATCTCTCAAAATTCTTCTAATTATTTCCAAAATTACTCAAGGTCAAACAATCCTCATGGACAAAGACCTTTTGTTGGACAAAGGCCCAGAGGTGGTCAATTCTACCGATCACGTGGATCTTCGACTAGAGGCCACAACGTGCACTATTTACATTACCAAGAGCAAGATCAAGTAGCTGATAGCAATAATACTACCGAAAACCAGTTTTTTCGATCCTAAATTTATAAATGCATTTACAAATAGCAATAGTATAGATACAATAGTAAACAGTTTACATTTCAAATGGATGGTCGACACCGGAGCGTCCTTATCAGTCGTGAAATATGAGGCGGTACGGCATCTACCTATAATTAATGATGTTCAAGAAATTAAAGGAATAGGTGGTACAATTATAACAAAAGGTTTTATTAATTTGAAAGTTTGCATGCAAAATTTAGGGTTTATTCACACTTTTTATGTTATTGAAAATATGAATTTCCCGGAACATGGTATTTTAGGCCGCGATTTTTTACGAAAATATAAGACTATTGTAAATTATGAAACTAATACCGTAACTTTAAAATTAAATTCAGAAACAATAACTATTCCCATGGATACAGGTTATTTAGGAAAAAATTATTACATAGATATTCCGCCACGTTGCGAGAAATTTTATTTTGTGAATACTAACTTCAAGGACGACTGTGTTGTATTTCCGAAACAGTTATGCGATGGAGTTTTTATAGCGGGTAGTATAAGTAAGCCAAAAAATGAAAAACTTAGAATACAAATATTAAATTGTAGAGATGAAACCATACGTTTAAGTTACTTTAATCCGGAAGTAGAACAATTATCAGAATACGTAATTTGTAACTATGAAAAGTATGAAAGTGATGGGAATCGAGTGCGAAGAATGTTTAAAGAGTTAAAATTAGATTCGTTAAATTTAGAAGAAAGAAAATGTATAGAAAATATATGTGCGAAATATTCGGATATTTTTCAATTGAACGGCGATAAATTGTCAGCCACAAATATTTACTCACATTCTATACATTTAAAAAATAATGACCCGGTATATACCAAGCCTTATCGGTTGCCTTATGCTCAGAGAGAAGAAATTGAGTGTCAAGTACAAAATATGCTTAAAAGCGATATAATTGAGCCCGCAGCTAGCGAATGGTCGAGCCCAGTGTTACTGGTGCCTAAGAAAGATGATGGTAAGGAGAAAAAATGGAGGTTAGTGATCGATTTTAGGAAACTTAACGACCGCATAATAGACGACAAATTTCCACTGCCCAATATATCCGACATATTAGATGCTTTGTCTGGTTCAATGTACTTTACACATCTTGACTTATATCAATCATATTATCAACTAACGTTAGATCCAGGAAGCCGAAAATATACTGCATTCACCACCCACACGGGACAATACCAAATGAAACGTATGCCTATGGGGTTAAAAACAAGTCCCAATGCCTTTTCTAGAGCTATGACAGTAGCGATGTCTGGTTTAAATTATGAAAAATGTCTCATTTATTTGGATGATTTAGTATGTTTCGGACGAAATTTACACCAACATAATCAAAATTTAATCGCAATATTTGAACGACTCCGAAAAGTTAATTTAAAATTAAATCCGGCGAAATGTGTTTTCCTACAAAAAGAGTTACTTTATCTCGGACATGTAGTTTCGTCTGACGGAATTCGACCCGACCCAAATAAGTCAAAAATAATAGAAAATTATCCCATTCCAAAATCAGCAGAAGAAGTAAAACGATTCATAGCATTTGCTAACTATTATAGAAAATTTATACCACAATTTGCTAAGTTATGTATACCTTTAAATAAGCTTACGCGCAAAAATGTAATTTTCTCGTGGGACACAAATTGTCAAGAAGCTTTTATAAAAATAAAAGAATTATTAATATCACCACCTTTGTTGCAATATCCCATACTAAACAATGACAACATATTCATATTACGGACTGACGCTTCTGGATATGCAATAGGATCCGTTTTATGTAACCAAGACCGCCGACCGGTGGCTTTTGCAAGTCGCACGCTTAATAAAGCTGAATGTAATTACCTGACAGTAGAAAAAGAGTTGTTATCTATTGTATGGTCTATTAAATACTTTCGGCCATATCTATACGGGAGGAAATTTATAATTGAAACCGACCACAAACCTTTAATATCGCTTTTTAGTATGACAAATCCATCTAGTCGTTTGATGAAGTTTAGATTACAGCTGGAAGAGTATGACTTTATAATAGAGTATGTAAGAGGACGTGATAACGTAGCTGCAGACGCGTTATCTCGTATAAGAGTGACAAGTGACGAATTGAAAGATTTACAGGTTAACATTAGGATGATGGTAATGACTAGGGCAATGCGTAATAGAGCAAATAAAGCAACAACGCAAAATCAATCGGATGATGAGGTTTCAAATTACGATTGGTCTGATCAACCAAGAGTGGTAGAAGTTCTCAGAAAACCGAAGGATTATGTGGAGTTAAAGTTTGGTAGTAAGACAGAGTGGCAGAAGTGTAAAAGTAGTGTGACAGAAGAAAACAAGTATTTTGCGTATTTACCAAATGATAAAATATTATTTGTAAAACCAGAGGCTCAATCACAATGTACACGACGTGTCTTTGCGAGGGATCTGTGTTTAATAAGTAAAAAATTAAAAATAAATAATTTATATATTGTACGTACAAATGAAAATATAAAAATTATAAAGAAGTTAAGTAAATGTATAAATGAAAGTAAAGAATGGTCCGGACTAAGATTACATGTAATACAAGGTGTAAGAAAAATAATATCAAATGACGACAAACGCGTTATCTTGAATGACTATCACTTGTTGGCCACAAGTGGACATGCTGGAATTCGACGTATGATTAATAATATTAGACAGAAATATTTTTGGACAGGATTAGAAAAGGATGTGACGGAGTTTGTACGAAAATGTGATCAATGCCAACGGCAAAAGCATTTTAAGTACATTAAAGAACCCATGGTGATTACCGAGACCAGTGGGTCATCATTTGATCGTATACTTGTAGATTTAGTAGGTCCTTTAGATAGAGATTTATATAACTATACTTATATACTTACTGTTCAGTGCAATTTAACGAAATTTATACAGGCTTATCCGCTCGAAAACAAGGAAACAAATACCGTAGCATCAACATTGGTAAGTAAATTTATTTTACAGCATGGCATACCTCGAGAAATTTTAAGTGACAGAGGCACCGAGTTCGTTTCGCAAACAATGCGTGAGGTTTGTAAAATTTTAAATATCAAACCTATGTTTTCCACCCCTTATCACCACGAAACAATAGGATCTTTAGAAAATAATCACAAACATTTTATATCGTTTCTCAGAATTCAGACTAAAAATGAACCACGCGAGTGGAGTACATGGCTACCATATTGGTGTTTTGCCTATAACACTACAGTACATAGTGAAACCAAATATACTCCATATGAATTAGTTTATGGAAAACCTTGTAACATCCCTAGTAACTTAGTAAACTCTTTAGAGCCATTATATAATTATTCAAGTTATCCTCACGAACTTAAGTTTCGCTTACAAAAGTCTCAAATGCAAGCGAGAGAAAATTTATCTAAATCTAAGGATATGCGAAAATTAAGATATGATAGTTATGTTAATCCTATCTCATACAAAAAAGGGGATTTTGTTTTATTAAAAAATGAAAACAGAAAAAAGTTTGATCCTCAGTATATCGGACCATATTTAGTTGTTAAGGAAATTAACCCTAATGTAATAATTTTATACAAAGGTACAGAGAAAATTGTACATAAAAACAACACTAAGTTGTATTATCATTAAGCATACATTATATTTCTTTCCTTTACTTAGTACTTGTTTAGATAAGTGGTATAACTTATACCTATGTACCGACGTTTTTATTTAAAAAAAAAAATACTATTGTAATTTTACTTAATTTTTTTTTGTTTCTCATTTAAGTTTTTGTTTGGTAAAAACTAAAAAAAAAAATACAATTATTGTATTATTGCATTTTTTTTTCTTTTTTTGGTTGGGCGTGTAGTATAGTAAGTTGTATACGTTCTAAGTATGTAGTATAGGTATGTTGTATACCTTATAAGCCTTATATTTAAATGTCAGTAATAAACATGCAGTTTTGCTATGAACACGTCTTTTTAAATTAACACTCCTCAGTCCCATCCGTACAATAGTTTATGTCCTGAACTTTACCATACATAAATTTCAAACTTAAAACTTCGGTAGTTTAGAAGATATGGACCTCCTGCCGAGTGGAAAATAAGCAATTTGAGGTAGCATACACTCTTAAGTTGTTTAATAAATTTTAAATAAATAAACAAAAAAAATATATTTTTTTCTTGTATTATATTATTTTTTACAACGAGATAAAAACATTTTAAAAACAGTGTCGTTACTTAATTATGACCTTAGCAATTTAGTAATAAGTTTTTTTTTTTTTTTTTTTTTTTTTTTTTTTTTTTTTTTTTTTTTTTTTTATTTATTTAAGTTAACAAACAGTGTTCACAATAAAGTTTTACATAACAGACTTACAATACAAACATTATTAATCGTGACACCAACACCGTCAACTCCAGATTACAATTTTATAATAGTAAAAAATGCACATCAAGGTAAAGAAATGGTAGGTATCTAATATACATAATACATCACAAATACATTTTTTCCCTAAATACCATCAACCAAACACTAGTGATTATTATTGTTATTATTACTCAGCTAGAAATACATACTAAGCAGACAACTTATATATCTTTCTATCTCTTAAACATTAACTGTACATTGCGCAGCCAAAGTAGAAATAGGGTGCATTTTTGTCGATATGGATACCCTAGCCCTACGACTTGCATCTTGGGATCAGTGTTAACTACTAGGCTACCCACACCGAGTCCGTATGCAAGGTTTGAATTCAATGAGTAAACCCGTTTACGTTTGTACTGTTAATGCAATAATTCAAAAATTTCTTTTTTAAACTTAGCAACTCTTGCGAATAAGATATCCACCGACAAAAAATGCTTATTATAAACATCAGTAACTCTATACAAGGGTGAGCGTTTACCAGCATTTGTTCTACAAAATGCAGTGGCAAATATGGAATGTGGCTTACGAGAGTGCGTTCCAGTTGGAATCTTATAACATAATTTATTATTTAGGGGGATACAATCATACTTATTATGACATAAGTCGTAAAGCATCATTAATTCAAGATATGTTCGTCTTGATTTAAGAGTGGAGAGTTTGTATTTGTCTAACATCTGAACATAAGATAAATGCGAAAAGCAATATTTATAATGCATACAACGTAAGAATTTTTTTTTGAACTGTCTCTAGCGCATCTATATATTTGCTATAATATGGGTTCCATATAGGTACAGCGTATTCAAGTTGAGGACGTATTAGTGATTTATAAATATGAAGATATGTTGAAGCCAACTTAAACTCATTACAAGTACGCATCGCAAATCCGTATAATTTATAAGCATTGCTAATTATATAATCGATATGTATATTTAAATGTAGCTTTCTGTCTAGTATAACCCCAAGATCTCTGATGTGTTCCACAACCTGAAGACGCTCACCACATAACATATAGGAAAAACTGCTAAGTGTCCTTTTTTTTTGTAAAAGTTATAGCTTTGCACTTATGTAAGCTAAGCGCTAATTTATTTACCGTGCAGTAAGCTGAGAATCTGTCAAGGTCCTCTTGCAGTCTCCTATGGTCATCTGAACTTTGGATTTTATGATATATTTTAAGATCATCAGCGTATAACAGAAAGTAACTAGACTTGAAACAGTGGTGAATGTCGTTTATAAACAATATAAATAATAATGGCCCCAATATAGAACCTTGTGGCACTCCAGAGCTAATAGATACGAAATTAGATTCATATCCATTGATCATTACTTTTTGGGTGCGATTTGTTATATAAGATTTAAACCAACGCCACAAGTTTCCGCGTATTCCATTAAAGGCAAGTTTCTCAAGAAGTATCTTGTGATCCACCCTATCAAATGCCTTTCGAAAGTCAGTATAAATACTGTCTGATTGTATGTTAAGATCTAGTGCTTCAAATAGATGACTAATATAAATTAATAAATTTGTTGTCGTAGAACGCCGCTGTACAAAACCGTGTTGCTGTTCTATTATATTTTTATGTAAAAATGGGTAAATATTATTATGAACTAATCTTTCAAAAAGCTTCGACAGAGTAGGTAGAATGGATATGGGCCGGTAATTTACAATGTCATTTTTAGTACCACCCTTGTGTATCGGCACAATCCGAGCGGATTTCCAAACAAGCGGAAAAGTCCCTTCACGTAAACAACAATTAAATATTATTTGCAGCGGCCTAGAAATAGATTCTGCAACATTTTTTAAGAATATTGGTGGAATGCCGTCCACCCCTGCTCCCTTATTAACATCAAGTGCTTGCAGTTCTTTATTAATTTCATTTTGGGTTAAAATAATAGTACTAATCATCAAATCCGAATCATGATTTTTATCCGGAATATCATCAATATCAAGATTATCATCAACTGTACTGGGTTCAAATACAGATAGAAAATAATTGGAAAATAACTCACATATCTTTACAGGATCACTAGTAGTGTCATTTTTATATGAAAAAAAATTTGGAAGGCCCCCATTGCTCTTTAAATTATTTATATAGGTCCATAGATAATTAATGTTGTTACGTATACTACTTTCAACCATATTCATATAATTTTTATAGCATTTACGCGACTCAAATTTAAACCTCTTTCTGTACATAGAAAACTCTTCATAATCAACTTGATTTTGATACACTTTCCATTTAATCCAACATTGACTTTTATTTTTGAGGATATGAATTAAGGCAGAAGTAAACCAAGTGGGATACTTAGAATTCTTAATTATTTTTGTAGGGATACAATTTTTGATTATAGAAAATAAAGTATCATACAAAGTAATGACAGCATCTTCTGCTGATTGATTCTCTAAAACCTTCACCCAGTCAACACCATTTATTTCTGTGTTAATTAATGAATAATTAGCATTTTTATAATTATATTGTTGTTTAGGAATAGTTCGTAATGGTTTAAAATGCCTATTAATTGGTACCAGTACATAGAAAGGCGGGTGATGTTCGTCTATCGGCAGCAGTGAAATAGGAACAAGTGAAGATCCGCAATCGTTAATATTAGTTATAAAAAGATCTAGTATTCGATCATTTCTATTTTTTAATTTATTAACTTGCAAGCAATTGAACAAAGACATAAAATTTATTAAATGAATATTAGATTGGTTGTATGTATTCAACATAATAGGTTCCAAATGTGCACAACTCTGCCGCCATTCTAAACTGGGTAAATTGAAATCACCTGCAACTATAAATGAATTTATATCAGGACTGTAAAGAACATTCTCCAAGTAATCAAAATATGAAGCATATACTTCGGAACTCATACCAGGCGGAATGTACGCTACACTTATAACAAAACAGTAATTTCGCATTCTTAATTCGAGTGATATATGATCAACAAACGGAGACGGGGATGAGGGCGCAGCCGCGCGGGTGGCAGTAGAGGAAGTGAGCGCCTGACCTGCGCAAGCGCCACGCGGCATGATTGGCAGCTCCCGCCGTACCGCTACTAGCACCCCGCCCCCGTCCCGCCGCCCGCTGCCAGCGCGATTTCTGTCACATCTAAACACTCTGTAACGACTGTCTATGTATTCCGAATCATTAATATTTTCATGAAGCCACGTCTCTGTTAAAATAATTACATCATAATCATGAAGCAAAATATTCATATATAGGATATGTAGCTTAGTCCTAATTCCCCTACAATTCTGATAATATACAGATAATACACTATTAGAACTATCCATTATATAAAACTTTTCTATGATATATTGATAATTTAGTATTATTAATATAACAATGTCGTACAGAATATTTACTCAACGCACACCCGTACATAAACAAAAACAGCAATCGCCGGCAAATATAATCACGAAGAAAAAAAGGACATTCGTCATGGTAATTTACATCAATTATATGCAGTGACCACATTATGAGAACCCACATTACAACATAATATGTTTTATTACGTAGAAGCTTATTATAAACTTTTTTATTATTACATTTGTCATTTTTATAGGCTAAATTAAATTCCTTGCACAACAAACACGTCTCATCGATAAATAGATCTACCCACATCAATATACTAGTTATTATAAATCTCACAACAAACAAGTCAATACTTCTAAGCATACTTAAACAATAATAAATAGTTGTAAGGTGACAATATATTAAACTTAAGAACCAGACCTGCTTATTTTTTTGAGTAGGATTGGGAAATTTTATTATCAATATCATGCACCGTACGTATAGAAATAACTGGGGACGTGTCCGTTTGTCGCACCAATATGGTACCGTGCTTAACCCACACATATTTAAAATCACTTTTTTTTGCAGCTTCTCGACATTGCCGAAATAATAGTTTATTTTTTAATGTTAGATGTTCATTAATATATATAATGTGTGGAGAGCCGGGTATGGACAGCTGACTTGAGTTCAATCCCCGCCGTGATAAAATTATCGCGAATTACGCGCGTAGTAAACTTAACGATAACGTTTTTAGGCCGAGGGTTCTTTTGATCCGCATGAGGTACACGGTGTATGGATATTATCTCGGAACGCTGAATTCGTATCTTGATTTCATTGCCTATACTTTCTAGAATGTCTATCAGGTTTTCACCACGCCTTTCAGGGAGATTGGATATCTCAATATTACACTGTCTCGCCTGCTGTTCCATGATTGATATTTTATTCTCGAGTTCAAGTATCCTGTCTTGGAAGACAGAAGAATGGGATACAGTATCTTCGATGGCCTGGATTCGTTTGTCAAACTCCTTTTCATTCTCAGACGCATATTGAAGAGACTTTTCAGCTTCCAGCAGCCGTTCACCTACCTCGGTCAGTGTTTTCCTTATATTTATGTTGTCTGTAGAAAGTTTCTGCACATTTGTATTTAAGTTCTCTAATGATGATGATATTTTCGATATTTGTTGAGTTAGGGCCACATTGACCGCCTCTGCAATGGCATTATTGATATTTTGTGTTACCTTGTTATAGAAAACCTCCAGCTGATGCTCAAATTTCTTCTCCAATGCAACAACAACGTCATCATAATCCATTTGCTTCCGCTTTCGCATATTAACAAAGTCGGTTCTCTCAGTGTTTGTAGGTAGCTCCGGGCTCGATGCGTAGAGGGCCGGCGGCGTACGTTGTAACGACATCGTCGGTGTTCACTTTGAATTATTATTTATTAGATATATACCACTGCGCACAAACAAATATCGCACTACGGATAATGGCACTAAGAACTACTATTGTACTCAAAGATAACAGAAAAACTTAGGCAACGATGTGCAACTACCACTTCCAACGACGTGCGGACGATGAAATGAAGTTTATATTTCATCAAGTTTATATTTCAAAGCGTCAAATATATTTGACAATGATTATGAGGCGCTTAAAGTTTAAGGAGTAAAAATATTAAACAATTTGTTTCAGCTTTTTTTAAAATAAATTCTTAACATTTTCGAATATAATATAAAAATCATCATATCAAAAATTTCGATCTCGCGGGTACATCGTTCCATAGATTAATTGGCTAGAGCGCCGACACGGTCAGTCGGAGACGCGGGTTAGATCCTCGCTGGAGCGGTCAGTTTTTGATATGATATTCAAAAATATTTGAAATTCCTAATGTGTGGGTAACACAAAAATAAAATCGTACATATTAAAAATAGCATGGTGTCGTCTCTTGTCAAAGATGTTCATTGTAATATGAAACTTTGAATAGTTACGGTTTTCTGTAAAGAGCTCACTATAGACGGCACCACGGTTTGCTTAAGCCGAATATAAAAATCATCATATCAAAAATTTCGATCTAGTGGGTACATCATTCCATAGCTTAATTGGCTAGAGCGCAAACACGGTCAGTCGGAGACATGGGTTCGATCCCCGCTGGAGCGGTCAATTTTTGATATGATATTAAAAAATGTTTAGAATTCGTAATGTGTGGTAACACAAAAATAAAATCGTACATATAAATTGTTAAATTTATCTGTAGCTTTTTTCTAAAAGATAAATTGTATTAGACTTCAAACAGTACTACAATGTTTTTAACTGAAATTTCTTTAGAATCGTTTTATTTGAAACTTCATGAAACGAAAATGCGTCACGATAAAAAACAAACATATAAATATATAGGAGAGAATCAGATAGAATACACAGGATATTCACGGTGAAAAAAAATCTCGTAGGCTACTTTTCAGAAGTTTCACTTCTGCCGTGTGTTACACACACATTTTTTTTATTCAAGACCAGAACACACGATTGGCATTTATTCACGTTTAACAAAATTTAAAAATAATTTATTAACGTGCAAGTTAAATCACTATTAATAATAAGCACATTGTTGCATTTGTAAATTAAAATAACGATTTTGACAATACACGAAAAATACAAATAACATTTAAAATTATCTCATTTAATCTAATTATACTCAAATATACTTAACCTTTAAGTATGGACGTCATTTTTTCTTAACACTACTGTGGACGTGTAGTCTCACAGGCTCCTATATACACACAAATTTTTTTTGGAGAATTTGATATAAGATCGCTTTAAAACTAATTACATATTAAAGTTATGTAGTTTAGCAATTGAATAACATGCTTATATAATCAAATTTTATTTAAAAAATTATAGAAATATTAAAAATCCAAAATTATGGCTCTTTTCAATCGAATTCTACTTAGGTTACATTTTTAGGTAATAAAACCAGCCAAACTTATTCCTATAACAAAATAAGTTTTTTTTTCTCAAAATATAATGTATAGCAAACCAAAAACACAAAATAACTACTTCATATAACAAATTTAAAAAATTTTGACAACAGTCAAATAACGTAAATTTATTGGCAGTCAGTGCACAAAGGTCTAGAACATTGGAGACACACAGGTTTGTTGCACCCAATACAAACATGGAAAATCATCCTATGTTTTTTCGTGGAACAGATTTTATATGCTCTTCTGGTTTCTTGACTGGTTTCTTGATTCTAGACATCTTCTGTAACCATATAAATACCCAAAACTAGAGTCATGGTCTACCTCAGCTCTCCTGGCAGTCGTGTATTTATAAAACGTCTTTGCACATAAGGCACCACAAGCACATGTACTAATTTTTTAAATCTCTTTCCGCAGCTTTTGTTTGGTGCATCTTATATAAGATGTACGCATTCATGGTACTCAAGTCTAGGACACGATATAGCAACACCATAGGCTATCTCTATAACTACAAGATTCTTCTCCTATGTCTTGGTCTTGGTCCTGGTCATCATCACTGTCACTTTCATGATTTTGTATCAGTTTGGACTCCAATATAAAAAAAATCTTCAGTACTCTCTTCATTGTCAGACTGATCCGAAGCTTATAACAACTAACTCACTTCAACACAAAAGTGGATCTCCTGCACAAAATTTTTTCTCACGGGGTCCTGAACAGAACTCGTAGATAGATGGTCGTTTTGATTTAAAACTACCGGCTTTATTGTTTTTTGACATTTTGTACTTTAAAATCTGATACAAACGTAATCGCTCTTGTAAAATATATCATAAGGCAAAAATGGACGTGTAGCCTGACAGGCTCCGGTCAATATTTTGATGGTCATTACTTAGGTGATATTCATTGGAAGACGCAACCCCCTCTCTCGTTGGTAGTTTTACAACTAAAACAAAAGCTACTGAGCCGCTCAACCGCTGGGAGCTAGAGCAAATAGGTGAAACTAGGAAAACGAAAACATCGAGTAGCCTGTGAGACTCCACGTCCATACTTAAAGGTTAACAGTGTTGATAATGTTTTGTCAGAATGTACAGTGTAATCCATGAAGGTTTTTATCGGTAAATTGAGATTGACAAATGACTTTGCGAAAAAAAAAAGATTTATGGCATAAAATGTTTCAAGTAAAACCGTTTTTCAAGTCGAGAAACAGAAGCGAGGCAATCTTAGTGACGTACTGACATATGAGAAATAATATATTTTACTGTAAATAAACATCGCTATAATGTTATAACAGTTTTTCTAACATGTAAGACTTTTTTCAATTAGAAAGACGTTACAATAAAGAAATAAATATATTATAGACCTCGGTGCAGTTATCCCTCTTGTTATCTAGGTGTACTATATATTTGTATAATATATTTTTAATATTAATATTTATATTAGGATATAATATATCAGTCCAAACAACCCCAAATCAAAACAATAAAAATCGATGCGCAAAACCATCGAGAGCCGACTGTAACACAATATGTTCAACAGATATACTTATTTTCAACTTCTTGACAACAAACAAGTATTTCAAGTAACATCTGTCTTATGAACAAACAAATAATTCATACATAATGTTAAACCCAGACTGAGACGGGAATAAAACCAGCAACAGAAAGCAGTGTCACTGCGTCAACGAGGGATTCGATAGAGTGTTATAAATATATCATAGCTATTGACTGTATAGCCACCCACGTGATTGATTGATGTATGCCGCAACGCCTTTAGCTAGTACGTATAGAAAGTCATAATTTATGAGTATGAAAAGGTATCGTTCACACTTAGGATACTATCGATCATACTACCGATTAATAAATAAAATATTATGAAGCATTCGTTCAGGCGCGATGTATGATTTATAAATGATAAATCACGTGCACTTGTAATGTTTTAGATGCATAAATGATAAGTAATCGGCTAAAATGTGTGTAATAACTTTATATTTTACAAGCTATGCCCCAGAGTTGCACACTCTTTAATTAAAGGAAAAAATATTCTATAACCTTCCTCGGTAAAAGGGCTATCCAACAATAGTACCTGTGGATAGCGCGCTTAAACAATCAAACTTTTCAGCTTACTTCAATAATATTATTGTGGAAGCCTACTTGAGGTAAGTTTTAAATCTGGTGAAGTTCAAAATTGTAAGTAAGTTCGTTTGACTTTTTTTTATTGACAACTCATTTTATAGCAATTATTGTATATATTATAAGATATGAAATGAAATATAATATACTAATCCACAACAGAAGAGTCTGATAAGGTAGCTGAAGATCTGGTGAGTTCTTGAGTGCTAGAATTCCGTCTGTCTAACTTTAAACTATAGTATCTTTAGAAACGTTGTACGTAAACGAGTACGGTTCTTTTATAATAATACAATGTCAATCTGCGTACAGTCTGGATCGAGCATAAATATACACTCGCCGGTAAATAAACGGTACACGACTTGAATAGATGTACAAGAAATATCATGCACAACTCACCATGCTCAGCAGGAACGGAAGACGGAGTTGTTCTTGATAATATTGTTGCGACTTTTAGGATCTATGCTTGCCGGTCACGTTTTATGTACTCGTATGAATAGTCCACTAATCACGCCACACACAAACTTTACTCAAGAAGGAGTATATTTAAAACAGGTTTAATTTTCGGTTTCAACGGTCGTAATGATGACGCGTGCCGTTAGTTGATAGATGTTGTGGTTGTTGGCCACCGCGAGCGCTGCTTTTTTCATGAGGTTTGATTGCGCGCCGGTGATTCGGACGCTCTCATTGGTCAAACACACAAGCGTGCATCATTTGAGACATTTTCACATTGCATTGGTTGAAGTAAAAAGCGCGCGGAAAGTTAAAAATTATAGAACATTGAACGTTAAAAACAGAACAAACGTAATAGTCAGTTTAAGTATTTATTGAATGTAGCGATAAATAATAAAATTGTGAAGTACGCAAATAAATGTAAATTATTACGTATACTAGCTGACCCGGCGAACTTCGTATCGCCTAACACAAACTTTATCGTATGGTATTAAAGCTCAAATTAACTTTTAAGTATTATCACAAATCTTTTGTATGGGAGTATAGAAAAGTGTTGTTTTTAGACTTTTTCAGGAATTTTTTTTTTTTTTTTTTTTTAGAATTTTTCTCTCCGTTAGAACCATCCTCGTACTTCAAGGAACATTTTAAAAAAAGAATTAGCGAAATCGGTCCAACCGTTCTCGAGTTTTGCGCTTAGCAACACATTTTGCGATTCATTTTTATATATAAAGAAGATATGGCTAAAATTAGTTTTCTAAGCAAGTAAATTTATAACAACGGTACGTTTAGACATGACAGCATTTTATTTTCATTCTATAATTTGTTTAAGAAAATGTTTGACGTCAAACAATTTGTTATTCAAACAAAAAAAAAACTGTCAAATAAAAAGACGGAGATTAAGATGAAATAAAATTATGCTGAGCTACCTATTTTAAGATAAGAACGGCAATATAAGAAATATAACTGCGTGTTGTTTTCATACAATGCTATTTATTATTTAACCTTTGTTGTATTTGTAGAATTAGATATTCCCCACTGTTTCATCCCCATTCATTTGATGAAAAAACGCACTAAAATATGATATGGCCTTTTAACTTTTCTCAGTAAATTATCTATCTATAACAAAAATATTGTTTCAATACAAAATCTAAATAAAAAATTACTTTATTCAAATAGGCTTCAGAAAAATCTCTGAACCGTCATTTTAGAAATTAAATTATACTCTTATTTTTGTAATTATAGTAAAAAATTAAGCTACCACAGATTCGGAATTTAGATTCTGCAGAAAAGAATCGGTAAGAAACTCCGTAGTTGCTCTTTAAAAAAAACTGAGTTTTAATATAAATAAATAAATAATTAATAAATTTCTTATAGCATACATACACGGTTATCTGTTCCTATGATAAGCAACTTAATGCTTCTGTTACAGATAATAGCCGACTCTTATAAATATTTTTTTTAAATACACATAGAAATAATACATATATAATATATAAATACGAATATTACACCCAGACTCCAGCGGGAATGAAACCCGCAACCCGCGGAACAGAAAGCAAACTACAAACTGTGCCAACGGGCTAGTCAGAAAAAAATTACATAAAATTGATAATATCCTACATGAAATACTGCGTCAATAAACCCACACATATTTATCATTGATTTATATCAATATCATTTCAATCGTTATCCCTGCACCGAATAAAAAAGCTTTAGCTTCTATTTATTTTTAATAAGGTAATTGTGAAATCGTTTGTGAGATTTTATTATATATATTATTATATACAAAATATATATATATATTTTATTATATATATATATATATATATATTTAATATATATATATATATATATTATATACAAAAGAACAACCAAACTCCTCAGCTTTATAATATTGGTATAGATTACACGCTGTAAATCCATTTATCCATATTTTTTCCTTTTAAAACACTTACTGTCAGAAATTCAAGACAATATTGTCTGTTACTTTTTCACAATCCCAGGTGAAACACGCTAAGAGATAATCTTAAAAAGGAATGACGTAGCTTTATCACGAGAATAAGAAACATTCTCTTTAATTTTACTAACTAGGTGTACATTAACTGCGACAGAATAATACATGGACGGACATAATTCACACAGAAATAGTTTTCATCTAATAAAATCTAATCCCATATGGTTGATGTAATAATTTAGTAAGCGTTGACTAAGGCTGTACGTATAAATTATGAGGGTACGATAATTGTGGGTATGATGTTGGATTAGACAAACATTTCAATTAATAGCGTTAGGTATATATTTAAATCTCCGACCATTATGTATTTAAATCTTTCTCTAATTGCTTCATTTATTGGCATTAAAGAGATTTATAATGTATGCAACAACATTATTCATATGAAAACACTTTCATTTCAAAAAATAGAATTATGATTACAGTAATATTGGGATTTTATAGATTTTTAAACTTATTGTTTGTGTGAAGTCGATAAAAAAATTTAAATAGGGATGAATGAATGAAAAATTGTCATTAGATGATAATATAATATGAGTGAATGATGACGGATAATAAACAAGGATGAAAAAGATTACCTTTAGGGTAGGTACAATCACGTTACGTTAAAAATGGAAAGAGTAGTGAAACTCAAATGGAACTGACAGAATCGACTCGTGTATACTAATATGAGTTTGAAGAGCGAGAGAGATAAGTAAAATAATAGTTTATACTGTCAAAAGTAGTAATAATATGTGCAATTGTAAATGTATTTCTAACGTTCATGGATCAAACTGCCGCACAGAACAGATATTTGTATTTGTAAACATTTTTTTAATATCATATCAAAAATCGACCGTTCCAGCGGGCATCGAACCTGCATCTCCGACTGACCGTGTCGGTGCTCTAGCCGCTTAAGATTTTTGATATGATATTAAAAATGTTTAGAATTTCCTAATGTGTGGATAACACAAAAATAAAATCGTACAAATTTGTATTTGTAGTTCAATATTTGATAAAAGTATGAAATAAAATTAAAAGTATTGAATTCGAATTATTCAATTATGAACTTTTGTTTCTCCTTTAATTGCTTTGTTTGAAAATCAATTAGCTGTAGTGATTGTTTTAAATTATAATGCTAAAGTGTCGACTCTTAAATTGAAGAGCTGTGTTGTGCTGAGGCTTTTGCTCAAAAGTGGAAAATTTATGTATAGTTAATTCACTTCAGTTCTTTGTTATGCTACTCCAAAACTAACTTAGTAATGAACAAGTATGGGGTATGGTAAAATATAAACAATTATTAAGACATTAAAATGTTATTGAAGCTATATTTCTTTTGGTGCGTTAGGGAAAAATGATGAGAATAAATTTTTACGATGCGCGCGCACACCGTCGCAAAAAACCGACACCCTGAAGTTAGCTAGTCAACGAAGAAGAAGTTAGCAACGTGAAGTTAGCTAGCCAATGAAGTATAACTTCTTACGTGCGACATAAGGTCACACACACTTTTTTTACATCAATCTGCACAGTCAAATTAACTGATTTCTAATGCAAGTGCTTATCTGTTGCTATGTCACATTGGATATTATTCTAATTACGTTGGTAATTAATATATTTGCATACGAAGCATTATAGTAATATCCCAATTATAATATCAATAACAAAATGCGCTTTTTGTAGATTACACTGTGTGTAGTAATTGAGATTTCTATGAAATACAAATTCATTTAATATATTATTGGAGAGAAAATAGATCCATTATCACTAATATCATCACTATTTGACTATCCCGTTGGCGCAAACAGCAGTCCGAACAAAAACTTCCCTTAACATATTTAATTATTCAATTCAATAATAAATTTCATTTGAATTCATTTGAAGTATCATGAAATACATCGACATAAGATAATAAAAGCATAATCTAATCGCAGCCAATTACTCTGAGTAAGAGGTCATCCGTGACAAAAATTCTTAAACAACTGCAAAAGTGACTTCGCTTGCTGCGAAACTTTTAAAGAGGCAAATTGGTACTCCGACTACTTTCTTGTTTAATAATATTAAGCTTTAAACAGTCCATAAAATTAGGGTAGCTTATTTTATACGGAAAAGTGTAGAAAACAAGGAACGAGGATCTTTGTTTTGAATACAAAATATTTTCAGTCTAACGGTTAATCTTATCCTTTAGAAACTTAAATTGAATTAATCAGATAGCGTGATAAAACATTTTTTTCATATTTAGAAAAAGATCTTAAGAAAATTAAATTTGTATATTTTTATATATATAAATCTTGCTTTTCGTTTCTGTCGCTAAAACTCGAGAATGGTTGGACCGATTTGGCTGATTATGATCTTGAAATATTTGTGGATGTTCAGGGAATGTTCAAACGCTGAGAAATATTAATGATAAGTAAGGAAAAATACTAAAAACGACTATTTAATTTTCCTATGTAAAATGTTCCTAGCTGTGAAATATTTGGTGTCTTTTGTCTTTTTATAAATAAAAAAGTTGTCACTTGGTTGTCAAATATTTATAGGTGCGTTCGGAATATTTTTTCACAAATATGTGCAGGTGATAGAAAGTTCACTGGATCATCTATTATTCAACAAAATTTACAGGTTTTATTCCTAAACAACTATCAAGTACATATCGCAAAGAAGCTTAATGTTTTTTTTTTTATATAAGTAATAGCAGCCACGGGCTTTTGAACCCATGTCCTTTTTTATTTCTAAAACATGCTATTTTTTTAAATAAGGCGTTACTCAGCAACATCATTGTTTAAGTGTAAAGCTTAATGTTCACATTCCTAAAGAGCCACAGATGCCTATTTCGATTACAAGTCTTAAGGAGCGAGATTCAATCGAGGGCTAGGAAATAGAAAGGTTTATAGTCTCACTACACAAAATAATTACAAGTCATCTGTAGTAAAAAAATAACATTTAGTGCTATTCATAGAATTTTCTTCTGTTAAATTTGAATTATTTGTGTGTTAAAGTCGCTTTCAGTCCGTACGTTGATTCTTCGTAGTTTGCTCGTTATTTACGTAGGTTATGTTTATACATTCTTTGCATTTAGGTAAGTTGTAAATGCGTAAATTAACGATATTTATTTTTAATCGATTATAAATAAAAAAAAATATTGAAAAAAATGTGCAAAGTCTTTATACAAAACTAGAATGCTGGCTCCTAAACTAGGAAATTCCGTTACTTTGGAATCAAAGAAAAATGGTTAAGACATAATTCATTAATATAGAAAACGTGTCTATAATTTTAATAAACAAACCTTAGTCTTAAATTAAATTTATTTTCTTTATTTAATACATTACAAATCTTCGAAATATATTAACGAAGAGTATTAGGTTTTAGTCTCTTGTAATACCTATTTATTTCACAGCTATGATCCTTAACGTAGGCCGCCTTTAGGCTTATGGGCCATCCAGGCGTAACGAAAAAGTCGAGTCCATTTACGGTTTATAGGAGTTTTACGATAGGAACAGCTTTTCGCTGTATATACTTCGGTTTTTGTGTCAGAACAAATATGTTACACGATCCATATATTTGTTATGAAACTGTTGTTGACCGTAGGGGCTCATAAAATATGTAATGTAATAATAGTTATTTTGACCACGTTTCAAAGAACGCTAAACGCTATTAAAAAATAGTGGTTGCTGGTAGAAAGGTGAAAATTAAGGTTTGTATGTATTTTTAATGCTAAATAATAATAAAATTGAAATAAAAAGTATTATCAAACATATAAAAAAAAATACTGGTGGGTCACTCTTGTCATTAAGAGGTATGAAATATAAATGTTGACCTATTCTCAGAGCTACTCGATGTGCACGTGAAATTTCATTAAAAATAAATCGGTCCAGCCCTTTCGGAGGAGTTTGGTAATAAACATCGCGACACGAAAATTTTATATATTAGATAATGTACTCTTATTAATAATAACGACAATAATAAACTTTAACTTTAAATGTCTAATATTATTTTTACTTCGCCATTGTTTTCAATCAGTTAATTTACTTCGACAAGTAAAAGGCTAGACAACTTCAGCTAGACCCATATTTTGTATTTAGAGATGAAACATTACGCAATTAATTACATAGGAATTATACAGAAAGAAAAGTAAACAAAGTTAATGGTACCACAGTTTTTTTATAATACTAGGGTGGCAAGAATGCCTGCACTCCACCTGATAGTAAACGATTACTGTATCGTATGGATGCTTGCAACACTGGTATCACGAACTCATTAAAGGGTATCTCGAGAAGTTTTGGCTACCTACCATAGAAAAACAATACTGCTTATGAGTTATTTCATTTGACTTTGATTTTTTACTTCCCTAGGAGGGCTGTTTCAGATTTTGATAAAGATATTCCCCGCTGTGTCTTACCTTCAAATACATTTAGGACAAATAATATATACTTTATATAAGCAATAACGTAATACACTAATAAAACACTATCACACTTAATAATATTAAGCAGGTAAATAAAAGTAGGTATAGCTGTAACGACTTCCATTCAGGATTTATGAGGGCCTTCAGAATTTAGTGCTTTATTATTAGAACAATAAAATGAGTAACAGCACGAATGTCTACGCAGTTAATAGAAAATAATAAAAGAAATTCTGTTTTTGTTTCATTGTGAACAACAACCCACACATTTATGTACTTGTTTAACTTTCAATAATGAAAGATACCTTTTATGTTCTTGGCTAATTATTTATAAATATAATATATTTATCTATAACGCTGAAAACTTAGTTATATGTACGTTTCAAGATCTGTTGTACCAATTAATTTAATTCATTGTGTGTCAAACGTTCTATTTATTAAGACCAACTGAGTCAAAAATGTGACTAAAAGATGATTTATTATTTAACAGATATTTATTCTAGCAAACAAGAACAAACGCTCTGGTGTATTTGTGCGTGTCCCATGTACGCGCCGCGCCTAACAGCCGATGGGTGGACATTTGTATTTCTACAAGTATTTCTTTCCGGTTTGGCTGCCTATCCTTGTGGGTCTTCCCACCACGCATCGGAGAGCACGTTAAGCTATCGGTCCCAGTTTTTATCATAAATAACTGATAGCGATCGTTACTCGTACTGTGTGGCTACGGCACTAAAGAATTTAGCCACCCCCTCTCTTCCCGTGGGTGTCGTAAGAGGCGACTAAGGGATAACAAGGTTCCACAGCCATCTTGGAACTTAAGAAGCCAACCGATGGCTGGATAACCATCCAAGTGCTGGCTTTGAAATACACAGGCCGAAGACGGGCAGCAGCGTCTTCGGTGCGACAAAGCCAATACTGCGGTCACCAACCCGCCTGTCCAGCGTGGTGACTATGGGCAAAAGACATGAGTTCACGTTATTTTTGGCGTAAACTTGTGGAGGCCTATGTCCAGCAGTGGACTGTATAGGCTGTAATGATTGATTGATTGATCGTTACTTATAGTAGAGAACATATGCGCTAACACGCAGCAGTTAGTGGAGCCGTGTGGATTAAGCCCTTGTCCTGCTCTTACATGGAGAAATAGGCCTATGCCCATCAGTAGGATGTTACAAACTGAATCGTGATTATGATCGTAAGATATTTATTTGAATTACAACAAGAAAGACTGATGAAACTGATTATTTATCATTTGGACAAAATATTAGGATTTAGTGCTGTTGAAATAATTTCATTAATAAGTAGAATTTCCATTCGATGCTTATCAAAAAAATATTTAATATGTGGTATAGAAAATCTAGCTTCTTATTCTTAGAAATATTTGTTTAATTGTACATTCTTTGAATATAATAATTGAGTAAAAGATTAATATTGATTTGATATAAAGAATAATGTATTCAGTTCCTTCATCTACTAATAGATGGCTGTGTGTTGTCTGTTAAATCGCGCTGTCAAGATTATTTCACACATGTACTTAAGATACTTCTGATTGTATTTTTTCGAATGCGCTTAGATAATAAACATACGAGTATACAACATACAAGTTCAAACTCGTATGTTATATATACGAGTTAAGTATGAGTGTGTTTCATTTTTAACGGTAATTACTTCATAAAATTAAATTAAAATAAATGTCGTAAACATTAAAAGTTTCACGTTTATTCATCGTAGTAAACTCTTCTGTCTATTTTCTATTTCTGTAACCTATGACCCGGATTAAGGTTCAGTCAGACAAAAAAATATAAAATAATAATTTTGTCACTTCATTGTATTGAAGTCATAAGCCCTACGTGATTTATTTAATTACAAATTCTAATATTCAGTTTCGCCTCGAAAGTATGCAAACATTAATATTATTTAACCAAAGTAACTGGTTATATCTAATTTTTAAACACAAAAATATGCAAATTAAGTATGATTTATCTAATATAAATAAGGTTTTTATATAAATAGATTTTAGTTGTAGCCACTCTATCCTCATTCATTTCATTGATTATAATTCCTTTTAAGTTGGTGCGACAAACGCAGCAACACACGTTGAAATTGTACACCATCCAACCAACGGACCAACCACACCTACACTCCTAGAAAATCGAATAAAATACCTTACATATTTTTCAACCAATATTTATTATAATCATAAAACAAAATCTTAGCATAATGAACCTTCAGTTTGTTGTACAAAATAATCCGTCACAACTCTTCATAATGTCGCGGCTCGTAAAACGTAGTAAAAGCGATAATATTAACGGAAAATATATAAGCGTTGCCTACAAATGCCTTCACTTGTCTTATTAACTTGAAAGCTCGGCTCGTAAATACAGCGTAAAATATTCTACTGACGATAAAATTCATATTCCCTTGATAAGCGCTTTTCGTGATTCTCAAGAATCTTATCTTATATCAAAAATATATAATACACAAAACGTATCTTTGTATGTATTATAGTTCTTTAAAATCAACAAAAAGAAAATTTCAATTGCCATAAGGCATTTATTACTTACGTGAGCTATTTTAATCAGTTTAAACTCCTCATAATCTCTACCTATAATGTCACCTAGGGGGGAGGGTTTAGGTGAGATTTAGTAAGATTTGCCTGGACCCCCCCCCCCCTTCCCCTTACGTGAGATTGACGCTAAATATAATAGAGATCGAAAGAAAATAATAAACTGTTACGATATACTATAATTAATTTATTTTAATTAAATTAAATTCATAGCAAAAACAAAATGATTTTAATAGCCATGAGATTTATTTTAGCGGGCAAAATGAACACTCAAAATATATATTTTTAATATCTGTAATATTTTATATTTTTTGAAGTTTGGGTGAAATTTTCGATTAGAAGATTTAAATGAGATGCTCAACTGTCAACTCTAAAAGCAAGCCTTTCTCAATCATAGGTACTGCACCTGATTATATATTTATTTTAATGGATACGTATGACAAGCACTATAAAATCCCAGAGGATGTTGGTGTTTCGTTATCCATACCTGACATATTCCTCTCTTCTAGACGCACTAAACAAATAATACTAGTAGAGCTCACTGTACCGTGGGAAAGCAACATTCCTAAAGACCACACAATAAAATTAAATAGATATTACGACCCAACAAACGAGCTTAACAAAAATGGTTATGTGTTTAATGAAACAACTTTTTTCGGATTTTATCGCGGTTTATTATTAACTTTTGATTCCCGACGTTTCGGATACTTTACAGCAACCATGGTCACGGGAGGACTGAGGTGTCAGACGTCCCAACGTTACAAAGTTATTCGAAACTACCCGACATACATCAATATCTTATATAGTCCTATCTACGCAGAATGTGCTAATTGAGTCTTTAATTTGTGGTGAATTATGCTTGGTTTTTGATTTAATTATATTAATAATGGAGTCCCAAGCAGGTGGTAATTGCCAGCCATCTTCTCTATTGAAATTTGGATGTTTTTTAATTTCAATAGCCTCACGGATCATCCTTGGTTGGAATCGGTGTTCTTTTGCGAGGATCTGTGGTTTATCGAATCTAATATAATGGCTAGCTGTATCTGGACTGTGTTCACAGATTGCGGACTTAGTATGATTAATTTATACGCGGTAGAAGTGGAAGCGAGAGGTATACCAGCAAAATCTCTCTACAATATTCTGAAAGACCTTGACCTGTCGAGAACTGCAGTAAGTTCTATTTTAGAACGAGTGTCTAAGGCTGCACTAACAGGTTCCTACAAAATTTGGCTAGGCAGGGCGGGAAACTCGAGTAGTGAAGGTGAGCGTTGATGCGCATCTTAAAGGGGAAACCTTAAACCTACACCTAGGTCGCAAATCCTGGGAACTGCTCTGAGTTTCTCCGTCTGCCGCACGATGGACTCGGTACCCGCAAGGTGAATCCTAAGAATGCTAAGAAGTTTGTCTCCCCCTGGGGAGATTTTATTGGACCCCTCCCACCATTCTGAGCTCACTTAATGGATGTCCCCTAACAATTATAATCGAAATTTTAAAATAATAATGAGAAATTGTTCGATTGCTATGAAATACCTAATCAAAGTTATCATCAATCAAATTTGAAAAAAATATTAATTATTAAATATGTAGTTTGTAGCGAAATTTTCTAATACTGAGCTGAGACTAATCGGTGCACAGAAGTAAAAGAGTAACTCAATATCTGTGTGATGTGCAAATTTAAAAATTACTAAAATATTAATTATCGTTCGTGCTCTCAATACCCAGAGGAATTGCGTTGCTGATTTCGCTTCAAACGAAATAATAATACGCAAAATTAATAAACGCATAATAACAAAAAATTTTTCGGGACTTAACATAATAATTACATATTTACATTTTCAACTCACAAAAAAACATAAATAAAATTTATTTTATAGCTTGCGCTTTATTTATCTCTTTTTTATTTTCCATCTTCGGGTCTCATAATTTAACAAACAAATTTAAACAAAAGTTCGATTGTAACTAAGCAACCATATCAATAACTCCCCAAGACTTCACATCAGTTAAACGTAAATCTGCTTTTGTTTTGCCGTTTTTATTTTTCAATTACTTAGTCGTCAAAATTTATACCACAAAGAGCTACAAAAACAATGAAGCCAATAGTCCGTAAATGCCTTCATGTAAAGGGACGTCTACATAAATAAATTCAGAGTAACTTGCAAGGACACGCTGAATTCCCCCACACGGTAATTAATGAGATAACACGTCTTGTGGTTCACTAACAATGTACGCCTTTGAGTGTACCGGTAAGTACAACTTTTTGGTTAAATAATTTTAAAAGGCCTCGCCTCGAATATTTGGATAGGGTTGGAACGTGGTGCATTCGAAATATGAGGTGCTTTTCGCCTTTGACTCTTTTGTGTTGGCCATGGTTATGCTTACGAAGTTTAGCCATCAATATGTCCTTTGCCATTTCAGATTTTTGCATATTTACTTTATGTATGAAATGGAAATACATGTTGTATTTTTATTTCTATTCTTAACAAATATTGTTGTATAAAATAAAATCTTTTTTGGACATTATGTTTTATAATTTTTGAGTATCAGCACAATTACAAATTGTATAACAAAAATGTATGTATTAATAGATTTTATTATTTATAAATAAATAAATAAATAAAATTGTATTAAAAAAAATGTCTTTAAGTTTAAATAAAATAAAAATACAAAAAAAATATAAACGTCTTAATGTTTGCATGTAAATTAGTATATTAATGATTAAGAGTAAAACTTATAGATTATTTATATGTATGAAAACAAGCGGATGTAATAGAAGGATAAGGACAGGAACTAAAAACAATAATACAACAGCATTTTTATTTCATCGTCAGACCCTACTTAACCTACTTAATATATCGCAAAACTGTCCGCTTATAAAAATAAGGTAGATGAGTAAAAAAAGAACATTATTCAGAACAATATTACAAAGACAATTTAATTTAATCGTCAGATCATTCCAACGTGTTTAAGCTATCGTAAAATTATTCTTTTTATTAAAAAAAGAATATAAGAATTTTCAAACATATTCTCGTCACATTTTATTATATTTTATCCTACAAAGAAAATAGTACAACTTTTTCACGGTACGAATATCTAACCCAACGTGTGCTCAATATTCAAAGCGGATAGAAATGGAATGATTAAGTCACGCATCATAGGCGCTCTGCACTGAAATTGGTACACGGGTACACTGCTTTGACAATAATAAAATATATAGTTTTCGATTCATATTTTTCATTTCAAATTGAAAAGTTTTATTTTATTTCTTTGAAAACATTTTATTTTACGTATCAAAATACATTGACGTCAAAGTTACACACTAAAACCGCATTTACAAAAAAATTATTCATAAGTTGTGTACTCCTTTAATTTTATGGAAGTGCACACAAAATAAACACGAAATTATAAAAAAAGCAAATGATAAAAATACACATTTCAACTAATAGAAAAACAAAAATCAAGGTTCATACACTTTTTCATTTAAGACTTTGTAATAAACTAAATATTCAGCTCAATTTTAAAAAATTACATTCATTAAATATTATGATGCTATCTTAAATTATCAAAGCCAAAAGTGTCATTACTCTTTAGAAATTTTGAACCATGGTGTTGACAGTTTCTAAGGTTCTTGGAGCCTTGGAAAAGCTACATAAATTACTTTATATTTAGGATTGTTAAAAATTTTACTCATTTATGTATTTATATGTAAATATTTTAACTTTACAAAATATTTATGTATTTTTTACACTAAATTAAAAACTCAGTTCGAGAGTTGAATAAAAAAACAAAAACTTAAATGTGATGATAAATTGAAAGGAAAATACTTACAACATGACTAAAGATTGTAATATATAAACCAACACAAACACGTCGGAATGTAGAAAACCTTGATATTGTTACAGCAACATGAAGCTAACTAGTTGTTCATGAACATATCCCTAGTTGCGAGATTTCCCTAACTAGTTGATACTGCAAAACGAGAACAAACACCCCCGAATATCATACACATGATGCTGTGTACGATTATAACAAGCATTGCTTACGAGTCTTACATTGTATGTTGCTTTATGTTACATACTAACTGATATTTGAAAATTAATTTACACTACTTATTGTATTAAGCAGTATTTTAGAGGTATGGGACGCAAAAGAAAACTAAAAAACTTTTTTGCTTATGATTCTTTTTGTGTCAACACATAGCGCTTAAAAGCGTTGTTACGTAACATATTATATCATAATCATATCACTCAAAATTAAAATCTATTCATGAATTCGTCGCGATCCTCGCACAGATCTTAAAAAAAAGTTGCATAGTATTGTTCCCTTTAAAGTAAGTGTACAAAAATAGTAACGCAAGTTTCTAATTAAAGTAAAAAATAATTTAATAAATAACTATAAATAGAGACCCGGTTTTTAGTTCAGTTATACTGCAAAAACTACTGAACCGATCGGAATAATACTTATACCATAAGATGCAGTGTATTTCGGAGAAAGTTTTAATGTATGATATGTTGGTAAATACTTATGGTGTAAAAAAATATGGACGACAGTGTTCGCTAGTATAATAATAATAAAGAACTATTACTTACCAATAAACTGCAGGGATATACAGGTAACGCAGATAACGAAGGCTTGAAGTAACACTCTCATTTTAAACATTTTTACTAATCACTACTTCCACATACTAGATTAAATACACTTTTTTATCTTTCACTATCATTATTGTAACGTAGTATTGTTGTTTTTTTTTTTACTTTTATTTTTAGAATAAATCAATCTTTACAATTTATCTAAAGGTTTTCTTTCAATATCTTTTTTATAATCAACATTTTTTTTTCACAAATTTGCTTTTCTTTGTTGTCGTCTCTGATGACATCTTCACGATTCCATTGTGATACTAGATAACATCCTTTTTAATTTTCGACTCTGAAACAAAATAAATTGTGTTTAATACGAGGAAAATATAACGAAAATTCTTTTTTACAGGAACATTTTCATATAGATCAATGATACAAATATGGGTGAAAAAATACTTAATTATGTAAAAAAATGAATGGTAACCACATAGAATTTTTTTTTTAAATAAATAAAAAAAAATATAAAAGCCTTTTATTCCATGCATTTACAGATTATTTAACAAAATTTAATTCAAAAATTTCATGCTTGATTATTATTTGATTATTATTATTAAGTTTATTAAGTTTATTTTTTTAAATATCATATCAAAAATCGACCGAAACTCACTATAGTCGGCGCCGCGGTCGTTTAGAACTGAATATAAAATCATCATAATTATCAAGAATTTCGCTCTAACGAGTATATCGTTCCATAGCTTAATTGGCTAGAGCACCGACACGATCAGTCCGAGATGCAGGTTTGATCTCCTCTGGAACGGTCGATTTTTGATATGATATTAAAAAATGTTTACGATTCCCTAATGTGTGGGTAACATAAAAATAAAATCGTACACATAAAAGTTGTTCTTCTAGTAGCAAGACGTATCTTTTTTAAATAAAGATTGCAAAGTTAGAGTTAACTAAATGGTAAGGGTAACAATGAATTCACGAAGTCTTCATTACAGTTATCAATAAAATATCATAAAGGAACTAAAGAAAATGTGCAACGAAAAAAATGTATACAGTAACTTATTAATTGTACTGATTCATGACCACTGCGGCCTAACCAATATATACTCGTATCTCAACTTTTGTATTAGATTTATATTTCCATGTTTTTCTTGAAGATATTATGTTGTTATTAAAAGGCGAATATTACTTCTTCAAAAATCTTCAAACCCTTATTTTATCTACTGGATCACTTAAATTTTAACCGACTTAAAAAAAGATAAAGTTTTCTCAATTCGATTTATATTTTTTACACGTGTTCGCGGATAACTTTGTCGTTTTGAACCGATTTTTATAATTCTTTTTTTGTTGGAAAGGAGATATCCCATGAAACCTTATTAAACCAGGATCTGATGATGGCATCTAATCACGCAGAGATATTGAGGGGAATCTACAAAAATCGTAGTGACGTCTAGTGCGTTTGTTAATTTTTTTCGTCTACTTACGTTGTATTACTTGTCGATATAATTGAAGTCGGTTGTTTTCGTTTGCTAGCAAACACAATTATTAAGTTTATGATTTAATAAAATTATTAGCAAAGTAAATTCATCTATATCTGTAATAAAGTTCTTGCAAGAAAATAAAAACTGTGTTTAATGGTTGAAGTAATGAGTTTGAATGCAATTTTTAAGCTATTATATGGAACCGTTTTCTGGAATTCTTCCAAATTCTTGAGAACAGTATAACGTTTGTTTTGATGTACTGTTACGATCTGCAACGCTTTGCTACAAGTATTCCCGCAATCGTGGAATGTTATTTCTTTCTATTATAAAAATAAACACAGAAATTTTCGTAAGCCTTGTAAGCTTGTAGAAAACAATTTGGAACATAGGTTTTAACATCAAGATATAAGTTAAAAATATTTGTTTATTTCGAAATAACGAGCTAGGGCAGTGACTTGTGAACTTATAATCGAATTTAAATCGAGAAGTGTGTGTTACGTCTTATATAAACTAATTACAAACCTATTTATTACTCAAGGCTGTCTCGGGCTCCGGCAGTCACGTATAAGATTTGTGAAAACTTCCACGCTTAAAGATTATAGAACTGAGATTCTGCTGTCAGTTCTTATTTTAGACTATATGTGCCCGCGACTTCGTCCGCGTGGCATTAAAAAAAATATATTGTTCAATTAACAGTTACAAAAAAAAAAAAAAAAAAGTAGCCTAAGTTACACCTTATTACATCAGGTATCTGCCAGGGAAAGTCCCGTCAAAATCGGCCCAGCCGTTTCAGAGATTAGCCGGAACAAACAGACAGACAGACAGACAGACAAAAATTGTAAAAAGATGTTACTTTGGTATATGTATCGTGTATACATCTATTTGTATAGATTACTTTGTTTGAGATATTTTTGTACTCTAAATTAAATAGTTTCAAAAAGTTACAAATTACACTCCTGTAGCTAATTTAATTTTGACCTAAAAATTTTATTCTCTATCTTCAAAACATCTTTAAATAACTTTGTATATTCATAAATTTTGCTCTTAATAAAATAACGATGTCGTAACAAATTTTGCTTTAGTAATACAAAATGCTTAAAACAATTTAGGTGTTTAAGTTTAAGTAACAAGCCTTAAGACTAATTTTACAGGAGAGACGAACGTTTGATATTTTAATTTAAGATATTTTTTATCTCTATTTATATTATACTTTCAACGTCACTAAAGAATATGCATGCAAGCAATTTATATTTTAATACTAAATGCACAAAAGTTATGTGATATTGAAATCGGTAAAGATTTTATTTTTGTCCTGCCCGGAATACAGCTGCCAAATTTGAATGCTGACCGATAGCAGGTTTTCAACCATCCATGAACCCATAGAAATATACGTACAAATTTTAACCAAAATAAAAATAAAATAAAATGGTTCAGCCGCTTAGGAGGAGTTCAGTGACAAACACACGTACATAAAAAAACAATCAAATAAGATATATAAATTGTATAAAATATTAAAATATATAAATTATCTTAATAATCTGGGTTGTCTGGAAGAAATGGTTAATTAGCCATAAGTCTGCCCATTGTACTTCACTGTCTGTAACTATCTTTATGCTTTGTTTCTAATATATTTGTGGTGTACAATAAAAATAAAACAAATTAATTAATTAATTAAAATTACCGATACCTTCCTACAAATTAGGCCTCCTGCTGTTAATGTGGAACAAAAAGATTAAATCTAACACGAAAATGAATAACGAATCAGCCTAACCTTGTATTAAGTGTAAATCATAAATGCAAAATGTATAAAAAAGTCACGTATAAGATATTTATAAAATTATATTAAGAAAAATACATACTCACAGCCGAATACCACTCAAATCACTATTATTGATATCAACTGATATTACAACCTATGAATAATGTATGAAACGCACGTCAAAGTATGCTTTCGTGTTACTGATGCAGCTTTGGTTTGGAAAGCATAGATAAAGGCTTACTTAGAGTAAGAGGAGACACGTACTTAGTCAATGACACAAATTATAGTTATTGATATAGTATAATCTTAGTACAACCGTTCTGGTGTTGTGTTGCATGTAGTCACTTGACACCCCCCTGGTTGCAATTTCATATCCATCTCGAGGCAGATAATTGTATTAGTATAAATATTTTTTTATAGTCCGGGTGCCTTGTAGGTATCCAAACTATGCCCCGTAGTTCACGTAATGCTGTGGGCCTCAGTCACTAGGTCAGTCTTTATTATTGACGCCTGACAGCAAATTTTACCCGTGGCAAATAAAATTTTCCCTTAATTCAATAGCAAAGCAGTAAAGTGGAGTAGACCCCGACATGTCTACTTGGTGTAGAATAAGGACTATTCTTAGCAGTAGATGTGTAAACTTAGAGTACGTATTTTAGATTGAGCACCACAGGCTTGATTGTGCCACAATTACACCGCTTATTGCTTCCTCTTTATTCTTATTATTATTATTATTATTATTATTACTATACTACACACTAGATATATATACACACACACACACACACACACACAACTGCTTACTGAGATTAAATAGGATGGCAGACTTTACATCGATTTCTTTATTTTGCCATAAAAAGGTAATGATGCGTGATTTTCCTGTTTACCTAATCTGACGTGGGTAACTCATTTTAAATCGGCACCAAAAATAGACTCATAAAATATTTGTTTATATGGAGATAAAATATTTAAATACATTAGTTTTTTTTTTTTACTTTTGCTAGCTAGTAATAATTTTGTCACGAACACACACACACACACACACACACACACATCAGCCTGCAGTCCAGTGCTGAACATAGACCTTCACAAGTTTGCGCCAAAAATGGCGCGAACTCATGTGTTTTGCCCATAGTCACCACGCTGGGCAGGCGGGTTGGTGATCGCAGAGCTGGCTTTGTCGCACCGAAGATGCTGCTGCCCGTCTTCGGCCTTTGTTTTTCAAAGCCAGCAGTTGGGTGGTTATCCCGCCATCGATCGGCTTTTTATTTCCAAGGTGGTAGTGGAACTGTGTTATCCCTTAGTCGCCTCTTACGACACCCACGGGAAGAGAGAGGGTGGTTATAATCTTTACTGCCGTTGTCACACGCAGTAACAGATGGATTGTGACTGTTCTAATATAATGTACGAGTAGCTATAGACACTCATTTTTTATATAATTATGTTTGTTGTATTTTCATTTTTCTAGGTTAAGATTTGCTAAAAATCACCTACTATTTTTACACTCATCAAAAATCTATTAAGCTTGTTATTTGGACTGCATCGATCTTTCACTTTCGTACTATCTTCATCAACCGTGCTATTTTGGCACTTTTGAACGCCCTTAACACAAAATATGGAGTAGCCCGACTGGGGTACCTCGACCTTACAGAAGACCACAGCTAAATAATACGGGTTTCAAGCAGCATTGTGTTCCTGTTGGTGAGCAAGGTGACCAGAGCTCCTGGGAGAGATTAAGAATAGGGTCGAGAATGCGCTTGCGATAGTTCTCGCGTTGCAGGCGCCTATAAGCTACGGTAATCAGGTGAGCCGTACGCTTATTTGCCAACCTAGTTATATAAAATATATGTATATCTTCGAATTCGACAAATGTAAGAAAATCCGTAGACAAAGCTATTTAACGAGTAGCTAGGTTTCTTTATGTCGTGTATAGCTCTATAAATGCAGTTAGAATACCTACCAGTTTCGTATTTAAAACAGGTGTCCAGCCTAGTTAAAGCGGTTTGGCAGCGGTTCACGGAACTCGTTAAAAACTTAGTGATTCGAGAATTAAGTCGGGTGCATACAAAAACATTTTTATTAAAACTTCTGAACATCGACCGCACTAGCTTTAACTTCTTTGAATTTGTACATTTGATTTCGAAGTACACTTAAACTGTGTGTAAATAAGAGCTGCAGTTTGGAATTTCTGTTGTTTAAGAATCGAAAGAAGTTACCTTATTTATGAGCTTCGCTGTTGTTAGTACGATAGTTCGGATAGTACTCGACTGTTTTAGTATTTACAAAATAGTTATTATTTTTATATTAAAATACTTTTATTGATCTGTCAGATATAGTAGTCTTGAGTATACTTTAAATATATTGAATAAAGAATAAAGCAAACGCTTCACATTCAACGGACCCTAGTGGAATATTTTTAACCCTGTAGAAAACAGAATCACAAACACTCAGGCAACGGCAACCTTTTGTATGGTTTACACATTTGTCATGGGATCTAACCCGCAACATACAGCACATCAGTTTGTTGTTATGATCACAACGCCAATGTGTCATACAAATCTAATCTAAACTATTTCTTTTCATTATTATATACCTACTTTGTATTTATAGCTTATAAAGTCTAATCAAGTATAATTATGTTGACATTCTCATTTTAAAACATTATTTAATACTGATATTTCGGGATTAAATTTTAGTTAACGATGTTTATATTTTTAATATTACATTGGCAAATCAATTAAAATTTAATAATAATAATAATAATATTCTTTATTGCACACCATTAAAAGATATAATCAAAAGTAGTACAATCAGAGGAAGATGTACAAAGGTGGTCTTATCGCTAAAAGAGCGATTTCTTCCAGTCAACCTTTGGGTATAGGACAGCGCATAGAAAAGCGGTTAGGAAGTGTACAAACAATTGTCATAGAAATTAGAATACATCACAATAGATTATAAAAAAATTAAAAATATAAAAAATTTACCTCAAATATACTTAAAATCTAAGCAGTACGGAGTAGAGCTAACGAGGTAACTGAAGGACCGTCTACTTTTGATATGTTAAACTTCAGAGCTCAGAATTTAGGATAAAAACTTGTAATAGAAACCTTATCGTTACAAATCTAAGTAGGAAAAAATACTGCTAATATTATATTTTTAAATAATTTTGTTAGTAACAGAACTTAATTAAGCATGCTGTCTCAGCAAGCTTTATACTAAGCCATTTTTAACACGAAAATGTGTATAAGTATATATTTTTTTATTTCTTCAATGCAAACCTTGTTTTGACAATAACAAACAAAATATATCTGATTACAGTAGTTCGAAAGGTATTTGCCTCCATAATATTCGGCTATTCATTCAATTTATATAGAGACAGATTGATAACTATATTGATATTGATAACAATACACAGATTGTATAAATACGCAAATGTCTAATTAACGCAACTAAGAGATATACAACAAATAATTAAACTGAATCGAAACTATGTGATTACAAAACTCACATACGTTCATTCTTTGAATATAAATATAGAATTAATTTTTAAACACAAAAAATATATATTTTCAGACTTTAGTCCTAAAAATCATATGTACATTATTAAAACAACATCACCTTACAAAGCTCGTAAATGAAAAAAATAAAACCGTTGGAATTTTTTCTAAAGTTATTATAACAATAACATTCCATATACGTATTAATATTTTCGTTTCGCACTGCGGTTGAAATTTAAATTTTTTGTCAACACTGTATACCCTTCATGAATTTCATTTATGAGTCTTTATGACATTAATAAAACGGCATATTCGTAAAAGTGCTGTTATAATCCTCATATATTGTAACAGCAAAATTATAAACAAACAAACAGACTATCGGCCGACTTCAGTCGACTTTTTTCTGTCTATTCACTAATCAGTCATTGATGTCGCATGTATATTTGTGTACTGATTATTCTGCCCAGGATGTGTAAGATGCTCAGTTCAGAGAGTTGAGTCAGACGTTTCGATTCAATAGGTACCATACGTATTATAACGATTGTTATCTGGTGCTTACGTAACAATAACCAGACTAATTGTATTCTCTGAGGCGTGGTGCAGAGGCCCTCTATGACAAATATCTATCTATCTATCCAGATCTGAATGTTTAATTAGTGTTTTTGTAGATTAAATATATTTACTTCGAGTAGTAAAAGAACCTGTGAATTTTAAAACTAATGAAATTTAAACATAACGCCAAAAAAAAATATTTTGACACAAACTGTGACTAAACTTTGTTTTTTAACTGACACTTCTTTATAATCGTTGTGATCTGTGACTCAATTAAACGAAAATGTGTTACAACAAAGAAATAAACACATAAATGTTTATCAGAGAATGAGATCACTGCTGAAAACGCAAAAGACCCACGTTTTGCATGGCGCTTGCGACCTTTTTCACCATCTGACCGTCACCGTGATCATCGTCGATAGAACAAATCGCAACGGCCTACCATCCAACGATTTTTCACAAGTTCCACTTCTGCTGTGTGTGAATTCTACACACACACTTTTTTTTCTGAAACAGTTACCGTATTCTCTAAATTTGTATGAATTCCTAAATTACAAGGAAACGCTAATTTAGAACTGTATGTAAGATTCTAACTAGTAATTACAAATTCATACACAAATAAACAGCATATATTCATAATATAATCCACACAATTCAGTCTACTAATAAACTACGTAATATTTACCATAATTAAAAAAGGCAAAATAATAAAATAGGCGTGATGTACCAACTCTAATACGTTGTAGCAGCAAACAGTTAAAAGCTGCGAGCGGTAATGAGTACCAAATAATGGATCGAATCGAGTTAATGTTTCGCAAATGGACGTTAAGTACATACGAGGCGTGCTATACGACGGTTTGTACGAAATAAACTTCGATTTTATTGATACTATGTTGATCATCACAGACTAATGCTAAGTACTGTGGTGTAGCAATTTGTGTTTTCTATTTGTCGATTACGACGTACTCTGTTTCTGCTATTTATTATAGTGATTCGTTGATCACATCTAGATGTTTTGGACGAAGTTACACTGTGTCATCTTTGATAAGAATGTTATGAAATATACTTTACATATGATGTAGATGAGTTTATGTTACAGTTAGTAGGAACAGTCAATAACTGACATGCTAATCGCTTATAATGGTCTTTTATAGGATTTCATTAAGTTCATCGTGGTGTGTCACTGTTTCTGGGTATGTGTATGGTTATGTTGAGTATCGTTTTAGACCCCTATTTTTTATTAATGTTTCATCCTACTTTTTCAAACTGAAATATAGCAATTTTATTTTATTTATACTTTAATATCGAATATCTGTAAGATAAGACCAGCTATGAACAACAAATATATCGTTCCTTTAAATTGTACATTATATTTTGATCTACATATACATATAATACATTTTGTCCAAGACTAATGACACTGAGTCAGAGCCAGCTTGTACTGTGTCACCATTTGACGAGGTCATTAAACGGTCATAAGCGTCAGCGTACTGATACCGGATTATATTATACATTCTTTCAAAACAAAAATGATACCACCTTTATAAAACACGGGAAAGTACATAATGACAAAATGATGCAAAGCCATATTTAAATACATAGTATAAAACAAAGTCGCTTCCCGCTGTCTGTATGCTTAGATCTTTAGGACTACGTAACGGATTTTGATGTAGTTTTCTTTAGTAAATAAAGTGATTCCAGAGGAAGGTTTATTGTTACATACAATTAATTACATGCATAATATAGTAGCAATAATAGGGGCATGGCAAAGCCCCGATACTGTGACGAGGAACGAGATAGATTTCATCATAGCGGATAAAAGGCATATATTCAGAGATGTCTCAGTGGTTAACAGGTTTAACACCGGCAGCGACCACCGGCTAGTACGGGGCACTCTGAATATATGTCTCCGAAAGGAGCGGACCCGCTTGATGAAATCTACTATCCGACCTACGCTGCCCCAAATACTATGTGGCTCCGAGCAGTTTCAGTTGGAACTCCAAAACCGATTCGATTCGCTGGAAACTACTAGCGACGTGGACGAGATAACCGACAACGTGGTGAAGACGGTGTGTACACTGGGTCGCAGGCACTTTCCACCAACAAAGCCAACGAAGCAGTCCAAACTTTCTCCCGAAGCCTTGGATCTGATGCGGCAGAGGCGCGAGTTGCCGGCTGCTTCGCCAGAACAGAGGGCTCTTTCCAAGAGGGTACGGAAAATTATTCGCCGGGACCTCCGCTGCTCAAATACGAGAGAGGTTGCTACTCTGATTGAGCAGAATAGGGGGTCCAAAGTTTTCCAAAGACCATTGGGGAGAAGCCTTCTTGCGAAGCTTAAAACAGCAGATGGCAGAACCGTCTGCTCTCGCCCTCAGGTCCGAGAAGAGGTTGAGAATTTTTATGGACAGCTGTACTCGTCGAGCGCACGCAAGCCTGCGACTTGGGACACCGAAGATCCACGGGCACCATTGTTGCGCCATTATTCGGAGTGTATCCCGGACTTCGAAGAGGATGAGATTGGTGCAGCGCTCGGGCAGCTTAAAAACGGGAGGGCCCCGGGGGATGACGGAGTTACCACTGAACTCCTTAAAGCCGCAGGGCGACCTGTCCTGAAAGCCTTGGCAAGACTATTTAACGCCGTCATCCACCGAGGTACCACGCCGGAGGCGTGGTCCAGGAGTGTGGTGGTGCTGTTCTTTAAGAGAGGCGATAAGTCTCTGTTAAAGAATTACAGACCGATCTCACTTCTGAGCCACGTCTATAAGCTGTTTTCGAGGGTTGTTACGAATCGTCTCGCCAGAAGACTCGACGAATTCCAACCACCAGAGCAGGCTGGGTTTCGAAATGGCTACAGCACCGTGGACCACATCCATACTGTTCGGCAGATTATCCAAAAGACGGAAGAATATAATCAACCGCTGTGTATGGCATTTGTGGACTACGAGAAAGCCTTCGACTCCGTCGAGACCTGGGCTGTCCTGGACTCTCTGCAGAGATGTCATATCGACTGGCGATATATCGAGATACTAAAATCTATGTACGACGCGGCGACGATGACCGTTCATGTCAATGACCAAAGAACAAGACCTATTTCCCTCCGGCGCGGGGTAAGACAGGGGGATGTAATATCACCGAAACTGTTTACCACTGCGCTAGAGGATGTTTTTAAGACCTTGGATTGGGGGGAACGGGGCATCAACGTCAACGGTGAATTCATCTCTCACCTTCGTTTCGCCGACGATATTGTCATCTTTGCGGAGACGCTGGATGAGTTAGGCCAAATGCTGGCCGGCCTAAACGGGTCCTCCCGACGTGTCGGTCTCTGTATGAACTTGGATAAGACGAAAGTTATGTTTAACAACCAAGTCATACCGATACCGGTATCGGTCGATGGTAGCCTTCTCGAAGTTGTTCAGGATTATATTTACCTAGGCCATACTATCCAACTAGGCCGCAACAACTTCGAGAAGGAGGCCGATAGGAGGATTCGGTTGGGCTGGGCGGCGTTTGGCAGACTCCGTCGAGTCTTCACTTCGAAGATTCCGCAATGCTTGAAGACAAAAGTTTTCGAGCAATGCGTCCTGCCTGTGTTAACATACGGAGCCGAGACGTGGACACTGACCAAGGGACTGGTCCACAAGTTTAAAGTCGCTCAACGTGCAATGGAACGGGCTATGCTTGGGGTCTCTCTCAAAGACAGGATTAGAAATGAGACTATCCGCGAGAGAACGAAAGTAACCGACATAGCCCACAGAATTAGCAAGTTGAAGTGGCAGTGGGCTGGTCATCTGTGTCGCAGGACCGATGGCCGTTGGAGTAGACGGGTCCTAGAGTGGAGACCGCGTCTTGGCAAACGCAGTGTGGGACGTCGTCCGGCCCGTTGGACCGACGATCTACGTAAGATTGCCGGTGTAGGCTGGATGAGGATTGCGGAAGACCGGGATGTGTGGCGCGAACTTGGGGAGGCCTATGTCCAGCAGTGGACTGCGATAGGCTGAAGTGATAATATAGTAGAGGAACACTAATAGTTTTTGCAACCATGCGAAGCCGGGACCGGCCGCTATTTTAAATCTACGAGCGAACGCGTTTGGCTGAAATTAAACTTAATTTAATCATTTCTGTATTGATTTATATTCTTAAGTAAACTACTATGGGAAATTTTAACAACAATATACTCTGTATTGTCGTTAATTGTCTCTATTAATTAAAAAAAAATGTATTGATTTCCGATTGCCATTTTTAGGGTCCGTAGATAAGATTCTATACTTCTTTCACTTCCGATTGCTGTGCCAATTCACTGATTGGAACTCTGATTTATCTTCTTTAAAATATCGGCATCAGCACACAATTTATATGTTAGTTATTATAAGTAAAATCTAAATTAATAAAGTTAAATTGTTTAATTTTCATCTAATGTTGTAATAGGCTAATCTGATTAATAATTTATCAGGTTTTTAGTCACTTTTCGATGGTATATTCTCATTCTTAGCTAAAATTCGAAGAACCAATACTTATTGATGCAGCTTGCAACTGCATGCTTACTTTCAGAAAGTTATTCTTGAGGTTAGGAGGACACGTATCCTACGTATGTAGTGGACCATTTCTATAACAAATATATATTCTTCTAACACTAATAGTTTAAAAGTTAATTTGTCCGCTTATCAAACAAGTTTAGCATAAGTAAGTAAAGGAATAATCAAAAGAGTTCGTTTAATTTTACTATCGTATCGTCAGAATGAACGCTGAATAATGGATAAACAGACTGATGTTCGCTAATGGACGTCGGAGCGGAGTCGACTGATTTGTTTGCTCGGAGTAATGTCGATTTTATCAATTATCGATTTGATAATGCCTTTTGTATCTTCTCATTATTTGTACAAAGATGCTTGATATCGTTGATAGTGAAATCACTTTCGTTTGTTTTCGATGTAGTTTTATTCTGAGAAGAACAAAAAGTGTTGTGTTTATTCATTTGTCCATCCGGTTTGATAATCTTAATTTTACTATTAATGAATTTTGAATTATGGATAAAAAATGAGAATATCCACGAGAGATTGATAGTATCCGATATAGCCCTCAGAATTAGCAAGTTGAAGTGGCAGTGGGATAGTCACCTGTGTCGCAGGATCGGTGGCCGTTGGAGTAGACGGGTCCTGGAGCGGAGAAAGGTCCCAATAATATTTTTTTCTCAGATATCTTCCATTTACAGATAGCGATCCGTTACATTTTTTAATTAATTTTTAAATAATAATAGCTTAATTATTCATACACCGTTTCACTTAAACGTTTTAAATACAATTACAATGAAAGTTCATAAAAAAGACTTTCAGTGCCAAGTACTTGTTACGAAGTTACACCGTAACTGAGTTTCAAGTCAATTCTCTTGAAGAAGTTAAGATTTTTTATTTAAAACTTTTCATACTTCGCACCCGCTTTAAAGTTGAAAATTCACAAGTGGTTTTAAAATACATTGATCGAATGAAGAAAGTTTTTTAAAGATTTTATTGTTAGTAAGGAAATCTTTTCTGTTACGAACTGCGAATGTGCATAGAAACTATATATGACCATATACTTTATACTAACGTTTACTAGTTACTTCCTAAACCTTAATTATATAAAATTATTAACAAAACATTTTTTTTTATAAAAGTAAAGACTAAAATATATTTTGCGTTGCGAAGGGGTACCCTAGCCGGTAAAAAAGTTCGTAACGCTAAAAAATGTTTAAGATTTTTATGAAAGTCCCGTCAAAATCGGTCCAGCCGTTGCAGAGATTAGCCGGAACAAACAGACAGAGAGACAGAAAGACAGACAAAATTGTAAAAAATGCTATTTTGGTATAATATTTACGGTGTACATATGCATTTAGTAAAAAGTAGTTATTTTAATATTACAAACAGACAATCCAATTTTATTTATTTGTAGGTATAGATATTAACGGAATTAGCTAGAGTTACATGCACGTAATATTTTCATTTTAAAACAGAAAAAAAAAACAAAAACTTCTAGTCAATGAATGTCTTCTACCACAATGAAATCATAAAAATCATTACACCCAGCAAAAAGACATAACATATTGCATAAAAATACATTCGAATTAAGTCTCCATCTTTTTCTGAAGTTTAAAAATAAAAGCCTTTGCGGCATATTCGGAAAATTAATTTGAATATACAATTCGTTAGTCGATTTAAGCAAGTATCCTGACATAAATATTGCCATTTACACAATTGTAACACCTTGTTTGTCAAATAAAGTAGAAACATTAAAGTATGCACGCAACAACAAGCACGCGAGGACAAACGACACGACAAAGGCCACTTTGGACAAATTTAACAGAATAAATATAGTAATTTTTATATTCAAAAGTAAATCACCAACTATTAAAGAGAATATTGGTTTTTTTATATCACGAAAGTGGCAAACAGATATATAGTCGGCCTGATGATATGCGTATATTGTGGCCTATGAACATTCGAAACACCAGAAGCATTCGTTGCTGACCCCTGACAACTCTCAGGAGCTCAAGCTACCGTGCTCATCACAGAAACACTACACTGCTTAAAATCACTGTTATTTGGTTTGACCTTCGGTAAGATTGAGATACTTCCGAAATGGGGCTATTATAGATTTTAACTTGATTTTTCCTGAAAAAAGAAGTGCTTAAAAACACCTTACTAAATCCAATAAACCTTCACTTGAATTATGAAATTTAAATAAACATCTAATTTTCTAAATAAGACAAACTAAATTTATCTTTATAAAACCTTATCTGGACAAGAAATTTAATTAACTAATTTCAAATAATTTCTAACAATTTCAACTAATAATGAATTAAAGTAATTAGAAGGTGTTTTAATGGGAATCGCAAGTTCGGAGGCGACGTTTATAACGATAAAGTCTTGGAACCAGCTCGAGCGTTTCATTTTGTAATAGTAATGGAACAGAAGGCGAACAGATTGAGGTAATGTATTTAATATGTTACTACAAGTGAAACACGCGTCTGGCATTTCATTTTAAAGGTAGGAACTACCTCTGAATTTCTTTCGCATCAAAGTTTACTTTCAATTTTCTACTCTTACACATGCAAATAGTAATAGTACTTTTTATTTTATTTAACAACACTGATACAAAAAAGACGTACAAAGGACTATTTTCTCACAAAAGAGAAAGGTTGCAGCTTAAGCCACTACGCTGCTCTACTGCGAGTCGGTGGGCTTACAACTATTGGGGATTGATACCAGGCGTCTAAGATAACAACCGAGTCTGACAACCAAATCCAGTACACCAAAAATATTTGTAAAAATACGAATACCTGCACAAGCATGAATCAAATCCAAGCCCCTCAGTCGTCTACACGTAACAAAACACAAACACGGCTGTCCAAACTGTTAAACTGAATTATGCTAATTCAAATTTAAACTAACAACAGCCTTAATCATCGTTTCCAATCCACTGAACCATCTCAAATTTCATATCACAAGTCCATTAATAACAAACATAAACTATGTGCCCTTGTAACGGACGAAAACAAAGATACGGACGGGCGTTTTCACAACAAAGTATAAAACGGGAACCCTTATCCAACCGCGGTCTAAGATAACACCAGATGTGATCCACACATTGCGATTATATAAGGCTACATGGATGGGACGGATGGAGTAATAGCATAGCTATATAATACAAAATTTGGATTACTTAAATTAATTTCAATGTATTGTTGTAATTAGTTCTTAAATTCTAAGAATTCAACATTAAAATAGTAATCGTATGAATAAAAAATATTTCGTAAGTTGCTGTATTAATATGAATCAGTTTGTTAGTATCCCAGTACGATTCCCACCAAAGACCAAACGCTTTTTCTTCATCTAGGAGAAGGTCGAAGCTTCATCCAGAATGAGGATCCAATGCGGGTGGATAGACGAGCCATGAGTAGCAATCAGTATCAGATGTCTAGGATAACAAGCACGGAGGAGAGGCCCACAAGGAATAATATACGACGTACCCATCTGAAAACCCGGAATAGCTTATGCTAAGCAACTGTTCGCACCAGAACAGCTGTTGTGCTCTTCGTATTAATAATATTTTTAAATTCAATATAAAATTTCGTTTCTATTTGTCTTTTCTTATAAATGAAATTAAAATGTCACGTCTGAAACACTGTGTTATTATAGTCAAACACTTTATTTAAAAGTCAGCTGAACTATTGGTATATAAAGTTAATATTTGAAGTATTTAATATAAAGGGAATAAAAATTCTTGTTGAACTTTAAAAATGCTTGGAATTTAATATCAATTTAATCCATCATAAATCGGAACTAACTCGTTATTTAAATATTATTGTAACTTGAACTCATTTATTTAAATTTAGAATTTTTATAAAATGCTTATAGATTAAAACCTTTGTGATGAGAAGCGGGATCATTGTCTCGATTCTTCGAATTTCATATTATAACAGATATTCAGATATATCTATACTAATATTATAAAGCTGAAAAGTTTGTTTTTCAATTTGAATGCGCTCATCTCAGAAACTACTGGTCCGATTTGAAAAATTATTTTAGCGTTAGATAGCCCATTTATCGAGAAAGGCTATATATTATCACGCTTAGATCAATAGGAGCGGAGCACTAATGAATAATGTTTCAAAATCGGTTTTTTTCCAAGTAACTATTCAACGCGGACAATGTCGCGGGTAGTTAGCTAGTTCATAATATGCTTCCGTGAATTTCTTATAATTTTTTTTCCTTATATATTATTTTATAATTCTAGAATTAAAATTATAAGATAATTTCATGGCATTTTTTAAATTTAGATAGAATACAGTCAAAAAAAAATCATTATTAAAGTAAATATTTTTATAAACTTAAATTTTTTTATAGGTTTGCTTTTTCACTTGTATTTACTGTTTGTGGCAAAGGTGGAATATTAATTTTGTTATTTAAATTTAAGGAAACGATATATTTCATCAAGTAAAATACTTTTAACATTTGAAAGACTAAGTGCATTAGGGGTTGGCGGATATATATTCCCTACTATGAGTATCGATTGCCATCAGGTGTATATGATAACAACCGGGACCGATAGCTTAATGTGCTCTCCGAGGCACGGTGGACCCACAAAGACTAACAACTAGATCGGAAATAAATATTTGTATAAACACAAATATCGATTCCGAGCGGGAATCGAAGCCGCGACCGTCTGTGTTTAAGCGCCGACGACACGGTACACGAACCATTACACCGAAGCGGTCGTTATACCAAAGCGGTCGCCGTTTAAAATTAAAATATTCTTAAATTTCCGAATTTCATTATACATTTTTATCATTTAATTTGTCCAAAATTACTTCGATTATGTAAATACATTTTTAATACCATTAACTCTAAGACCCTCCATTTAAAATTATCATAAAAAAAATTCTGATATCCTCGTAAAATTAACATTCACCAATCGAATTTTTCATTCTCTATACAGATAATTCTGTTACCGTGATTGATGAGGTCGAATATCATTTGAACATTTATCATATCAATCATTATGAGGGCAGATAAAGAGTAATAATTTAAGTTTGTTAAGTACGCAAGTTTTATCACTAACGGCTATAGAGAGAACTAAAAAGTAATTCGCAAAATTGTCTTTATAATAAATTTCTTATTCGAGATTATTTTATAAGTGATTTCCATTCATAAAAAAGTTTCAGGGTGTCGTTCCTTCCATTTCTACTTTAATTTTTCAGTTTTAAGGTCTTCTAATATTTTACTGGAATTTTAAAAGTATGTCTGTTACTAAGCGTACCCTCAAAAAGCCTTTTATATAAAGAATCTCACCTCACTTCTTCAACAAATTAATATGATCCACTTAAATTTTCAAATACCCTCAAATGATTCAGATTTTACTTTTCGAACAAAACTCTCACCATAGTTCCAAACATAGTTCGGTGTGAGCGCTTAACATTTGATTTACAGAGAAATATTTGTATACAAAGCTCGTTGGACTATTTTGATACTTAATTCCAGTTGAAGGGAACGCTTTACACATAAGTGCAGAGACAAAGCAGTATTGTACCTATTATATTGAATTAGTATATGCTTTTGCATGAATTTTAGTCCTTGTAATTTTGAGTTAACAGGCTGAGTTCAGTTCTAAATTTACTAAAATGTAATTTTCTATTAGCATAAATGTGAAATATTTTAATATTATAACTTCCAGAAATACGGTTTTTGACCTACCCTGTTGTAAGTGAAAAAGAAAAATCTTAACTCTGAATAAGATGAATCCACGAAGTGATGGATGGAGTACTGCGGTGTATAAGCTGTTAGTTTTGCAGTATTTTTCACGAGTATTTAAAATAGTTAGAAAGTTTTTAGAAATGTGTGCAATTTAAAATTAGAAAATAGTATTTTAAAACTGCAAATGCTTGTTTATTTGATTTTATACATAATAAAATTTAAAGAGTAAATCAAATACCATAACTTTCGGATTTGTTACCGGTGAGTGTTCTCAAGTTTATATTTAAAAAAAAAAACAGTTGTATTCTGTATATCTTCTAATATATATAATTCTCGTGTCGCGGTGTTTGTAGTTAAACTCCTCCGAAATGGCTTGAGCGATTCTCATTAAATTTTGTGTGCATATCGGGTAGGTCTGAGAATCGAACAACATCTATTTTTCATTCCCCTAAATGTTAAGGGTAGTCCACCCCTATTTTTTTTTAATTTTTAGATAAATTATTTATTATTCATTTTATTATGATTTGGCGTTGAAAAATACATACAACCCTAAATTTTCACCCTTCTACCACCAACCCCTATTTTTAAATAGCATTAAGCGGCAAGACAAAGTTTGCCTAGTCAGCTTGTATGACTATAAAAAATCAGAAGACCAATGCTCTAATCACTATCACCCTCTTGTCACTACGGATCACTAATACCTTAATGTTCACTGGTTAGCGCAGTGGACTGTAACGTCATCGTTGTAATATGTATAAATATTTATCAAAATATTGAATTTACTTTTTAAAATGATCTTAATAATGAATTTACTTCATTCACATTTTAAAATGATCTTAATAATTAAGTACTTCTGACCTTAATTCTTTATGCACTCTCGCATTCAAATTCGACGACAAAAAAATAAGAATTAAGTATTCAGTATTATTCAAGATATTATATAAATTTTAATCGTAACATTTGATAAATTTTACGATAATATTTTATGTTTGAAATTATGTAGATATTTTATAAAAAAATCTAACCAATATTAATTAAACATTGATTTGACTTCACTATAAACCTACAATATCGTAGTTTCGGAATTTATTTTAAAAACATGTTTAAAAGCGTGTCTTGTATCCATCGAATCCTTTCAAGATTTTAAAAGTTATTTAAAGAGAGAGAAAATAATTGGGTACCTCTATAAATAATTGAGTGCTACATGGAGCATTGATTGTCCTAATGATGCACAAAACTCCTTTTCTTCTTTTATAGAAACCTACATGGAGAAAGAGGCATATGCCCAGCAATGGGATATCATAGGTTGAATCAATCAAAGATACTAGAAATATCTAGAGCATGTAGTAACTAAAAAAAAAGTTGATTGTAGTAACTCAAAAAAAATAGATTTTTTCAGAAATGTATAACAAACACTATTCAGTACTTAATTAAATAAATCTGTACATTCATGCCTTTACTTTGGTATCTTGGAAATAATGTAGCATTTCTTAGGTCAAATGCTGTATTCATGTTAGTATTTGTAAAACGAAGTCCTTCTTGTAATAAATACATTTTTTATCAAGCGTATTTACATTATTACATTGCATGAAATAAAATCAAAATTAGACTGTACTAGATATTTTAAGATAAAATGAATTGAAGGGTCTTTATGAGAGCAATATGAGCCAAGAGCCAAAACATCTACTCATAGATTTTTTGTCTGTAGCTTGCGCGTTTCTTCTTTTTTATCACGCTCACTGCTCAAAATCAGATACACGCAGAGTTATATATACAGTTTTAATCCTGGACGTCTTGCTCAATACCTATTTGGTGTTGATTTAATTTCTGATACACCACCAAGAAGTAGAGTTATTAGAAAAACTAAAAACAAGTGAACGTGTATTTTCACAATTTTAGAGGTTAATCATTTGTAGCCTAAAAGCCATAAGGACAGATATATTCTGATACACAACCAGAACAAAATAAAACTGGTACCAAATATTAATTCATTTAGAAGCCCAAAATATTAAGTAAGATTTCTCTACAGTAACATAAAAGTTAGTAACGAAGGATGTACAAAAAAAATGTGTAAATTTAAACTGTTTGCAGCGACGATATTTCAAGTATGAATTTTTCCCGAGCGTTTTACTCGCAAAGTGAATTACTAAAGAAATGAGTTTACTGAGTTCACACGAGAAGGGAATAATACCTTCATTTAAATAAGAGCTCCATGTCTATGTGTTTATTATTTACCATGGGAATAGGGGTATTCGTGATTTAAATATGTCAAATTAATAGGTATATATTACTAAGTACGATATTGAATCAATATTTTTAAATAGTGGAATGTCAGGATAAAAATAGCCTACGTGTTACACTGTATTATAAGAGTTGTAGTAAGTAGCAATGCGAGAAACGTGAAATATTTCAAATAATTAAGACAGATATCAAAATAATATATTAAAGCAAAAATCATAACATCTTGCAACATACAGAATAAAGTTTATTTAAATGTATTTATTTATTTGGTACACAACGATTGTTACAATGTTACTTACATCTACAGTATAATATTTAATTTATTTGTGCTGATTGCACAATCAGCTACAGGTACATGTATATATATTTGAATGCGTAAATAACATTACACAAAAATAAAAATAAAAGCACGAGATATGAATTTATAAATAAAAAATCAATCAACATCGCAAATCGAATACTAAAATTTTTCAAAACTGCAGGAAGGTATTGCCGTTATTAAAATATAAAGTTTTTCGAAGACATCAAAAGCGAAATTGTAAATTTAAAACGTGACCAGGCAACGCCTTTTCAGTCGAAACAAATTCCCTCATAAATTAAGTTGTCGCGAATGTTTTGTGATGAAAATTTCTTCTTAAATTAAAGTTCAAAGAAACTGCGGCTCGGAACGACTATTAGTTTCTTGTTGTGCCATGAATAAATCAATCGTATTTCATAAAGTCTTCGCGACGATGATTTAATTAACAAAATTAATAAGCCATTTTCAATTAAGGTGTTATTAAAGTTTAAGTTTTGACAGGATGTTAAGAAACTTTGTCATTGATCATCGCTCCAATGATTTTATAAAATAACCTATTTCTAAATAACTCAAGTATCTTATCCGATCTGGATCCGGACTCGGAATCAATATATTCGTCGTTTCGGTTATCGTTATAGATATGAGTATGGAATGTACTATTTTCACGATCTGCAGTGTCTTTGAACTCGTGGCTTTCGTGAAGTCATTAAAATTAAATTAAAAATCTCATCAAAAATTTAAAAAATGCCAATATTTATTGAGTAACTTAGAAAACAAAACAGTTATAAACAAGGGTAATTAATTACAATCCCGGAAACTAATTTATGGGGTTGGGGGGAAAGAGGGGGGTGGGGGGGAGGAGGAGGGTGGCTTTTCACCCCCCCGGCATACTATTTTCGTGTAAACCCCGTTGTTACAGAGATATCGTGGTTAATGTTTTAAGGTTAAATTATGAGGTTAAGGGAGAAAAGGGGGGTTGGGAGGGGTAGGAAGGGTGGGTTTCTATCCCCCCTGACAACTATTATCGTGTAAACCCCATGGTTATGGAGATATCCATGGTTAAAGTTTTGAGGTTAGAAGAAGAATTTCGAAAGTTAGAGGAACGCTTGGCTCCGGCGCTGCGGGAAGTGCAACCCTTCCGCCCTTGCGTGCGAAAGCAAGCGGGCGAGGGCTGCCCTCCCTCCGCGCCTCCGCGGCACAAAAAAAACACTCTAGGGGTAGGACAGACCAAGACCACGTGGACAGTGGGGTGCTCCGATTCGGTTTTGGGTATTTTTCGAATTTCTAAACCTATATTCTAGCACGCAATGTTAAACTATCTCAAAGTATTTTTAATCTATTTCTATCTCTGACTTATTTATGGATATAAATTTAAAAGTACTTTAAGAAAAGAAAATTACAATTATTTGAGATATTAATAATAAATAAAAATTGCTTAGATTATTAAATCTTAAAAATGATTTTTATATAATTTATATTATGCATTTAATAATCTGTCTCAGAACTCAGTTTATGTTGTCTATGTCGTTAAACGTCAGTTCGTATCGTATTTTTAATAATTGTTATTGTGTTTTAAATTATCATTTTATTTCATTCATTAGTTCGAAAAATAACGTGTGAAAGTCCCAAAACGGAGCATGAGTGCACGTCCCGCAGCACAACTACGCGTTATTTTGTTTAAAAGTGTCTATTCGTCAGTCGTTAAAGGTCAGTTCGTATCGTATTTTCATCTTACAGTAAAAATCGTTTTTACGTAAATTTTTTGGAAAATAACGCGTGATAGTCGCAGAACGGAGCATGAGTAAACTTACCGCAGCACCAGAATTAAGGTGGAGTCAAAAATAACAAAAATTTAACCTTAACCTTATCTCTGTAACAACGGGGTTTACACGAAAATAGTATGCCGGAGGGGTGAAAATCAACCCTGCTCTCCTTCCCCCAACCCCCTCTTTCCCCCCAACCCCATAAATTAGTTTCCGGGATTGTATATCATAGTCTAAACAAGTTTTGGATTATTAAAATTTCTATAATATTCTAATGTAGTAAATTGTATAATATTTTTTATCATAACAATTTTTTCTTTTTGTTTCTTTGTACCTAGTTGATACACTTATAAAACAAAGTAACATTTTTTTTTTATCTGGAGAAAACTACGTTGTTACTTGATACTATTGTGATTTGACATATTTGGTTGTGTGCATCTTTATATACATATATATTTAGTTCATTGGTTACTAAATAGCATTGTCATAAACCTGCGTGGTTTTTAATGCTATTTATATTTAATATGTATAATATTGTTTATTTGATAAATAAATTAAAAAAAAACTTAACCCATATGTGCTCAACTTTTTTTTCATAAAAACTGATATTTTTTTCGTTATATTCTAAGTCCAATAAGCATAAAAATAAAGGTATTCTGAAAATTAAATAAAAAAAATATGCCGTTTTGGACATTTTCACCGCCCCAATTTTGGGGCGCTGAGCACGGCAGATCACGTCTATAACCACTCCTTAATTTTTTCAATTGCATTTATTTTAAAGAGTAATATTAATAAAATAACTGTTATAGAGGTTGTAAAGAAATTTTTATTACATCTAAGAACATCTATACACATCCACACATCAGAATAATACCACTTTTTTTATTTATGCTATTGCGGTAGCAGCCTATATTTGGATCTAGACGATCTACTCCGCCCATATATTGATTATACATTTGAACACAAAATGGCTGTTGAATCGAGGGTTCTTTTACAGCATTTGACCATCGCTTGCGGATCCAACTGGAGAAACACCTTCACAGCTCGAAGCTACGGTAACGACGTTACTGACGTTGTATCGCACTAGGGACACGCCTAATGTTTCATCAATGATTTGATAAAACATCAGGCGTGTTGATCATAGCTCCTTCACTGTTTTTTCTTTATGTCGTCGACTGACTCCAGCAGCGCATTTTCGACCCTTTGGCCCGTATTGTTCATGTCCCCTGGTGACCAAAATCCTTCAAAGCGATAAGCAATCTAAACGATGTAAAGAAATTGTCTATGTAAACATGAACTCGAAAATCTGTAGGCAATTTGGCCGCCAAGTTCGTAATGACAGATCCTCCAACACCTAGATCGGGATTAGTGTTACCTGTGCTACCTCTTTTTGGCGCAGAAGTGGATGTATCTCCCGATAGGGATATCTTGTCGTCATCAATCGAGTCCACTTCTATAACTTATCTTTGTAAAAGTGAACCCAATTTGCACACACATACAAGCAGCGCCTCGGCTCGTAGTTGATTGCCTGTCAGGTGATTGATATTACCTACAAGCGCATTTACTTCGTCACTATCGCAGTCTCTCGTCAACATTTGGTTGCTGGGCTATGTGTAGATAGTGTCCTCATCTTCCGTCTCCAATAAGTCGATAATTTCTGCCAAACTCAACCTAAAACAACATAATAAATATAAAAGTATAACATATAAAGTACCAATATAACTGGAAGTTGCTATAAACAATGTAAATAAAATATAACACATATACTATGAAGTTTGAAATCAACATGCAAGTACGTGCCCAGCGCCCCAATAATGGGGCGCTATAAATAATGCCTCTAAAAAACTAAATCTCAACCGAAAGAATCGATTTTTATCAGAAAACTAATCAAATATAAAATAATACATATAAAAAACTGCTTTACACGGTTTTACTTATAAATAAATAAAAAATAAACTTACTTTTTATTCCCGCCATCGTGAACACCACACTTGCACTTTCTATTCTTCCAAAAAAAGAAAAAATGGCGCCAGCAACTTTTCTTTTTTTTTTTATAATGTCAAAATGTAAACAAAGCGAACAGTACCATTCAATAATCAAACCACAGTTTTAGTTCGACACAGAAAATAAATAACCTGCCGTTTTAAAAATGGGGCGGTGAGCACATATGGGTTAATCACATAAATTATAACCTAGTAGCCTATTACCCTTTTAATCACAAAAAACAGACAGTAAAAATCCTGCAAATCAAGCTGGTGGAATCACAAGCAGAATAGTATCCATATAATAGTGTACAGCTCGTTTTAGAGTTCCTAGAACCCAATATAAAACTGTGTCTCCGTGTAACATAATGTGTATGAAAATTTGCAAGATAAAACTCGTTTTATATAATATAAAAATAAATAAAATATGAGTGTAGTGTTAGTCTGGGCGTAAAACTAAGACAATCGTATTTGTTTCATTTTTTAAAGTGCTCTTAACAAAAACGTGCTAACGCGCTTGTAGTGAAGAGATATCAACTGTAACAAAATCATTTTACAACAATTTTTACTGCGGAATGTTTTAAGTGCGTTATTCGAATTTTTCACGTGCAACTATAAATTTAAAAAGTATTATAAATACACAAACTTTTTTGTTTGTACATCTGAATAGAAGTGTATTTCAATTAGTTTTATTAGTGTTGGTTTTATTTTGATATGTCACACAACGGTTGAGTCGGATTGAGAAGAAACGGAAAAGTTAACACGAAAAAGTTTAGTTTAATTAAGGTAGGATACAGGAAATGTCCTTCTCAAAATCTGGAGCAGCCCGACTGGGGAAGTACCTTAACCTTACAGAAGATGACAGATAAATAATACTGCTTTTAAGCAGTGTTGTGTTCCGGTGGTGAATAAGGTGACCAAAGTTCTTGGGGGAATGGGGGTAGGATTGGCAACGCATTTACAAGCGTACGGCTCACCTGATGGTAAGCGATTACCGTAGCTTATAGACGCCTGCAACACCAGAAGCATCGCAAGCGCGTTGCCGACCCAATCCCAAATCCCCCCAGGAGCTCTGGTCACCTTACTCACCACCAGGAACACAATACTGCTTGAAAACAGTATTATTTTGCTGTGATCTTCTGTAAGGTCAACGCTTGCTCGCACGAATATGTATGGTAATTAAAAATTACAATGTCCTGAATAATTAAACTATGATTATTTACGCAGTTGCTGCTCCTATCAGTACAGTAACTGCTGTTATACTATTATACCCATATCTGTCGTAAACAGCTAAAAGCACTGCATAACGTTACCGTCAGCGTCATTAAGTCAGTGTTAGTTTCTTGAGACGAATTTACTCTCTACGAAACTTATGTCATTTCTTAGGGTGTGAATTCCAAAAATAGTTTTAGTGTTATAGTGTTTTTACAACGCATAGTGGGTCAGCTAAGAAAGCCATCATGCTAAATATATCATTAATCTATACTCGGGTCATAAGTTTTATGACAACGACCTCACGCCAGAGACGCTCCAGATTTTATCGACCCTAGTCTCACGAATTTTTTAATGAACTTTTTGATAAATATACGGTAATGTTATTGTATATTCAGTGTAGTTTTCTTTTAAGCGATAAGTGTTTTTTTTTTTTTAAATTTTGCTAAACTTTACTAATTTTGTTCTACTATCTTAAAACAAAAACAAAATCACACAAATAAGTCTCTGTCCCGTCTATTCTCAATTTTTTTCTTGTCTGTAATTATTATACCTACTCTGTATATATTATTTTTTCTTATTTTAATCAAAAAGAACAGGTTATTGGCATTCACACAAAAATTAGAACAGAATTTCCCCAAGACGAGAGTAACGAGAGAGAGACGAGAGAATATTCATTTCACGGGATAAAATATTCAACTCACATCGACACACTTGAAGCGTTCTTCAAGTGGTATATATAATCGGGACCTAAGTAAACATTGGAAGGCCAATTTTCGGCTGAATACATCGAGTAAACCCATTGTATGGAATTCAGTTCTTCGTTTGTTTTTCGCGATGAACCATCTTATCTATCCGCCTAGGTGGACCATTAGGTCAGTATTTCCAAGATCGTAACTTACGAGCCTTATTTGGGTTTGAAGTATAATTTATTGTCTTCAATTCCATCTGTAAAGGAGGAAAGGTTAAGCAATAAATTGGACGCAGCTGTGTTACGGACATAAGCACGGAATTAGGTAACAAAGGAGCCGATTTGCGAGCGTTTCTCAGCGATTTGTTATGGCTACAAAAATTCGGATATTGTACGGTATTTACCATTGAATTCGCGTTAAGTCTTGATTTATATGATTGTGCCTATTGCTGTTTCTTTAATACAAAGGCTATGTGTTACGGACCGGGAGGCGAATGAATTATCGGATAGCGTGGTTACCTACGCCAGTATCCTTATTGAAACTTTTAAGAATATACTTTATGACCATAAATTGTTTAACCACCATGTTTTTCTTGACAGTTAATAAGAGTCATAGCGTGATGTTTATAACCTATATACATGGACATCCTCCTACTGTCCACTAATAGAAATAGACCTCTCCAATAGCAGGGCATATAGCTCGGTTATTAGCTCTTAATTTTCTGCCATTTCCAGACCATTTATATAATCGTATATACTATTGAAAATTAGTTAAGCCAGTAGTTTCAAAAGTCTATTAAAGACCCAACAAGTTAGGATAAATAAAATAATAAATAAACGCATTGTATTCAATGGCCCCCAAATAGAATATGAGTCCTTTATCAGGAGTCTAGGAACATACATTATTATTCTTGGGCTTAATGGCTTTCAGTTGTGCCAGGGGCACTGTCGATTTCGCCAGTGTCACGTGGGATAGAAAAGACGCGAAGGAGAATGATCAATGTGGTTGAAATTTTAAGCTACATTGATTATTGCAGACATAAAAAAATAGTCAGGCTTATGTTGTTAAACCACAACCTGAAACAACAGACAATAACATTAAAACTGGGAACATGCATAACACCTTGTGTGTTGATGAAAGTTGAGATTATGACAACTATCTATAAAAAAAATATGTACACAATACTCAAACGGTCGTCTGTTCCTAAAGTAAGCAGCTTAATGCTTTTGTTGACAGCCGAATGGTATAGCTACAATTATTTTCGATAACCATACTTATAAATAATACATATATAAATATATAAATAAATATTTATATTACACGCAGACTCGGAGTAGCAATCGAACCCACAACCCTTGGAGCAGAAAGCAGAGTTACTACAAACTGCACCAACGGGCTAGTCAAAATTTGTGTGATGAAGACAAATTTCCATGATATGCGGGAATCGAAACTATGGTCGTTGACGCATCTGTCAATTACTATTGCACTGCGTCAACCATTGTCAAATCGAGCTGACACGAGCAGAGATAACTCTATGCATCATAAAACAGAATAAAACTTTGCAATAAAAACTGTTACCGAAATTTCGCATTTCCAACAGTGTTTCAGGACAGATTAAAGATAAATATACTCGTAATTTAAGGTTAACTAGTATAGAGCTTATGGTTCTGAATATATTTGTTGTTTTCTAACTTATACGACAATTTGAATTTGTGCTAGTAGTTACGCTGTAGAAATATACTGTGGACTGCGTTATTGTTGTTAAGGGAAACATTTAATACTGGAAGTAGAGATAGAAGTGGCTTTACGGATGTTATGTTGTTTTATGTTCCATATCAATATACAAAAACTTTGTAGATATTGAAAAAACTAAGCTTTGTTCAGTAATTATAACTAAAATGTCATTTAAATCTAATTGTTTATAAAATCTAATTGTATAAAATAATTTGCTATATCCAGATCTAGCAGGTTGTTATCATGTACACCTGATAGCGATCGTTACTCGTAGTAGCAAATATATCCACCAGCCCGTATTGGAGCAGCGTGGTAGATTAAGCTCTGATCCTTACTGGCTGAAGCGATAGAGATAGTGATGGATCTAATAAAGAAAAAACAGAAATATTTGTCGAATTTACACGAAGCGATAGCAATAAAAAGGCACATTACCATTCTACGCAATAAAACGAAGCTAACATAAATGTTCTAAAAGGTTTCCCCAAGTACAAGTGCAACTAATTTCGACAAAAGCCCAAAACTAAATATTCCACATTTTAAGTCGCTTAAAATTCTAAAATATATTTTAGACTGTCGACTCCATACGTAAGTACATACACAATTAACCCATTTTTACTTTTACACGGGTTCTAATGAAGTTTGCTTTGTTAGAAATGAAGGTTTGCTATGCTCTCACTGCTGAATATGTTTCGCGAAATAATTGAATAAATACTACCCGTATAATATATTAAATAAATATTTATTTTCTCCAAAGTTGTATATGAACGTGTTAATATTAAAATCTATTTAACTTTTATTTTTATAACTTTTTACGTACATATAGTAAAAAGTGTACTTATAATGTGTACAAGATGATATATTTCTGGTGTAATATAATGTGGCACCGTGGGTTTGATTCGGAACAGATGTTGGTATTTTTATTAATATTGGTTTCTGGTTTAATCCAGATCCTTGTGGGATGTCTTGGGCCTGATTGCTCTTATAGACACTTGATAGTACTCGTAATTCTAAGTAGGAGGATTATCTACTAACCCGCGTAGACCAACGTGGTGGATTATGTTATTATTAAAGCGGATAAGGAACTTCATATCGTGTTCCTCACACCCTCAAATTACCATTCCGAATAATTGGAAACCTTTAACCGGCAGAAGAAAAACAGATCAAGACATCCAATATTTACGTTAATAAATGACTTTGACATACATTACAATAGAATAAAGAGCAATAAGTAGAAGCGACGACATTCCCTGTGGTACGACATAATGAAGGTGCTTTCTAATGAAATCATTAATTTTAACTAAGTACCTGCACCAAGTAATGTAACTGTTAAATAAATCAAAAACAACACCTCTTGGTATGTACACATAAGTTATTTTTTAAGACAAAATAAAATTGGTATTTATAGTTACATAAAGTCTATAAACTAACCATTTGTCTTAATTTGTTGATCCATGTTATATCACTTCTGATAAATGTCTACAATATCGTTAGAATACGAAGGTAAATTTCGCACTAGTCAATAAGGTTGTAATAGCTTAGTTGGGCTAAGCTCGGTCACCCAGGTACTCTGAATAATTTGGCGAAGTCATAGAATGCATTCACAATTCCAAAGGTTTTTGCATGCATGACAAATAGTGCAGCGGTGTATCAGGAAACTGAGATTTGTGTAGTCCTAATATTGTTGCATTTTTGTAACTCCAATTTTATAAAATAGAAATTCCATTTGATGAAATAAAAATGATATATTTATCATTTTTATTTGACAACACAAAAACTCACGACACGTATATTCACTACGATGGTGCGATAATTTCTAGTTTTAAATATTGTTTTTTTTTTCCACATGCGTCTAGTATCTGTTATTAAAATATACGGTATTAACGCATGTTTAATGAAAATAGGCAATATTAGCAATAAAGAAAAAAAATTAGGTTATAGCAGATTAGTTAAAGTAAGATTTATATGCAAAACAGGATATTTGGAATGTTTGTTATAGGTTCTTTTGACTTCCCGATATATCAGAACTTTGGGAAGCGCCATGGTTACGGGTGAACCCGTGATATAAATCGTAGTGTTGTGATATCCTACTATCAAGTAGTGATACAAAAATTACCTATTTATCATTGAAATACATACAACCAAAAAAAAGGTTACTGATAATTATTACGGCAAATAATTCTTTACCCGTTATAAGGGCTTTTGAACTGAGGTAGAACACAGCAGGAAATCCTGCTTAAAATTGGAAGCAGCTCGACTGAAGAAGTACCTCCACCGTAAATAAGATCACAGCTAAATAATATTGCTTTCAAGCAGTGCTGTGTTCATATGGTGAGTACGGTAACCAGAGCTACTTGAGAGGGACTGAGGATAGGATCGGCAACGCACTTGAGATGCTTCTGGTGTTGCAGAAGTCTATAAGCTAATCGCCTTACCACGAGGAGAGCCATACGCTTGTTTGCTGTTAAGTCAGCGCTAGTTGTATAAAAAATAAAAAAAAATTAAATTGCGCAATTTGGCCTGCCGATAAACTAAATTTATAAGGCTTGGGTATCTCAAGGCCACATTCACTAATATTTTTATATTCCCATTATTCCTGTTAATTTATCGACTCGTGCTTCCCGGTAAAATTAGATTTCCTTCGGGATACCTCGGCTTACATAATGAGGAGATTGGCTTGAATCAGTAATTCATAATTGCCTCAGTCCGAACTTGAGCCGTAGATCGTAAAATTATCCAGGAATTTACAAGAAAACGTTATTGAATATTTTGTGAGAAATAAATTAGAAGTTAATTCGTATAAATGAATTAAACCTTGCGAAGATTTATTTGTATTAAAACTGGGTAATTTGTTTGTTCATTCAAATGTTCTAGTTGCGTGTACTGGGGAAAGTTACAGGCACGTTTCGTTATTTTAACTATCTCCGATCATTATAAATAACAATAATTTAATTCTGACATACATGTTATGTATATAAAATTAGCATGTGCGTTAAATATAAAAGTATGACTAAGAAAAAAAATCTAACATCTTATCGTAATACTTGCTCTTTTTGGAAGCTCAGCTCTGGAAGCTCTTAGGGTTTATTTTTATAAAATATTCTATGGTTTACACTGAGTGTACCCGTGACCTGGCAATAGTGTCAAAATAACAACTTTGCCGTTTCTGCAGTTTCACTCGCACAAGTTCCAATCGCTTGGGAACGTAAAGATACCAAGTAGCCTTTGTTTTATTCCTGATTTAAAACTCTGCTCATATCGAGTTTTAATCAATTCGGTTAGCTAGTATTTAAATGAAATACTATCAAACTTCCATTCCTAGAATTTTTCGTATTTGTATTATCCGCAGTATAGGGTTAGCGCCCATGATAAAAAGTTATGTAGTACAATTATGGTGATTAAACAACCACTCTGGTGTAGTGGTGCGGGAAGTCACCTTAAACACCGACGGTTTGCCGGTTCGATTCCCGCTTGAGGTGGATATTTGTATATAGCTACTCATAGTAGTAAACCATATTTCATATCTGCCTACCCACATTGAAGTAGCGTGGATTAAGCTCCAATCTTTCTTATACGTAGAAATGAGAAAAGCAAAGAGGCCTGTGCCCAGCTGTGGGATGATACAGGCTGAATACATCCATGCAGCTCCAACCCTTCTCTTACGTGGAGAAAGAGGCCTATTCCCAGCTGTGGGATAGTACAGGCTTAATACACGCATGAATTTACAGGAACATACATACATATACGTATGTACATGTATCAGTTTTGTCATTCAAAACATACGAATTTCATAACAATTCACGATGTAATATCTCAATGTCGTAAATACAATAGTAGAATATTATTTGTGTTGATTCAGCATCTCACAATAGTCAATTTCTATTTCTTTTTTATGTGTTACATTAGCATATACACCATAAAACTGTATGGGTATAATAATTTACTTATGGGTCATTTTATTTCGTGTAAGCGTTTTGTTTGTTATGTAGAATTTTTTTTTTGGTGAATATTTTTGGTTCATAGGTCAGATTGAATGTGTACTAACATAAGAAATGATGTGTTTGTTTGTTTCTTTAAATTCGATGACAGGGACATATTTTCTAATCCCAAATAAATTACCCTGTTATAAAATATGGCTCTACTGCCGTTTTATCAGTTGCCGTCAAAGCTATGTGACGTATGACGTTATTGGCCATCGATTTTTAATTTACTTATTCGCAATTGTGCATCTATAAGTTGTGGATTACCAATTTAGATAAAGCAGTTCCTAATAACCTTCTTTACCTCCTGGTGTTAAAGCCTTTTAGCTACTTATTTACTAAATATATTTTACTATCCACCTGTAAATCAGATCCTTAATCTTATATAAGGTTTTTGTACCTAAAAAGTTACAATTTATTCGCCTTAATATATGTTATGTATAATTAATTACACATATACAGCTTTTAAATATGAATGAAGATTAATATTGCAGTGTAAAATAATAATTAATTACACATGAGACAAAAAAAAAATATAAAAAAATAATTTTATCGTAACATCATAAGTGAAATTAATACTAATAATATTTCAGAGAACAATTTTTTAAATTAATTAATCTGAAACACAGCCTTCATACAAATGGTACATTATTATAATTTATCTAAAACATAGCTTTTATACAAATGGTACATTGTTATATTTTGAAAACTCATGTACGTGGCGAATTCAACAAAATAGACATAATAATTTTACAACAATAATTTTAACAATATGTATAAAAAAAATTGTTTGTGCAGTCTACAAATTTGTCTTAAACAAGTAATAATAATAAGTGTAGCGTTCTTAGTATCTTTATGCCATGTCATAACCATATAAAGACCCTTCCTAAGAACGTAAACTTATGGAGTTATAAAAGAGGAACCGAGGTTGGTATTAATTCCATCGGTTATGGAATCGTCAATATGTCATTTCACTAATGCGTTCAAGCTGTTTGTTTGGTGAACGACTTTGTTTTATATTAGTAATTTCTTGCGGTTTAAAACGTTTTCATTCAGATGTGTGCTTGTGAAATGAATTTTATTAATATATTTTAAGTGTATTCCAAGTTTTTAAAATGAGACACTTATGTGCTTTTATAAAATATTTCATTAAAAGATTAAATGAATCTATTAATCTATTTTTTTATTATGTACACAAACAATTTAAACATTTTTTATTATTTTTAATAACAAATGAAGTAACATAGTACATTGCTCAAATTAATTTTTAAAAGTCTTCAATTTAACAAATTTTTATTAATACAATTTAATATTTGTAATTACAAAGGTGTACAGATTTCAAAGTTAGGCGTAATAATACACGGGAAAACGTATTTAAAATACTTGGAGGGAAAATTGAAGACACTCACAAAATTACAATCTTCAAAGGAAATATGCAATCAACTTTCAACGTTCAACGTTCTTGAAGACAAGAACGCAAGAAAGTGTGGAAGTCACAAAGAAGATAACAAATAAGTACTATATTGCTGAATTGTATGAAAAATATTAAAACTTTGTTGTTTAAAGAGGTGAACTACACGAGGTTATTGTTTAAGTTAATTTATATTGTTTAATATAAATAACTTTATATCTTTTTATTTCATTTTTAAAATCCTGAAGTTATTCTGAATAAGGCGCCAAAGAATGTTATATGAGTTATACATTTCGTAAATGCAAATTTGGATAACCGTTTTACCGAATGTTCTCAGTAATTTAGCAGTGTTAATTTTATATCTTTATTAGTTTTTATCTTTCCTCTCTGCCTTTATTATATTTAATTGTTTGTTACTACCTTTTCCCTTCTGTTAACAGCATTGACGTTCTAATTGATAATAAATTAATTTAGAAAAAGTAATAAAATTAAGCATAGTTATAATAGCTATCTATGCAAAGTAAAGGTCATACACAAATAATTAGAATTAGCAACATAGTACAATAAAATGTACTTTTGTTTAAAGATATTTCCTTTTTGTGTAAAATACACACTCAATTAGTGATATTAAATTGAAGAAATCAAAATATAATTACGATGTCTCGACCTCTCGTCTCTGAAATCCTCTTTAACAATGCCATAAAATGATATTAATTGATAATACTAGAATAATTACGTTTTAAAACCCTTTTACCATATAAATGATAATAACTTTACAAAAACGAATATAAATACCACATTTCTATAAAATAAGAATTAATAAACGCCTCGCGCTTAATGACCTTCACTGGAGCAATCGCTATAAATTCTGTATCGGTGGGATCGGTAACAAATAAAACACACAAACATAAATGCCTGCACACATATGACCTTTACAAGTATTTAATGTACGACATCAGTCAGTTGCTGTGACTCCTCAACATCTTTTGGACACACATGCAGACACAGGAAATAAATCCACTAGGAGTCGTTAAGTGTTTATTATTTATTAATATTTCGATTTGAAGATTTAGAGGACTCAGTTCCGCGGTATATTCAGTTCTGAAAGTCAGATAAATTACTTACATTAATATCGATTATTATTTATCGCACTTGCTGTGTGGTTACGGCAGCAAAGAATATAGCCACCAAAGGCGACTAAGGGATAACATAGTTCCACTGCCACCTTGGAACTTAAAAAGCCGACTGATGGCGGGATAACCATTCAATTGCTGGCTTTGAAATACACAGGGCGAAGACGAGCAGCAGCGTCTTCGGTGCGACAAAGCCAGCCCAGCGCTCACCAACCCGCCTGCCCAGAGTGGTGACTATGGGCAACACACATGAGTTCACGCCATTTTTGGCGCGAACTTGTGGAGGCCTATGTCCAGCAGTGGACTGCGATAGGCTGAAGTGATTTATCGCACGTTGTATATTATGTACATACATATTATTATTATATTACATCTTAAGGATTGTAGCTACAGTATATCGATACACATATTGATGCTGTATTCAACTTTGAGGTCGAAACTCTCTTCGAGGTGTTGCTCGTGCCATGTGGATTCGTCGGATTGATTTCAAAGCCTTATCTAGTGTTATATTGCACAATAAGGAACCTTTGAGTATATTATCCTCAAGACAAAATCAATGTTTTGTTCAGTTGAGTCAACAGACTACAGAACTGCTCAAATTATGTCTACTATACCTAGGTACATGAAATTATCGCAATTGGATAAACTAAAAGAATTTTAAAAATTCAGAGAAATCTCAAATCTTAATTTTAGTCTAAATTATCTAATTCAATTTATTATAGATATGATGGAATATATATTTTTGTTATTGAGTTTATATATTATCATTCTTGTAAGTTACAAATTTCTAACTTTTTCTTACGTATTATCTAAACAATGGACAAATATTATACAGTGAAGACAAGATAAAAATCAGTAGAGTCGATATAGTTACATGACGATTCTGTGATTCACTACTGAACATAATTGTGTTTGCTCGCAAACGAAAAAAACCGACATCAATTACATCGACAAGTAATATAACGTAAGTAGATGAAAAAAATTAACAAACGCACTAGTCGTCACTACGATTTTCGAGAGTTTCGCTCGATTTATCGAGAGATTCCATCACCAGATCCTGGTTTCCTTATCATGGTACCACACTTGGGATATCTCCTTTCCAACAAAAAAAGAATTATCAAAATCGGTTCATAAACAAGAAAGTTATATATTATATATTTATACACGGTCGTGAATAACCTCGTCCTTTTGTGAAGTCGGTTAAAAAACACAGTATTACTTGCTATGCTGAATGTTCGTTTCAGCCTATCGTAGTCCACTGCTGGACATAGGCCACCCCAAGTTTAAACTAAGCGTCTCTATTCTCTGCAGTCCCCATCCAACCTGTACATAAATACAGTAAATTTTGATATAAAAGCAAATTAATTTTGATCCAGTGAATACGAGTAAGACAGCTGCTGAGTCCTTGTTCAAAATGTTCAGGATAGAATATAATCAAGATAATTAAGACTCGTGAAGCTATCGTGTAGTTATCTCAAGATCTACTGAAGTCGACATATGATTAAGGAGATGTTTATCGAATAAAATCCTATTATTTTATTTTATTTGAACGATTTTTGTGACGTCACAAAATTTTGAATTATTAAAATCGTCTTATAATAAAATTTTCTCATGGAATATAAAGGATTTGTAAGATTTTCCTGACGTGTCTATTCAATAAATATAGCAAATAATATTGCAAAAAAATAACACTATTTATTTTGTTTGTGTGTTGCTGAAGCCTCACCACATGATTTCACCCTAACGACGTTCGTCGGGCGCGAGGCTTTTTGCCTAATCAAGGATATTAATCAGACAGAAAGTATGTCATAGTATTACATACCTAGTAAATGAGGGATGGGTAGCTGATGAGGAAAAACGTAATTTCAATTGCAATATCCCGCTCAAATATGGAATAGCCCAACTGAGGAAGTACCTCGACCTTACAGAAGATCACAGCTAAATAATATTGCTTTCAAGCAGTGTTGTGAAATTCCTGTGGTGAGTCAGGTGACCAGAGATTAAAATAATTTTCTCTTAGTATAACTTATTCTCGTGATACAGCTTAGTACTATCTTGGGTTAGGGTATAATGGGGCTGACATCTATACAAATAAATAAAATTGGAGTGTCTGTTTGTAATATTAAAATTACCGCTTTTTACTAAATGCATATGAATGTATATATGGTATATATACCAAAATAATATTTTTTTACAATTTTTGTCTCTCTGTCGGTCTGTTTGTTCCAGCTAATCTCCGAAACGGCAGGTCCAATTTCGACGGGACTTTCACTGACAGATAGCTGATGTAGTAAGGAGTAACTTAGACTACATTTATTTTAGAATCTTATTTATTTTAAAACTCTGCGAATTTGAACATTTTTTTTTTTGTTAAATTGCACACTGACGAAGTCGCAGGCACAGCTAGTATAATATATAACATAAAACCGTTTATTTTCTCTCTATCTAGTACTATATATATCAAAATTTTCTTGACAAATTCAAAATTCTACGAAGTAACGAAACTTAATCTTTTAGTGAATCAAGTAAATTTAAATAAAACGAAAACTTATAAACAAAGTTTCTCGCCGGTTTTCAAGATAAAGCATTTCTGAGTAGTGGCGTATCCCTTTTCAACTTCACTTGTTCAAAACAAGCCCGTTTAAAATCTTTGTAATTGAATAAAGATGTCGTGTGAACGTATATGAATCAACTTATTCCTTAATTTCATTTGAGTGCTTCATTACAATTTTCAAGATATAAAAAATTAAAGTAATAATCTATTATAATTACTTTTATCTTACCTTATTATTATTATTTATTGATTTTAATGTTTTTTTCGTTTCTTTTATATTCATTGACATCCGTCATGTAGACCAACATGAGCTACGAGTACATTGGTAGTAACTATTACGAATTTAATATTCAATTTTTTTGAAAAAGACTATGCAGATGTCTTCTTTCTTTTTTAAAGGTAATAAACACTAATTTGTAGCCAACATTTCTAAAAATTTAATATTATAATATAATAAAAAATCATCAAAGCTTGTATGTCTAATGTAATTTACTGCGAAAATTTATTTGCGTCTATTCATTTGGCAGCTTAAATTTTATATTTTCTTTTTTGCCTATAAGAAATACAATCTCGGACTCTATTTCATGAAGACATCAGGGATAGATCCATATTCCCTGTTTCATGAAGACATCATGAAAAAATCCGTATTCTAGAAATTTATTTGGCTATTTTAGTTTATGTATCATTGGTTTCGGTCATAACGTTAAGTAAGTAGGAAATTGTTTACTTCGTAGTCTTCTTTCGACTCTTATTTTTATTCATGTTTGCTTTTTTAACATACGTTTTATTAACCATAAAGTATACTATGAATTATATTCATATACCTACTGTTAATGTTTTATGTTAGTGCAAACACCGTTTAAGAAATTAAGTGAAAAATACGATTTTCTTTGAGTTCAATACATAATAAATAAATAAATATCTACACAATACACCGTGTGGTCGTCTGATTCTAAAGTAAACAACTTAATGCTTGTGTTATAGGTAACATTCGACTTATATATTTACATTTTTTCTTTCGATAAACATACTTATGAGTAAATACATTTATAGATATATTTATTTCACCCAGATTTAAGGTGTGAATCGAACCCATAACCCCAGGAGCAGAAAGCTGGGTCACTACAAACTGCGCCAACGGACTAGTCAGTAAATAAATCTTATAACATACACAAACGATCATCTGTTCCTGCGTAATGCTTGTGTTATAGGTAAGAGCCAATCAATATATCTAAATATTTTTTTGATACAAATACATAGAAATAATACATATACAAAAAAAAAATACAAATATATTATATACTGTAGCTATAATAAATAATATGTAGCCATAATAGAATATATTATATTTATATTTATTATAACATATAATAGTATCCAATTTTTTTAATAGCTTTATATTTTAAATTTCTCTTCAAATTAGCACTCAATCTACATTGACTTCAATTCACCATTCATCGAAAAAAGAAATTCCCTATTCATACTCATACCAAAAATACATATTCATGGCATTATTATGGGATACGATTAATCCCGTATAAGGAAAGGATATTCAGGATACCATCTCGTGTTTATAATTAAACAAGACCGAAAGTAATCGCTGAGTTCTCATTTAGGAAGGATTACATGACGTAATACATCAATCACTGAAAACGAAAAAATATTTTTTTGATGCTAGTCATAATCGAAACTGAATAATAAATTTAAAGTCAATAATACCGTCATGATGATAGTCATAAGTCGTTGTAATTATAGTAATCATAACACGTATAAACACGTATGATTGTCTTGTGACATGAATAAAAATAAAATAAAAAAAACTGTCGAATTTTTGTTTTGGTAACTACTTTTTGTTTAGTTTATTGCAGTTGTCAAACACTTCACATACTAACTTAGTGCTACTAGTATTTTTAAATTATAAAAAGTCTCAGTCAGACTTTCACATGATATGTAAACCAATTTTTTTGTTCATCATTTTTCCCCTACTAATAGTAACCATATACAAAACTCATTTTGTAATGTTCCACATCTATTTTTGGGTCGCAGATGTTAATACGTATTCCACAACTGAACTAGTCCAGTAGATTCCGAGCAAATTGGCTTTGAGAAGCGGACAGATAACCACGAATTATACGTAACAGTTCCGTTTTACAATTTCCATAAGTGGAATTCTAAATATTTTCGCAAATATTTCATGTATTTAATTTTAATAGATTACTTTATAATATATAATTAAGTTAAATATAATTTACTGACAGAACTGCGACCCCGTATAAATAATAAATGTAAATAGAAGTTAGACCCAAATTAATTGTATTCACTTGCAAATAAAAAAAACCGGCTTCAATTACATGTACCAGTACAACGTAGGTGATGATGATGATGAGACAAAAAAAAAGTCAAGTAAGTCGCATTATTAGAGGTAATTTAAAAACTATTAGTCGAATCTCGATCAAATTTAAATGAGATGACATGACAAGCACCACCTTTCGCTTAAAAAAATAAACATCGAAATCGGTACACCCAATAAGAAGTTGTGACGTAACACACAAAAAAATACAGTCAAATTGATAATCTCTTCTTTTTTTTAATGTAACTAACTTAATAATCGAAATGATTCAAAAATAGATTTTTCGTGACCTTGATCATGACATCAAAGGACACTCATGTGTCGTCATGAGTAAAAGAAAGAAGTAGTTAAGAAGTCTCAAAGGAGACAACATTTAGACTATCTTTTTACAGACTCTATATATAACTTACATCAAAAAAGGAGGTGGTTCCCAATTCAACTGTATTTTTTATGTGAATTGATTGACTCATAACTTTTTGCTGAGTATACCGATTTTGATGATTCATCATTTTGATGATTATTATTTTATATCTCTAATTTAATTAATTAATTATTTATATCTCTAATAATATTTATTATGTCGGTCAAATGAAAGTCGCTTTTTTGTTAACAACAAATAGAATTGTATCACCCCGTATACATACATACATGTCTCATTTTATCTCAAACTACCGTCGTTTACAATACAACTTTGCGGAGATCGTAAATCGTGATAGGTACACGCAGCACGTCTAGAAGCGACGATCCAATCAATATGTTAACAAGACTTGTATGCGGCTTGCATATGTCATTTGTACACGCTCCAATTCCTTCGCAATATCATCAAGGATCACAAATATTCTGGAAAATAATATCATCAATTTATTAATGTTAAGTTAGTAGTAACAGTGTTTCTATGTAAATCTATTTATATGTGACAGGTATCTTGTTTTTGTACGATATTTATAACTTCTGTTTGAGGTAGTGTAGAGTATAAAATATTTTGCTCATAATCTAAAATAGTCCGAACGAAGGAAGCAACTCAACTTTACAAAATATCACTTTAATATTATAAATATTGTTCTAAGTCGGTGTCATGTGATGAATAAGATTGTCAGAACTTCTAGGGATTGGGGTTAGGGTTAACAATGCACTTGTTGTCGTGTTTCTAGTATTGCAGGTAATCATCAAGCTTAATCATATGAAACATTGTTCATCTTTTTTTCTGTGTGGAACACGCTTTCTGGTTCATGATCTTTATTCTTAATTAATGGGTTAGATGTCATCGATGTATTAGAGATGCTTATCGTTCCACAACTAGTTGTGCATCACGTTCTTTTCAGCAAAAGTAAACCGTAATACAAACTCGACTATCAAGTCAGTTAATATTAAACTAATTAAGTAAATGTTAATAATAACCTGAATTCGTGTATGTAGCAGTAGATTTTAGAACAATCCTTAAATTTATTATAATTGTATCAGTGATTTAATATACAGTCCTCTTTTTTCCACGATTAACACAACGGCAAAAGACGAAAAAGGCAAATAAATTAATTCAACAAATCCAAATTATATTTAATTTGTTCATTTAAATTTTACCGTATTTTGAATATATGTCGCGATGTGAATATAATTTTTAATGAAAAGCTTAATAATTAATTTTATAATTATGACCATCCACTAACGTCGTATTATGTCAAAAGTTAGGCTAAGCGCGCACTGGCGGCCAGGCCACAGCGGCCAGTATTGCGACCAGGCCGCGAGTGTCGCGACCAGCCGCAAGCGTCGCTCCCAAGCCATAGCCCATAACGATATAATTTGAACACTCCGTAAAGAGTAAAACATCTATCCGCGGCGACCAGTGCGCGCACACTAGCGCACGATCGTATAATTCTTCGAATCTCGATGGCCGCGGCGGCCGGCTGGCCCGCAGGTACGCCGCAATGATCTCGTTGGCCGCGCCGGCCGCTGGCCGCTCGCGGCCAAGTGCGCGCTCTATGATACGATGTACATACATTTCGCTGGCCGCCGCGGCCCGGCCGCTGCGGCCAGGCCGCCAGTGCGCGCTTAGGCTTAAACTCGCGCTTGGAGCAGATATTTGTATTTTTATAAATATGTATTTTATATTTTAAATAAATTCATTAATTTATATACAAGAAAGTTGCTAAGTTCAGCAGTAACCTCGTCTTCTTCCAATAGAAGTAATCAAAATTAAAAACAATTTCATTCACGCTCTTTTAAACCAAGTACTAATTACTTAAATTGAAGTGCACTCTTGCAAAAACAGAAGAATTTAAAGCAAAAATAGAGTATTGTGCTGTATTCAATGCAGGAATGGACTAAATTGGATGAGATGAAGTAAGTTAATCAGTGGAGCCAGCACGCATTTATCAGATCTCTCGCAAATTTGAAGCGATCAATCTAGCAGGATTCCGCTGTGGATGCATTCTGTTATAAACTGTGGAATTTAAATAGATTAGCAGTAAATTGAAAACGTATGCAGTAAACGTGTGTAAGTATTTTTTTAATTGATTTACTATCATTAAATTAAAATAATTAAACAGGTTATATTATAACGAGTTTTTTAAAGAAGATATACGCAATTTAACTTATCTTAACATTACTCTATAATTTTTTTTATTGTAATAATATAATACAGTAATAGTGAGGGGTCAATTTATTTCACTTATTAAACGTCAATTAAAGAATTTATTTCAAAAAATAATATAAAATTCATACTTTTGAAATACTATTTCTATCGATCAATGCTTATAGGCTATGATAAATCAAGTTAATTCATAAAATTGGAGCTTTAAAAGTCGATACTGCAATGAAAAAAGGTTTTTATCGAACTCGAAAAAAAACTTAATATTTCTTTCCTAACGTTTACGTGAATTTCACTTATTATAATGACATAACTTTTTCGGATTTTATTGCGATTTATTAAATTTTTCAAAGCCCGATGTGATACTTTACAGCAACCATAGTTACGGGGAACTGACTTTGTTATACACATAATTGTGTTTGCTAGCAAACGAAAAAACCGACTTCAATTACATCGACAAGTAATACAATGTATGTAGACAAAAATAATTAACAAATGCACTAGTTCTCATTACGATTTTCGAGGGTTCCCCTCGATTTCTCTGGGATTCTATCATCAGATCCTGTTTTCCTTATCATGGTGCCATCCTTGGGACTTCTCCATTCAAACAAAAAAGAATTATCGAAATCGGTTCATAAACGACGAAGTTATCCCCGAACATAAATTAAAATAAATACGAATTGAGTAACCTCCTCCTTTTTTAAGTCGGTTAAATTATAATAATCCAGTACCTTAGTTTTCTTTTAATTCAATCAGTAGTTTTGGTTTCGTGTGTGGATTATACCTACAAACAGATGAGAATTAAAAATTACACTTTTGGCTTCTTCATCGATAATTTACAAAAGGCCCTTCAAAATAAATTTGTTTGATGTACACGATTTGATTTTTTTACAGATTTACTAATATTAATAAATTTCTAATACTATCGTTAACGATTTACTTGTTATCTTTTATCGATAGTATAGAGAATAACAAATTATTTAACTTTGTTTTATTTCAATTACTGTCATTTGCCTTAGATCTCTGTTACATAAAACTTTATCGACATTCATGGAAATCTTACACAAATTTTAAAATGAAATAAATATAATTAAAAACGTAATATAAAACATAATAATATAATTTAATTATATACAAACTATAATGAAGTAATATTGTCTTACAAAATATTTCACCTAACAAAAAGGTTAAAATAAATAAGAGTGCTTTTGTATTGGAAATAAGCTAAAAATGTAATTTATATTTAAACCTTTGTGTAAATTATAAACATGATATTTATGTTTTTGTTAATTAAATGTCTGGCCAATCTTTTTGATATTTTTGTTTTATTTAATTATATTGATTACTAGCTGTGCCCGCGACTTCATCCGCGTGGAATACAACAAAATTGTTCAGTTCGCAGAGTTATAAAATAAAAAAAATAAAATCTAAAATAAAATCTGTCGGTGAAAGGCCCGTAAAAATTAGTCCAGCCGTTTCAGAAATTAGCCAAACAAACAGACAGACAAAAAAAAATGTTATTTTTGTATATGTACCGTGTACATATGAATTTAGTCATTTAGTCAAAAGCGGTTTTTTTAATATTACAAACAGACACTCCAATTTTATTTATTAGCATAGACTAGATATCCTACGCAATTTTATCAATGGTAAGCTTTCCTCTTGTATAAATTTTACCTGCATACTTATATGTTGATGTTACTAATCAGGATTCAATAGTGATAAAAATAAATTTTGCAATGTTTACTCTTTTTTTATCTTAACTAATCGTGACTAAAAACCTTATTGATTTTAAAAAAAATGTTTTTAAAAGCAGTCGTTAGAACAATTTAAATTAAAACCAACAAAGTAACCCAAAAATAGTGCTTAATAATTTAGAAATCCGTCTTCCACACAAAGAAAAATAAAAAGAAAGAATAAAGATATAGGTATATTTTGAGAAAGCCTACGTGGAATTAAGCCATTGTTGGAACATCCTTTTAAGTAGTTATCTACATCAGGATATAAGTCTTAAAACTTTCATCGCTACTATGAATACTTTTGCTTCTATGGACCTCACTGCGATTGTTATTTTGAAACTCCGATATTTCGGGGACGTCACAGGCACTGTGGTCATGGGTGAGCAACCCGTGCAAACAAAGTGTTCACTATGTCAGGTTGTATGTAAAAATAGAGATAAGCAATAGTGAATAACAAATATTTTATTAGCTACGTCAAAACCAAGTCGTTAAGCTTTCCTTTACCATAACTCACAAAATTATACTAACTGTGTAGAACGTGCTTGACTATAATTAAAAATCATTGAGTTTCCGATAAAAAAGACAAAAAATAATTTGACTCAAATGTTATGCGGGATATGTTTTTGGTTGGGAACTCTTTGATATGAGAGAACACGCGCGGCAACTGAACAAAAAACCTTTTAAATGAGCCGTGAAGAGTATTTGGACAAAAATTAATGATAAAGTATTTTTATTTTAAATCCGTTTACTAGTATAATAAAATAAAAACATTTATCTATACATCTATACTAATATTACAAAGGGATTTTTTTTTCGTAATTGATAATCTCAAAAATTACTGGACTGATTTTAAGCATTTACCAGTAGAATTCTACGTTCTGATTGAGTGACATAGGCTATATTTAAGTGGGAGAAAATAGAACAACCAAAACTATGAAATCCACGAGGACTAAACTACGGTTAAACTTACTCTATTGTTATACAATACAGTAACCTCTGTTCATTAATTTGTTCAAACATTTTTTGGTTACGATTATAAAATTAAATTGTACTATAACTTAATTATCAAAGCAGAATATATAAGCTAGCTACATAGTATTAAAATAATAGAATATATATGTATATATTTTTTGCAAATTATACACTCACTTCTTGCTTAGATTGGTCATTCTTGATTACAAAACTCAAGGATTTATCTTCGATAATGATCATCATTACAGCCTATACAGTCCACTGCTGGACATAGGCCTCCACAAGTTTACGTCAAAAATAACGTGAACTCATGTGTTTTGCCCATAGTCACCACGCTGGGCAGGCGGGTTTGTGACCGCAGTACTGGCTTTGTCGCACCAAAGACGCTGCTGCCCGTCTTCGGCCTGTTTATTTCAAAGCCAGCAGTTGGATGGTTATCCCGCCATCGGTCGGCTTCTTAAGTTCCAAGATGGTTGTGGAACCTTGTTATCCGTTAGTCGCCTCTTACGACACCCACGGGAAGAGAGGGGGTGGCTAAATTCTTTAGTGCCGTAGCCACACAGCACGATAATGATAATCTCCCAAAACTATTTGTGTTATGCATATCAATACCTTCATTATTTTTTGTACAACTAAGGCTACGTCCTTACTCAAGGTCTAGTCTATCTCTGTATTACGTCATAATTAGTTTAGTGAGTAACATGAAAGCATAACGCACAGAATTATTTTCGTATGTCGTATTTATAATATTAGTACAAATTACATTTTGGAAATAATAATACTGCACTGTAAATTTAATTTTTAAAATATTTTAACAGACACGGTAACTGTTCCTAGGCTTAGCAAGGGTCGCATTTTTTTAATTTCATGTTTTAAAAAGACTTCTTTAGCATTTTGTGAATAATACTTTTTATTTTTACTGTCGTTTGATAAATACGTCAAGCGCGTATAAATAAAATCACAAACATTTATAATTAAACACAACTTTATTGCTGGAATCTCTGCGATCGTATGAATGAGGGTGTGGGAGAAAATGAGTAAATTTACATAATGTAAATGTAATATATGTATACGTACCATAAATATAAAAAAAAAAAAATCGTCATTTGAATATAGTTGTGGATCTTATTATTGAAGTGCGTTGTTTTTTATTTATTTATTAATATTATTATTATTTTTTAATAAAGAATCAGTGGAGATAGCGAAGATCTTATCATTACTTCTACCGTAAAATAGCACATTCGCTAAAATATTAAAACGATGACGAATGTCTACAGCATTCACAGTAAAGCACATATGAAAAAAGAACAAAGGGTACATAATGTATATAAAAATACAATATACAAATACACAAAAGCAAATAAAGTACTAAGCAATCTAATTTAAAATCAAAATTAATTCCAAACATACATTCGTAACGGGCTTATCCCAGTCCCAATCTGAAAACGCCGCAGATCGCAATTGTAAAACCAAAAATCCGATTAAATTCCATAGGGCCTTAAAAAAGTCGCCGTCATGACAAAAGTAATTACAGACGTTAGTTTCGGCAGAGAGAGGCACGTTCGCTCATTAATATGCTAATATCGTACCGGGCATCGAATACCGAATTGTTAACGAAAGCAGTCCTCGGGGGGAAAAAGCTACAGTTCCTGATCCTTGTAATGGCTGGGTTAATTAATTTCGTGGTTTCATCCTCGTATCTTATTTTTACGGATTCAAAGAGATTGATTTACGGTTTAATGGGAAATGTGGTTTTGATAAAAATGGGTGGTTCCGAATGAGTGAGCTTGAGTTCAAGTTTCGTCTGGAATTAAATGAAACATTTATTTTGATGAAGGTTGTAGTGAAAACGTATCAATCGGCTTGCCTTGTGTTATTTTTCGGGTAAGGATTTTATTTTTAATAAGTGATTTTATTTTAGTTCGGCATTCAGCTATAAATAATTACGTAATGTATAGTTTCACAGTTAGCAACGTCTTCGGTGCGACAAAACCAGCCCTGCGGTCGCCAACTCGCCTGCCCAGCGTGGTGACTATGGGCAATACACATGAGTTCACGCCACTTTTGGCACGAAGCTGTGGAAGCCTATGTCCAGAAGTGGACTGCGATAGGCTGAAGTGATTAAAGTACTTTAGTTTAGTAGTAGTTTCACCGGGTGTGGATAAATTTTATTCTGCAAATAAGTTACGAATAGACTTTACGTCATGAGATAGAATAGCCTATCAGACCTGTTCCTCCTCAATTCATAAATTAGAAATATCTCGTAAATACAGTGCAATTCGATGGTAAGAAAAAATAATATATTAAAATCTTCTATCATTATTCTATTCACAGCCGTTGAGGCCTTGAGTATATTTAATTGTGTTTCTATGTATGTGACATTGTTGTTTTATATGTTTTTTTTTTTTAATTTCAAGTCTATTTGTTTATTACACATGTAATAGACAAAATCCGTTGCATGTTAAAGTTGCTAACAAGAACTATGAAATATGAAAGAAATTTTTTATTTTATTAAAATTGTTTTAACGGCGTTATATAAATAAAAATTTATTATTCAATTCACTAAGCTTTAGTGAAATAAAATGCTTTTTAATTTCATAAAACAAAATTTTAATTTCGAACGAAATCACCAATCAATTGGAATCGAATTGATTGTTGAATTCGTTTTTATGTCAATTTATTTTATTTTAATTTTATGTTTCAATATAAATATAGTTTAGTGTACAACAAATAAGCTTTAAATTGAAAATTGGAAAACGAAAAAAAAAATGTGCAAGGCGGATTATTGCTAAAATATTAATATATTTGAGAAAAGCTTAACAGAGATGAAGCTGGGTATTGTACTGATTACTTCTCTGAATTCTTGCTGTTAATAGCTAGCAGTCTTCACATTAGTGTTTAGCCTAATCAGGTTTGTACTTGAGGGTTATGATCTTTTGGCAGTATCTACTCTGTTTTCCACCTCACAAATAACTTTCAAAGCCGAGGTGTGAATTCCTAGGTTAACCTTAGGTCAAACGACTTTTCTGCGTTCTAAGGCTCCCGATTTTAACTAACTCGGCTGGAGAGAGCAGTACTCGGCTTAGCTTACGCTGTAAAGATTTCTAGGGACACAAAGCAATATACAGGTCGGCAACGATATGGAAATTTCCTGACGCCTAAAGGAAATGTGTAAATAACCATATGGCTGAGATGCTATACCGTCTATTTTTCATGAAGTTAAAGCCACCAATATATATCTAGTACGATACTGCTTTAAAGGTTTTATATTTATTTCTTTGTAATTACAAAAAGTACTGCTCAGTATTATTTATATGTACAGAGAATGTCTTAGTATTTAATCAAAACACTGTATATATTTATTGCAAATTTATTAAAAGAAGTTTTAATTTAAAAAAATCGTAGATAACGCAGATAAAACACAAAATAGTGACTATAAAAATCGCTGCGGGAAACCAATCTATAAAAAAAAGCGCTTGTGAAAACGGGACACATTTTTATGACACGATAATAATTAACTTCATAAAATACACGAATCTGAGTCACATCAAGTTGATGTCACGTTTCTCAATTACGAGTACAGTGTAATAAAAGGATATCGCTGAATTTTCGCATAAAAATTTAAATAAAATGTGCATTATCGCCAGCTACGATCGACTCTACATATATATTTTTTTTTAAACGAACGACGATAAATGTATCATCCCTTCATCACTTCAGTCTATTGCAATCCACTGCTGGACATAGGCCTCCACAAGTTCGCGCCAAAAATGGCGTGAACTCGTGTGTGTTGGCCATAGTCACCACGCTGGGCAGGCGGGTTGATGAGCGCAGGTCTGGCTTTGTCACACCGAAGACGCTGCTGCCCGTCTTCGGCCTGTGTATTTCAAAACCAGCAGTTGGATGGTTATGATAAAAGAATAACATAGATGAATTTTTTTTCATACGTATTTCAAATTCTTAAAATTGCCTTTCTTCTTTGTATTGGTTCTTTTATATATTGTATGCTTTAATTTGTACGTAATGTAGGATTTAGTGAGAAGCAAATATATTTAACGTTAATAACTTACCAAACAATTCTCCAAAAATAACTATTTTGTATTCCACAGGTGTAACTAATAATATTGTTGTCATTTTTAGAAAAACAACAAGAGTGAAAACGAATACATATTTTTATTTTAAAACACTATCAGCATTGTATAATTTTAGGCTATTTTCAATTTCATTAACAAACTATGATCAAAGTTTAAAAAAAACTAAATTGAAATTCTTTTCCTATAATTCTCAAATATTTCAAACATTGATTATACGCATATATAAATATTCAAGTATCAATATTGTAAAAAATATAGCTTCTATCAGGGTCTTGCAATTTTCGAATAACCCTTATAAATTATTATTTTTTAATCACGGATATAAGCGCACCAATTATCCGATGACCCGTCTAAAACCGTACCAGTGGATGGATTAAGCTTGAATTTATCAGATTAACACACTTTTTTTATGAAAAATAGAAGGATTAAACGTTGCCTAGTGTTGTTACGTCGTATAATAAATAGGCAAAATATTAATTTAATTATAATTTGATATTGATACCTTATATTGTAGCTCTTATTTTTAAATATTAAAGGTATTAAGACTTTTTTTAAAGATAGATAACCAAAAAAGATTTTATATTTTAATTTAACTCATTTTGTATACGAAATTATTAGGATAGTTGAGACAGGTATATGAACTCTAAAGCAACATAGTAAAATTATCTAATTATTTTACTGGTAACTACTGGTAATTGGTAACTACTGAATTATTACAAATCTCCAACACTCTTACTTTTGACAATCATCATATCAACACGAAATTGGTTAGAATTAGAATCACTCCCAATAACTAGTATGTATCTTTAATTCAATTAAGACCAGTTTTGACCAAAAATATGAGAACACTAATTATTTAGAGTATATACGGACATGTACCGGTAGACTATAAATCAATAAGGAACGTACCTTTAACTTAGAACTTAACTATAGAAACCTGTTTTTTTTATTTTCTTTTTTTTATTTATAAATTTTGATCCACAGGCTCAAAATGCCCGTGCCTTTGTTTATCATGCATGCATTATAATACTACAGGCGATTTTTCTACTTATTATACTACAGATCGACAGTCTTGTGACTGCCTAGTAAAACTAGGACGTGGTCCGACGCCGACGATTTTTTTTTTTTTTTCCTTACTAAATACTGTTTATGCAGCAGTATACACATAATTGCTTTCTAATTTCTAACATTTATATATAGAAGCCTGTTAAAATTATTATTATAACTTAGTCGAGTCTTCAATGTAATTAATGAGTAATAACTTAATTAATTTCATAAGTAAATCATGAATCGTCTCGTTAAACATCGTTAGATTTACACAAAATTCAACATATTCTTTTCGATGTTTTTGTTCGATTGTTCGTCAATCACGTCGCTTTTTTATTATAATCCGAAAAATAAGAAATGCAATAAAATTAAAAAGTTAAAGAGAAATCTTATATTACCGTTACGTTAAGCATTTTGTAAAAAGCCAGAAAAAAGATTATCAGAGGAAATTAAGTTTTGATTGGAGATATAGTTAGTTTACTATAACATTTTATCGAAGGGACTAATGTCTGCGTTAAGTCAAAGTCTTACTCATGTGCTCATTACTTAATTTGTTCTTTATATTTTAGAGCTGTGTGGCTACGGTACTAAAGAATTTAGCCACACCCTCTCTTCCCTTGGGTGTCGTAAGAGGCGACTAAGAGATAACAAGGTTCCACAACCACCTTAGAACTTAAGAAGCCGACCGATGGCGGGATAACCATCCAACTGCTGGCTTTAAAATACACAGGCCAAAGACGGGCAACAGCGTCTTTGGTGCGACAAAGCCAGTACTGCGGTCACTATTCTACGCATTGACGTTATCAGCCATGCTATTTTGGCACTATTGAAAGAGGTTAATGAATAACTTTTATTTTGATATCAAATATAGCATATTATACAAAAAAACCTTATAAATGCAATCATAATTCTTCGTTTTACTCAAAGAGATAGAATAGTTTTACTGAGAAAAATTTAATTCAATTTAAATAAATATCGTTCAACATCCTTTTGAGTTCCAGAAATATCATAAACATAACAAAATAATTTTGTTTGTCTGAATTGAAGCACACCTCACTTATCTTTGTTTTGTGCCCATTAATGAATAGATACTTTTACAAAGAAGATAAGTGACCCATTCCTCTAAAGTGTACCTAAAATGTATCAAAAGATGGGTGCCCTCAGCCACAATGGTCCGTACAAGAAATACCTGAACAAAACATTACTCTTGAAAGAAAATGATTCGTAAAATTTTTCTTCCATTTTACTTGAAGCCCCCGTTATAAATCTCGTCCATATTAGCCGTGGAAAACTGATGCCCGTATTGTGATCGCATTTTAACCTACTTTATTATAAATGTCACGATAACTCAAGTTTCTTTTAGTTATGAAAACGGAGAACTAATTATATTACTTTTTTACCCAGAAAATAGTTAACATTCCTTTAAATGTTAATTATAACTGTAGTGTAAGTTCGAGGGGTTTTCATGATATTTTAAAATCGTAAATAAATTAAGAAGATGTCGCTACAATCAGATTTTACGACACAATACAAAGTTTTTGGAATTACAGAGTATTATGATTATTAAACACGATAATAACTCAATACACCTACTTACTTATTAACTTACCAGGTTAAGCAATATAATTGATACTACAGAAAAATTTGACCTAAAGGTCGGTAAGTGTAACTTTTTAAGAAGAAACAATTCGAAAGCTAATTTTCAGATTTGTATTCACCGTAATCACAAGCCGCTATGGACCATGCGCTCATTGTGCGTGACCACAATCCTATGAGTTCTCATAGCTTATCCTTATGATATTCAAATGACACATTTACCACATCTCATCGTCTTCTCATTCCATGTACTATTTTATACTTTTTATAAGCATACTCACTCTCACTCACTTCAGCCTATCTCAGTCCACTGCTGAGCATAGGCCTCCACAATTTCACGCCAAAAATGGCAAGAAGCCATGTGTGTTGCCCATATTCACCTAGCAGAGCAGGCGGGTTGGTGACCGCAGGGCTGGCTTTGTTGCACCGAAGACGCTGCTGCCCGTCTTCGGCCTGTGTATTTCAAAGCCAACAGTTTGATGATTATTCTGCCATCAGTTGGTTTTAAGTTCCAAGGTGGTAGTGGAACTGTATTATCCCTTAATCGCCTCTTACTACACCCACGGGAAGAGAGAGGTGGCTATATTCTTTAGTGCCGTAACCACAGAGCAAACACACACGCACAAATACGGTTGGCTATCTCTTTCTATGGTAGGAAACTAAATATTTGCATTTTAGTTAACATCCGGCTAATATAGTTGTTAATAAATAACACATAAATAAATATATATTACACCCAGACTTTGTGTGGAAATTAAACCAAATATCACTGAATCAAATAGCAAAGTCATGGCAAACTACGTCGAAGAACTGGTCACGATCGAAAGCTATTAATTCCAATCAGTAAATGATTTAATGTGTACCACATAAAAGTATCTTTACTTTGCACGTGTAACAGATACTATAATGGAATTCTAGTATACTTTTTGTGATAATATTCTATTCTCACTATTAATGTCCCGTATAAAGTTATAAATATGTATAAATAAAAAAATTCTATCGCATTTTATTATAATAATAAATGATGTATAACCAGCTAACCTTTTTCAATTAGGTTTGAATCAAATCAGTGATTTACGGGAAAAAATAATGTCTATTTGTGATCTTTTCGGATATCCAGTAAATAATAAAAAGCTATTCAAGAAGATTGAACGGTAATATTGTAAACTATATTGACGTACATGATATATGAGTAAAGATAATTGCTATTTCATGACTTGCGATTATATGGGAATTAATAATTGATATTTCACGGTAAGTTGTATTTATTGGAGTAATATATTATTATATTGTCTCGATAAGTTTAGTATATTTTCGGCCAAATTTATTAAGATAAAAATAAATAGATGTCATAGAACAAAGGCTGTTTGTCAACGTTATTTATTTTACACTTATTTAAGAACTATATTACATTTATTTATCGTTTTGTCGCCGTGATTGGACTGTAGTGATAGCGATATTCCATTTCCCGAAATAGCGGTATTTTTGAGTGGTCTTAGACGAATACTCGTACGGTAAAGTTACTTTTATTTAATTAATAAAAAGCAAAGATTTATTCATTTATTATCTAGATATATTAATTATTCTGAAATTTTAAATTCCCTAACCACCCAAATGTATTCAACAGAAAGATATAAAACTTTCATTAATATATTATGATTATAATTATAACTTTCATATTAATCAACTAAGATGCATACATTCCATATCAAATGTGATAATGCCTAGTGTTATTTTCGTCAAGCCGAAAGCAAAAATTAACAAATAGGTACTGTCAATAACAACAAAAATAAAAAACATACTTCCAAATATAACATCGCAATACATATGTAAATAAATTCTTATAGTATTTTACTTCCTTATATGTGTTATTCGATAAATCGCTGCGTTCTATTTTATAAACATTGAAATAAAAAATCAGTAAGACTCTTTATATATTAAGACTAAAATTAAATAATTGTGTTTACTAGCAAACGAAAAAAACCGACTTTTGACTTGACGATTACATCGAGGAGTAATACAACGTAAGTAGACGAAAAACAACAACAAACGCACTAGTCGTTACCACGATTTTCGAAGGTTCCCCTCGATTTCTGTGGGATGCTATTATCAGATCCTGATTTCCTAATCATGGTACCACTCTCGGGATATCTCCTTTCCAACAAAAAAAGAATTATCAAAATCGGCTCATAAACGACGAAGCTATCCGCGAACATATAGAAAAATATATATACGGTCGATTTGAGAAACCTCCTCCTTTTTTAAGTCGGTTAAAAAGATACACAATTCCAATCGAGTTGCTTCAGTGGATATAACAGTATCGAAATTGACAGGCACGCTTTCAAATTTAGTCTCGCATCACAAAATATTCAAATTAGGAAACCGCTATGTCTCGGAAGTAATTCTGAAATATGTACATCCACTAATTCGCTGTGACAATGTGTTACGAGTTAAGATCTATTACTAAAGTAAAACCAAACGACAAAAGGCTTTATTCTAGGCCCTAAGGCCCTGCCTGCACAAAATTTAAACTACTGGACATAAACAAATCGACAATAATAAATTTAAATGATAGTTACTTATTGTCTTCATATTTCATTATACATTTTTAATTTTTGTATTTTTTTCTAGAACATTGTTTAAAATAATTACCGATTCGTTCAATAATCGGTTATAATACCAAAGTGATGAAAACGGGAAAATATTCCAAAATGATGACGTAAAATAGAATTATTGCGTCATGTTTTTTTTTTTTTTTATTGTTTAATTAATATTTATCATGCTTCATAAAAAAATAGCATCTATCTTCTACTTTTTTTAAATTAAAAATAAAACTGAACAAGTCACATACTTACTTGAAATAAAATTTTCTTTCCGACAAAGAAGACAACTTTTTCACAAACTCCTTGCCGTTATGAATAAGAACCGCTGCATTATCGAAATTCGTCTTTTTCTTCTTTCAAACTAAGGAATATGCAAGACTTCTGAATTTTTATAGGAATTAGTTTTTGTGAAATGAAAAACTACTAGATTTCTTTATTAATTTAATTTTTTTTTATAACTAAAACTATTTTAAAGTCCTCTTTTTTTCGAATTGATTGAATTTAATCCGTTTATTTAAATTGCGAACTGTATTCATTTTAATTTCAATATTCGAAATTTATGTCTATGGAAATATTCAAAAGAATTTTTGGTTGGTTTGGTTTTTTCGCAACCTAATTTAATGAAACCCATCCATCATCCTTACTTTTCTTATTAGCTATCTGTTACTGTACCAAAGATGACAATATTTTTTAGAATGCGATAATTTTAGAATTCAAAATGTACATTAATTAATTATTAAAAATATTATTTATTTTATCCCAAAGATAGTGTCAGATAAAGTTTATCTAAGTTTGCTCTACTTTTCTTGTTTCTCATCTTCAATGAGATATTAGCATTCAGGTTACCTATAGTCCGAAATGGGCATAGTTTACCTTATATTCTTCTAAAATACGTAAATACCTTAGGGATATTGATAAATCATTACAAGCAAAATGGCGTATGTGGATTTATTTTCACTTCGATAAAACGATTCAAATATCCAAACATTTGAACTAAAATTAGGGATTATAGAGAGTTATTTCCAATAAAACTACAAAGAATATAAACTATTGAAAGGATTGTATAAGTAAGCAAAGACAAGAAAAAAAACACACAACAACTAACATTTTATACCATTTTATATTTTCATATAGCGATTCACTACTGACTAACTAAGAATCATTTTTAAATAAAAAATTATTGGTTGTAGTACTTTTTTCATTTTATCTAAAACATGTTGAAAATTACTTGAAAGTAAGACTATTCAAGTAACCTAACCCCTACTATTCGAGTTAGCCCCGTTAGGGCTCGTTGCCAATTAAGATACCCAAGTGCCAATAGTGACAAAACTTTAGATACGATACAAGTATCCAGACTTAAGTGACTATCGAGCTATTTGAAATGAAATCTTTACAAAATTCTCAACTAATTTAAGTTTTTTAGTGCTAATCTACACTTAGAGACAAATTAACTCAATAAATAGCTTCATTTGAAGAGTGACTTGGTTACCTTACTCACCACAGGAACACAACAGTACTAAAAGTACCCGGGAGTAGTATCATTTGATGTGATCTTCATCATTACAGCCTATACAGTCCACTGCTGGACATAACTGGAACTCATGTGCTTTGCCCATAGTCACCACGACGGGCAGGCGGGTTGGCGACCGCATGCATGATGTGATCTTGTCTAAGGTTAAGGTACATCCGTTTCGGGGCGTCGCGGTAGTAAGCGATACCATGGCGCCCCCCTATGGCAATGAGGGCACCACTAGATTTTAGTGGGTAGTCTGGTTTGGCCAGCAGTCCCACACTCCGGCCGACCCCTCGTCGCGCGCGAAAAAATCATTATCATAATAAATCGTGCGATATATCTTACCTCAAAATAATTTTAGCTTGAACTTTCAATACCTATTTTAATCATTTACGTTAAAATGAAAAAATGACTAAATCAAAGAGAACCTAAATAACAATCGTAAATTAGATTTTAGATTCACTAATAAATTTGCACCAAACTTAATTAGGAGTGACGGTTTTATTCGTAAATATGTTTGAAATAAATCAGATTTTAAAATGTAGTTAACATTTAAAGGTCAAAGCTACCAGTATACTGATTCAATATATATAATTATGTGTTGTTCAAACTTTGGAGTCGTCTGACTGGAGAAGTACCTCGACCTTGCAGAAAATCACAGCGAATAATACTGCTTTCAAGTTTCAAGTATTGTGTTCCTGTGATGAGTAAGGTGACCAGAGCTCCTGGGTGGGATTAGAATTTACGATTAAGGTCTGTAATGCGCTTGCGATGTTTGTTGTGTTGCAAGTGTTTACAAGCTACGGTAATCGCTTGCCATCAGATGAGCCGTACGCTTGTTTGCCGACCTATTTGTATAAAAAAAATACTCTAAATATTTATAATATATTTTATATTTTTTAGGTTAGTACAAGTTTGAAAAATTCAAAATAGTTATAAAATAAAAATAAAAAAAACTTATGCAAACACTGACATAAAACAGAAGGCGCTTTACGATATTTTTTACAACTACATACATATATTTTTAGTAAATAAAAAATTGTGACAAAGTTATATGAAGTTTTAGTACATGAATGAATCATCACTAGCATATATAACGTTAAAACACGATATAAATATGCTTATTCCATTAATTAACATCTTTTCTCTGAAAAACCTAAAAGGTAATTGAATACAGAAATCGTGTAATAAAACTTGCAAATAATGCAAAATTGATCTTACAAATTAGAGAAAGCTTTTGATCGTTCCTTGTATAACATAATTATAAATATAAACCCAATTGTACGTGTCCTACATTATCACAACAAAGATAAAATTATTTCTTTATGAATCTCGGAATCAACCAGTCTAATATAAGCAAGAAAAGAAAAACTTCAGCCGAGAAAGGTCAAGCTAATACGAACCGTATAACGCAAAGTAAAATAATAATTGAAAACTCAAGATTATACATGGCTATGATGTATGGTTTATGTTTTTTTTTCTTTTTTTAATAAAAGTTTCACTGGCCGGAAACATCAAAGCATTGCTCATCATTATTATTCTATAATCATTTTTTTTTTCAATCCCATGCATGACACAATATTTTTCTAAAATTGACACTAAACTTCATACAACGAAGAATTCATTAAATTCTATAATTGCGTAATTTAGAAAGAAAATACTTACGTTTTTCTTAGGAATATTTAATAAATTAAAATTAATTAAATTGAAATAATAAATAAAGCCGAAGAGTTTTTAGATATTAACGCGTTCAAAACGCGTTAATCTCGGAAACTACTGGTTCCAATTGATTTTTTTTTTGTATTGGATAGTCCATTTACCAAGAAAGGCTATATATAGTCTATATGATGTTTTAGAACCTTTTTTTATCAAATTAACGCAGGTTTTCCACCCACCGCGGGGCACAGCAAATCCATCAAAATATGTGTATAGTATGTGTATTTAAAATATAAATATTATTATTTATTTACATTATCATACGCATCTATTACCAATATAATCATAAGAATATTATCATGCAACATAAATCAATGATGATTGATACGATTCCCTCATCCTCGGAAGATTTTTTTATACAAATAACAGCAAATCGAATTCACGAATGAATAATGGTGTCCTTACTGGGATGCCTGTCGACTCCGAAAAGCACATAAAACCATTCATGTTTTTATCGTAAACACCGACACGGTATACTGAAGGTCAATTATTCATACCTAAAGGATTATTGAGGCAGTCATTTAGTAACAAATCTTACCGGTATATCAAAATTTTAAATAATAAAATGTCTTGTTCAAAATAGCTAATAAAATACTAAGCAAGAAATATCTTATATCTATCTCTATGACATATTTTTTTAAGTCAATACTCTCTTAGATAGATTTTTCCTAAGTGAAACTAAATTAAGTTAATTACAATTTCAATAAAACTGTTTTGTATCGATTGAAAATTTCAACAATATATTCGCTTCAGTCTGTAATATCCCACTGCTGGGCATAGCCCTCTTTCCCCATGCAGGAAAGGGATCAGAGCTTAATCCAACACGTCGCTTCAATGCGGGTTAGCGTTGGTTGGAACAATATATACGTATTTAGAAATAAATATGTATAGGGAGAGTATAAAGCAATGGTAGAAATGAAAAAATAACGACATTAAAATGAGATTATTATAATAATAGATGTGCCGCGACTGCATCCGCGTGGAATTAAAAAAATATATATTGTTCAGTTCACAGAGGTACAAAATAAGGCTAGGCTTTAGATTAAGAACCTTCATTTTGAAGTTAGATAAGTTAGGGTTATTTTTTCTTTTTTGTAAAGAAATTATGTCAATAAACGGTCTATTCTAGAAGTTAGATAGGTTAGGGTTATTTTTTTTGTAACAAAATTATACCGATAAACAGTCAAGTTTTAAGCTTAGGTAATTCAACGGTTTTTAATCTAAAACCTTACCTAAAATAAATAAATTTCCAAAATAAAAGTAGCCTAAATTACTCCTTATTACATCAGCTATCTGCCAGTTAAAGTCCCGTCAAAATCGGTCCATCCGTTTCAGAGATTAGCCGAAACAAACAGATAGACAAATGAAAATTGTAAAAAATGTTATTTTGGTATCTGTAACGTGTATACATCCATATACATTTAGTAAAAAGCGGTTATTTTAAAATTACAAACAGACACTCCAATTTCATTTATTTGTATAAATTTGACAAATATTTTATTACATTACCGTTTCATAAACTTTAATCGTAAATTTACAAATTATTATATTTCTTAGAACTGTCACTTCCGTCTCTGAGTGATATTCATACTGAGATAAACAACAACTTTGATTGGTTTGTAATCGCTAAGCTGGCACTACTGCATCAATTTCCTATATGTTGAAAAGGATTAGTAAGTTTATCCTCTACATAAGCATCTGATAGTCTTTAGCAGCGGGATATAAAGGTGGCCTTTAGAGTTTTTTTGACCTTAACTAATAAAGTACAAATTTTGGATTAATTCTGTGATTTTAAAATGGGTATAGAAGTATCTGAAATACAATGTGGAGTTCGATGTTAAATAGAAAAACCATTATCTTATAATTAACATTTATCTTATAAGTAAAATAGCTTTATCAAAAACCAGTAAGACAGATCTTAAGCCAATAAAATAATGTATTTTGATCTATTTGAACTAAGACATTCAACGAAAGAGAAGCCACAAAGCTGATGAAACTGTAAAGAGTCTCTTGTCACATCATAATTACAAATAAAAAATTGAACATTCTAGTCAAAATTCGTTAAAATTTACAGAAACATAATTATAATCGTTACTTAATTATCAATTAAGTTAACAATGCTATAATTTATGGACATTTTCAGGAGTATATTATAAATGTATATGTGTTAAAGTTACGTATTAGTGATTTATCGTAAGGCGTAATGCTTCTAACGACTACGTATCCGGCTTCCAGTTTCAAAGAAAATAAAATAACATTTTGCCTTTAGATTGTACTCCTTCAAAGTATCGTAAAAATGAGGATTTCAAACATTATTATCACGTTTTAATTATACATTATCGTTTAATGAATTCGAATCTTTAAAATACTAAAATGAAAGAATCTATATTTCTAAAAATTGAAGTGCAAATTAATTGATTTAAAGATGTAACTTAAAAACAAAACATATTTGAGCTGCACTTCTTGTTAATAAACATTATTTCATACAAAAGTATTTTATCACGTTCTCACATTTTGTGTTCGATTATCAAAAATAAATGTTGCTAACGCATAACTCGAGAATGGTTCGACCAATTCGGCTAATTTATTTTTTGTATGTTCCTTGAGGAACTAACTAAGGGCCTTAAGGCCCACGGAAGGTTTTGATATTTAAAAAAAAGAAATTAAATTTTTACCATTAACTTTTGACAGAACGAAGTCTGATCGGGCAACTAGTAATATAAATTTAATCAACCCACTTCTTTATAATTGGCGACTATTAAATATAATACGTTACACCCAGCTTGTTAAGCAGCAAGAGTACCAGCATGTTTTTAGTATTCTTCATAAGAGCCGCTAAGCGTTTTAATGTAGCGCCGTAGCAACACTGCTACGAGCTACGCTCACTTAGGATTGCACAATTCGTAGATACTTTGTAACTGAGAAGAAACGGTTTTACTTATGTCAGTTCATTCGTAGGAGTGAATTTTAAAAAGCAAAATGTGCAATGTGTCATACAATACACGTTTAATTTATGAAGAATTTTCTGGCTTATTCAACTTTATCTTTTACGAGAACATTTATTAGTTAGTTATTTCAGCCTTTAGCAGTCCACTACTGAACACAGGCTTTCCTAAGCTCGTGCCAGATATAAATACGTAAACTTTTATTACATGTTATTAATAATAAATTGAGCATTTACGTTATTATGCAAAGATAGGTATAAAAATAATTCGGTCAAATAAAATATTCTCTAAAATATTTAAAAAGCTTTATCAATAGCGTAAACTTTAAGTATAATTTCAATTAAACATTTTATTAATATGTGACTATTGAATCTTTAAAAATTTATGTCAACCCTTAATTCCAATTATCCTATCTATATACTAGGCACTTTATCGAATGAAGCCGCTAAAAGTTACCCAATAACCAAGTCTATCATTTAAGTACATCGTAACATCATTTTAATAATTATAAGAATGTTCAAATGAAATAGTTTCTTCAGTACAGGCTTAAAATAATTTTTAATAATTTTAATTACCTACAAAATTCAAAAATTTTTTAAAATTAAAGTAAGGGATGTATAAAAATAAATAAATTATTCAACTTATCCTAATCGTTTCTATTTATAACTAGAAATTACTTACCAAGATCACATCCTCCAAACTACAAAGCCACACAAACCCCACACCACATACATTTTACATGAACTGAAATATCTAAAGTGTTGTCTATTACGAATTAATTAATATTATATTCACGTATTCCTTATCGGAGTAACAGACACTGCCCGTGATACGTCCGCACTCAACGACTGTCGACGCTAAACTGAGTCACTCAGCTAAAATGTTTCGGCTCTTGCTTTCGTGTATTCTTTGTGCATTTGATTTAGTGTTTTTTTTTATATTACTAATTTGCTACCTTGATAAGGTAATAAATATTACAGCCTAAAACGTATGCAACCTACATATACACTTGTATGTAAGTGCACGCACAGTTCAAGCTTATAAAATTGTTTTTCATTCCTTATAATATAGACCTTTTTTATTAATTTTTAGCTATATAAATATAGTATATATATATTTAGTAATTTTCGCCTAAGTCAAGATTATAGAATATTAAATAGTTATCTTGAACTAATAAGGTTTTACGCACCTTATCAAGTGAAACATAATAGGCATTAGTGGTTAAGTTAGATTATTTCTAAGGCTTCACTTTTCCGTAAGTGATTAAATTACATCTTGTTTCTTAATCTTTACTAGTTTTCCTTTGCGTACGGCGTATGTTTCAATTATTAATTTTAAAAAAATTGTATGTGATTTGCCCTAGTTATTTTTAGTTCTAAAATGACTGAAATCGAAAAGATTTACAACAAAATATAGGTGCTAACCATTCTGATGTGTTTTTTTTTTAGTGTTATAACTATCCGCTAGGATATTTGTCCCACAACTGGGCACACTAAAGAAAACAAAAAAATATATACGAAAAATCAGAAAAAAAAATTTGTTGCTATAAATATAAATATTATTCAGCAGAAATCAAACTCGTGGCTGACTGCGTTAAGCGCCGTTTTGCGCCACAGCACCAGATCAGTTTGATAGCCTTGCATTAAATATTCATATACGTGGAATACCTTTAAACTAAAAATATAAAATAAAAATATAATGCATTATTATAATTATATATTAAAGAACATTCCGTTGTTATCATAGAATTTAATATAAAAAGTAGTAAGTTTGTTTTCCTATTTTACGTAAAACATTAAAATTTGAGGATATTGGTATATTATTATGTATTATTATATTTAGTTCTTAAGTTGTGAAATGTAAATATGTATAATGTTTAATTTAAATTTAATTATATGAGACTTTCCGCGACTCTCAAGTCATAGTCATAAGTAAAAGTGTTGAACGGCCGTGAAAATTTAAAATTTATATAAAAGTATAAACACTGTGTAATTATTATTACTTAATATTTCTATTTCACTTAAAAATATTGGTCACTTTTGTGGTTACTAAAATAGAGAATAATATCGTATTAAGTCAGTTTTTTTTTCGTGAAAACCGCTGCTTGCTGCACGTACTCGACGGATGTTTAGTGCCGCACTTGTTCAAAGCGGAGCTTTTTACATTTTCTCTACGAAAGTTTTTGTTTACTTATTGTTCATAAAGCTTTATAGTTCTTTCATAAGACATATTGTGTTTAAAAAGAAGCTTTATCGTGTCTTCGTTTTTGAATAAAAACTTTTTTATTATTATTTCACTGGTCATTTGACGCATTTCGGAGTAATCCCGTTTTTGAGATGAAACAGGCCCTATGCAGTATTCTACCTCCTGTTGTTAAAGTCTAATTGTAACTTATTTGCAGGATAGACTTTATCCACGACTGGTAAAACAGCCACTAAGAATACTTTCAGATTTTTAGATATTATTTCTAAAAATAATTAATTATTATAAATTGTAGTAAGTGGATTTTAAAAGACGTAATTAATGTTCCGCGGAAATAATAGGCGTCCTAAAAAATGAATACTTTTACACTATAGTCTTTGATCACACTTTCATTGCCACAGGCATGTCATATTTTATAATTTCAAATATTACAATAGTTTAGATAATATAGGTTGTTGAAAATTCTTAAAACTATATATACTCTTTTAAAAAAATTACAAATAGCAATCACACATGAAAAATAAAAACTGATTCCCAACCATCGGCAGTTGCAGGTTAGATTCTCGGTGGGAATGGATATTTTTAATGAAAATTTCCGTTCTTGATGTCTGTCATTACAATGATGGTTTTTGTGAGGTTGATGTACTCTACACTAGTTACTAGATAGACTTCTTTACTGTATATATATATATTCCATTCATTACATTCATTAAATCTTTTAGTACCGAGAAACAAAGAATCGCGTAAATTTTCTTGCTATCTTCCTGATCTTAATATTCCCTTTTTCGCATACACGTTTGACTATAAAATGGTCCTCGTTTGCTACTTATATATATAATATTTATATTAGAGTAACTAATATGTATACGTCTTGCGAGATTCGCTTATCGATACGAATGGGGCAATGACACATTTAAATATTTGAACTTTATTTACAAGACCAAATAACCACAGTTGTGTCAAAGGCTGGTTTATTTAAAAACGAAATATGACAATACTTTTTAACGTAAATCTAGTGAAAACCACGTCAAAACTTCACTCGTAAATCCTTTGAATGAATAAGTAGGCTTTTAATTGAGACTCTTCGTCCGCTCCAATGCGTCATTACGTATGACATTAATAGCTGAAGCGTTAATAAATCAACGTGACACAATTTTTCAAGTTAAAATTTGTGTTCGTGTCATTTTCGTCTGCAAATACAATGAAGGTAATATATCACTTAGTGTTATGTGTGTGTCGTTTTAGATCTTTTAAGATTAAAATTGATATTAGTTATATTTAGCGTCATCTGACCCATGGAAAGATTTATAACCAAAATAAGTAATATATCTGTATTTGTGCTGACGGCATTCGAATTCTCAATCGATAGCGCAAAAGTAAGATGATGTGACCACTTAATATAATTTATGCTATTAAGATTTATATTCGATATATTCGATCTACGATATTTCGAGGTTACCATTTCAATAATTTTGTTAAGAAAACTGTACCTACGTGGCTTAAAAAATAGCATAGTTGGGTATTCACTATTATTTAATCATGTTTAATTATTCAAATGTAATCTTTCACTTCTGCTTTCTGCAGAGTTTACGCTATAACTCAACTCCCTCCACTTATTAGACAAATAACAAAAACTTCTATTGGACACACAAATAAAAAAATAAATAAATAAATAAATAAATAAATAAATAAATAAATCTTTTCTGTATTCTGGACGTTTGTGCTTGTGTATATTTAGGAACCCCAGACACAGGAGAAAACCTCCTGGAATCCGTTCATTTTTTAAATTATTTATTTATTTATTAGACTTCGTTCGATCTCAAGATTTGTATTATGACTTTAAATTAATTATAAAGTAATCTTGCTACCCTAAATTCATTCTTAAAATGTATTGAAATTTTAAGCTAAGACTTTGTATTAGCGCAATGGTTACAGCAATGGTTATAACCTATTGCGCTAGAAATCGCCAGTTCTTTTTTTGATAACAATATTCGGAATCCTTTTTAGGCACTTTTTTTGTTTGAATTGTAACTCGTGCTTTGTTGCTTTAATGGAAGCTACGACTAGAGTAGGTTGAAGCACTACACAGTATTGTTATACTTGCTGACCCAAATGTAGATTTCTTTCAATTTTCTTTCATAGAAACCTTGTCCTAACGATAACTTAATTGTTTGCTCGCAAACGAAAAATAAAACCGACTTTATTTATTTAGATCAACAAGCAATACAACGTAAATGACACCACATTACAAGTACCGCCTTTTAATTATAAAAAGAATCCTCGAAAGTGGTACTCACTAAAAGTTATACTAAATTTACATAATATGAATCTTTAATTACATAATATGAACTAAACAAAAGTCAAATTCTTGAAAACCAAAATGTTTTCACTGATCTGGTCAAAAAGTTTTCCCAATTTTAATCAACATTTCACTACGACTAGAAGTTCCACAAACAGGATTAAAGGCATTTCTGTGAAATCGGTAACTACGAAAACGACATTTAGAGGATTTAGCCTCAGCGAACATTTAAATGTATCTAATAATTAAGTTTCGTTTAAAATGACAAAAGTTCTATTTAATTTGGAAAAATCTGTCGAATCCACTAATTGTTTTTAATTTTCCTTGCGCCGGAATCTGTGAAGGACAATTAATATTAATTAAGACGATAATTTTGATTGAAAGATTTCTTCTGGAGTCGCAACGGCTTATTGTAATACACGGATTTTAATGAAATAAGCTATGTGTCTGTCAATATTGTTAAGGTATAGTAAAATGACCCTGTGAAATGAACTAGTAGTAACATGGATGAAATTTTGTAAAATTGCATAATATATAATATGTATATACTAACATTCTAACCAATGTTTAATGGTTGTTAAAAGGTTAACAAGCGTGTATTGTGATTCAATTTTGTATTTATAATAATATGACGGTTAATAATAGCACATTATTAAATTATTTTTAATTAATTGATGTTAATGTTGTAAGAAAATGAATTTGTTCATGTATTGTCGTATCAGTAAATAAGATAATTCTTTATAATTGGAGACTGATGTATACACTTTGGCGGCACTCTTGAGATACTCTTAAAAGGTACAATAATTTTCACACTTCTAATAGACGATTGTAAGAGATTTTAAGGCGAGGAGCGAGGATAAACTGTGAAGTGCTTACGATAAAAGAAAGAGAAATAAAAAGTAACTTCATGGGTTTTGTTACATAGAAAATAAAAATATTTCAATTTTTTTAACAAACTTCAAAATTGGCATATAATTAATTATATTATGCTTATGATTAAAGCTGCATGAATCTTTATGTGATACTAGCCGACCCGCAAAGTTGTTTTGCCATATATGTTACTAAGCCCGTTAATCCCCCCCCCCCCCCTTACAACTTAGGGGTATGAAAAATAGATGTTGGCCGATTCTCAGACCTACCCGATATGCACGCAAAATTTCATAAAAATCGGTCCAGCCGACGGAGGAGTGTGGTAACGAGCATTGTGACACGAGAACTTTATATGTAAGATTTCAAAACGTACAAGCTATCATTATTTAACCTTTAAAGTAGCGCATTAAAACAAACAAACAATACAATTTATTTCTCCCTTTATTCGTCAAGTTGCTTGTTTGTATGTACCAATTTTCAATAACTATGTATTAAACAAGTATAAAATTCGATACTCAATATGAGAAACAATATAAAAAATAACTAAAATTATCAAACTATATAACAATAACAAACTCTATCATCAAACTGGTTAAAGTAATAAAGATATATGAATGCGACGTTATATTCGTGTACTTAGAAAGAAGTACTACAAACAATCGCAACAATCCAGGACCTGTTTCCGATGAAAACGTCCGCAATATTGTATCGACAAGTAGGCCCAATCGAATCACCCCATTACGTGTCACAGCTTATGTGAACCAAGCAACCGAGTCAAAAAATTTGATTTAAATTCAACGGAAAAAAAACTACCCATCTAACTTCTCTGGTAGTTTTTCTGGCTGATCCATTTACTCCCATTGCAGTTGAGCTTTTTTCTAGCTATACTGCAGACGTGTAACAGACGTAGCTTTCAATTCGCTTGCATGGTATGTGACCGGTCAATCCTCTTTATATAAACAACAGCGACCCGCCCCGGCTTCGCACAGTTGCAAAAACTATCAGTGTACATACATATAAACCTTCTTCTAAAATCACTCTATTTATTGAAGAAAACTGCATCAAATTGGGTAGTTTTAAAGATCTAAGCATACAGAGTGCGGGAAGCGACTTTGTTGTCTGAACCAAATCCTAAAATGTAAATATAGTAGGTACATGTAACTCAGTGATAACGTAGCAATATTTTTTGAGTTTATCCATTACAAACAAACAAAAAATATTCTTACATCTTTATAATATTTGTATCGATATAGATTGTCTCAATAACAAGGCTGTACATAGGTTGCGTTACTATACCCCGACATGAACCAATCAAACTCAATTGCGAGGGCGTGTTGAACGACAAAAAAATAAAACTGTTAAAAACTAATTGCGAACCGAGGCTGAATTACAAATTGACACAATAAAACGACTTTACTATGTAACTGTTTTCTTTTTACTAATACCTCCATTATCCTTGTTAACAGCCCTATGTCCCGGAATGTAAATTGAAATAAATAAGCTACTGACAATTTAATTATTCAATTATTCATAGTTACCAATACTGACAAATCGCATTCAGCGTGGAACATCCCACTTCTAGGCATAAGCCTCTTTCTCCGTATAGACTGACAAATCTGCAGAGATGATTTCGCTAATGATACATAGAATGGAGAAGATATGACGGAGATCAACTGGTGTGATCGAGATTGTAACATCTTTTGTATTTTAAAGACCGTGGGTTAAGTCTGTATTTTATAGCTAACCCTAGCAACAACACTACATCGACATCTTTATTTAAATGAGTGTTCGTAAAGCGAGTACATTGAATATTTACTTTTTAACCAACTTCAAAAAAGGTCTAGGTTATCAATTCAACTGTATTTTTTACGTGTGTTACCTCATAACTTCTTAGTGGTGGGACCGACTTCGATGTTTTTTTTGTCATGTTGTTTCATTTAAATTTAATCGAGATCTGACAATTACTTTTTGAATTATCTCTATTCTCATTAATGACTCGACGAAAAAATACCAATGTAAATACTCATTAATTTACTTGGATGTTTTTTCGTTGAGCTACATTGTATTACACCTCTCAACTTTGTACTGAGTATACCGATTCTAATGATTCTTTCTTTATTCGTAATTTGGTGCTTGCCGTGTGATCTATTTAAATTAATTTATTTTGATTGAGATTTGAGGACTACTTTTTTACGAGTACGAGTACTTCAGATCTGATCGTCATATCATCGATCGTCGATCTGATCATCTTTAGAACTATCTGTAATAACGCGTTTACTCTTTGACCTTGACCATTTTTTCGTCTACTTACGATGTATACTGCTCGATGTAATTGAAGTCGGTTTTCTTTCGCGAGAAAACACAATTATTTTTGTTCTGGTCTGGATAAGTACCAAAAGAAAATTAAAGAAAATCAATCTATTCACAACAAAACAAAGTGGTAATAAATTTGTCGCATCAGCTATCTTATCTCGAAATGTTGGATCAGCTACTAGAAATACAAACATCTATATGGCTTAGAAGAATACTTATTATCAAATATATACCAATATTGCTGTAATTAATCCTAAATGAATGACAACGAGACCTATACTAGCAAATAGCTATTAATCATCATCATCATTATCACTTCAGCCTATCGCAGTCCACTGCTGGACATAGGCCTCCACAAGTTCGTGCCAAAAATGGCGTGAACTCATGTCTTTTGCACATAGTCACCAACATGGGGTGGTGACCGTGAAATAGCTATTATCTTATTTGAATTATTTATTAGTAATCTATAAATTATTCATCCAAAAAAATATGAAAAGTGATACAAATATAAGAACGTTATATGGGTGATGTCTGAAATCAATAAAATTTCAATTTCAATTACAATATATTATTACGTCATTTTCAATTCAATGTCATGCGATCTTACGTTTCACATTACAGCGATGTATTTTGTAATTTTTTTCATCCATTATCTTCTACAACTATTCATCTGAACAGTAAGAAAACTATTTTCTTCATACATTTGCAATACAAATTAACATTGACCCATTTATTTTATTGTTTAAAACGAATCTCGTTATAATATCTACTAAATATAACAAAATTGCCATTTTCTTGCCAAGTTTGATATTTTTATGAGTGCTTGGCATCCTATAAATACGTTTTTGCTGTCAGCAAAAACTTAGATAAATGGATAATAAAAATGAATTACCTAGCCTTCTCGCAGTAACTTCATTAGGATGACTTTAAAGTTACTTTCTAAAGACCGACATTGATTGATAGTGTACAAACCGCGCGATAGGTAGAGTAAAGGTGTATTTACAAATAAGCTACTTTTTATAAGACACTAATATTTTATATCGCTCGCTTGCTTAGCCTGTAATATCCAACTCCTGGTCATAGAGCTCTTTCCACATGTAGGACAAGTATCAGAGCTTAATTAATACACCGCCCTACTGCTTTGCTGGTTAACAGATATATTCCCTACTATGAGTAACGATCGCTATCGGGTGTACATGATAACAACCGGGACCAATGGACCACGTGCTCTCCGAGGAGCGATGGGGAGACCCACAAGGACTGCACAGACACCCAAACCACGGCAAAAATCTGTATGGCAAAAACAAATGTTTGTCATGTGCGGGGATCGAACTCACAACCGCCAGTGCAACAGCCATAAACCAGTGCTATGACCGTTGCACCAACGCGTCGTCCTTATATTTTTATTGCGGCTAATTATTTTTTTATTTTTTTTGTTTTAATATTTTTATTATATAAAATAATTAATAATTACACATTATAAATTTACTCTTAATCGATTAAGGGTAATCGACTTGTTAAATTTGTTGAAATACTATGAATGAAATAATGTGCTGTGTGGCTACGGCACTAAAGAATTTAGCCACCCCCTTTCTTCCCGTGGGTGTCGTAAGAGGCGACTAAGGGATAACAAGGTTCCACAACCACCTTGGAACTTAAGAAGCCGACCGATGGCGGGATAACCATCCAACTGCTGGCTTTGAAATACACAGGCCGAAGACGGGCAGCAGCGTCTTCGGTGCGACAAAGCCGGTACTGCGGTCACCAACCCGCCTGCCCAGCGTGGTGACTATGGGCAAAACACATGAGTTCACGTTATTTTTGGCGTAAACTTGTGGAGGCCTATGTCCAGCAGTGGACTGTATAGGCTGTAATAATAATGATGAATGAAATAATAAAATCAAGGAATTCGTGACATTTTTGCTATAGTTATACCTGTGTGTGTTAAGGATTAAATGTCTACTTAATTGAATTTAAGAGTATATAAATTTATATTAATCTCCTTATCAAAACTATATATATACGATAAGTCGAAAGTTATAATCAGTTTTACACACAATCCATATCTATGTTTGTCGCACTACCGTGTCTCGACATGTTTGAACAGCTTGTAAGCACGACCTAATCGAACTTGCTCCAATTCTCTTGTTTTATGAAATATGGAAACCTCTATTGACACTGATGGTAATTTATTGAAATGTCACGCACAGAGGACGCCGCGGCTCTTAGTCAACGTCAACACTGTTATGTAAAATCCCGGAGAATCTACAGATATCTGGTTTTTGAAACAATTATGAAAATTTTCATTATAAACATTTTTGAATATCATATCAAAAATTGACCGCTCCATTTTCAATTTTCATTATTATTATTATTTTTTCTTTTGATATAACTAGATCGGCAAACAAGCGTTCTGAACAACTCACCTGATGGTAATCGATTACCGTAGCTTATAAGACGCCTGCAATACCAAAAGCATCGCAAGTGTGTTGTCGACTCCATCCCCAATTCTCCCCAGGAGCTCTGGTCACCTTGTTCACCAACAGAAACACAACACTGCTTGAAAACAGTATTATTTAGCTGTGATCTACTTTAAGGTCGAGGTCGAAGTACCCCAGTCAGGCTGCTCCATATTTTGAGCAGGAAATTTCCTGCTGTGCCCTCTCTCAGTTATTTCATCGTATATATCATTACAGGTGTAACTATTAAATGAACAGACGATTTACTTATATTAAGTCATTATCATCATTACAGCCTATACAGTCCACTGCTGGACATAGGCCTCCACAAGTTGACGCCAAAAATAACGTGAACTCATGTGTTTTGCCCATAGTCACCACGCTGGGCAGGCGGGTTGGTGACCGTTTAAGTCATTAAATCCAAGCTAATTTATTCTATAATGAATCATTTGCTTTCGATCCGTTAAATTTCGAACGAATTGTCAGCTAAGAAACGAAATCGTCTTTGTTGAAATGTTGCGCTTATTACAACTGTACGAGATGAAATAAAGTGGAGCTTGATGTGTCGTCGTCCACACAATAAGTTTAATTGAATGAAACCTTATATTGTTTTAATAACCGTCAATCACTAAAATATACATTTAAAAGATGATCTAAATGACACTGCAATAAGTAGTAGTTGTTCCTTTGTGAGTTAAGCAGAGAACTCCTGGGGCGGACTTGGGTTAAGATCAGCAACGCGCTTTCGATGCTTCTGATGTTGCAGCCGTTTATATGTTACGATAACCGCTTACCATAAGGTGATAATCGAAAGAAAATTTTAAATTGTATTATTATTGCATGCATTGTTTTATGAGAATCATTTTTTTGCACCCAAATGTGTAATTACAATTGATATTAATATGGCTAGAATTTTTAATTTCATTTTCTATTGATTATTTTCTACTCATTAATCTAAAACGTATTATATTTAAACATACTTGGATACAAAACAGGACTGATAAGGTACAATTGATTAAAATACTACTTTTGGACTTTGCCTCTTCCCCATTAAGTAGAAAGATTAATGGCTTAACCCAACGCTGCGCTAATGCGGGCGCTAAGCACTCATCGCTGAGCACGAGATGTATTGTAAATATAAGTTAAGCTGTAACGGAAAATACAAAACAGCATCTCGAGTTTAAGTTTACGCGAAAATTGTAGCAGTGTTCAACGTTAAGGTGAGATTCACTGTGAAATCGAACGTATTTGTAAAATTTCGTTTTTTACTATCTAACTTGGTGAACACTGTACCGCTTTATTTTATTGTGTGAATGTATCTATCTTTCTAATTATTCTGACAATAACGAACACAAAATAAATATCCAATATGGTGCAATGCTTTGTAAGTTATGTGGACATAAATTCCGGCGATATATTAATATTTATGAAGGAATACTTTAAGACAAATTTCATTGACTCAATGCTAATTGTAAAAAATTATCGTACTATTTTTGTTGTAATATATAATTGATTAATTTATCTTGTCACTAAAAATTACCAAGCGATAGCAAAACATTGTGAAGATAGTTTTGGTTTTATTAACAAAATAATGAAATTAAACAAGCGATCGATTCCCTAATAAGCAATTACTGATAACTCTGCAAATTTTTTGCAATCGATCGCATGGCTATCTAAGACAAATTCTCTAGTTCTTGGATTTTAATTACAATATTAATATGAAACTTTAATAATATTCCTTTTAATTTTATTACTAACTGTAATTTATTAATATAATTCTAGTACGAATACTTGGACCGTCGACTGAAGTAATAATAGGACGGGGTCCGGGCATAATAAATAATGTGACATTTAATTATAGGAGCAAACGATGTCGCTAATCAGACTACGTCTTAATATCTTTTTACCTCATGTTTCAGTTAGGAGTAATTATGAAGTGATAAATGAGAAATATTAGCAATGGCACTGTTAATTAAGGATAGGAAAAGAAAGAACTCGTTAATGTATCAAGGTCGGACGATATTTTGTATCAAATAGGATTAGAGCGATACTCGTCAAGCTAAGAAACTGTAGATGTAGTTCCATATCCTATAATTTTAATCGAAAAATGCAATTAATTTCGCGGTATATTACTTTCAGGACTTGCAATTTCATTGATAATAGAAATTGTGACTTCTCATTTAGAATTAATATGCTTTGTTCTCTTATCTCTACCAGTCTTCTTTTTCATATACCGGTTGTCAATAAATATATTAATATTTTGTGTATATAAAGAACAATATATTTATAATTTATTTATTAATTATAATATATAATATTATATAAAAAATTATATATAAACCAGGAATGTATAGTGCCCAGCTCTTCCTTATGCTCTTATTACCTTCCTCATCATAGGAAAACAACTATTTGTGAACAGAGTTATTTGACCACAGTTATCTAAGGTACATGAATTTCAGACTCAAGCTAATAACAGTTTTAAGCAAGATGTTTCCTGGTGTTGTGTCACTTAACTTATAAAAAAAAGGAAAAACCTACCAAAGAAATATACATGCTACTGACGCATAGTATAATAATTTCGGTCTCCAAATCTGAACAACTGTTACTTCATATTAAATTAATAATCTGGTGAGACAGCTTCGTTCAGTAATTATCGAGTTCCTCCTTACGAATTTTTCAAAGAACGATATCTATTTTTTTGGGATTACAGAATTTCTTCAATAATATTATTTCAAACAAATTAAGGAATAATCATTTATATAAAGTACAATTTGAATCTGGAATAATATTTAAAAAGGAATTACCTGCATTAAATGTGCAAATAACTTACATAACGAATTTATGACACACTACTGCACGTGTACAAACTATGACCAATAAGAAATTTGCAGTGAACTCCGAAACGAGCATCTAAGTCCATTTGTGATTTTTAACCGACTTCAAAAAAGGAGGAGGCTACTAAATTCATCCGTATATATATTGTTACCTATAACACAAGCATTAAGTTATTTACCATTGGAACAGACAACCGTGTGCGTGTTAAAAAAAATAACAAATAATTCACATAAACTTTTTAGTACTTGTAAAAAATATACGTTAAGTTTCAAATGATTTCTATATGTAATCTTATTCGAAATTAACCAGATATCGAAACGACTCTCAAATTTGCTCAGTCTAAGAATCCAATCTTCTTAAAGCCATAGCTGACCTGTCAAAGAAACTAATATGGGGTCAACAGTTCCAATATAATTGGATTGCTTATATACCCTTTGTTCTATGCCATTGAGGGCGACTAAAGTGACTCTTGCGGTTGGACACGTAACTTGAAGATGTTTGAATTTTTGCTTCCCTTTTTACTTGGATGGTTACTTTTAGTAGAAAGATGTTTGAGGTAATCTTATTAACGAGTTGCTGATTAGGTGAGGAATATGTGTTTGTTACGTAACAACGCATAGCTATAATTTTAGTGATGTGAAAACTAAATAGATATATTATTAACTAGCTCTGTCCGAGACTTCGTCCGCGTTTTGGGTATTTACGTGTTCAACGTGATTCTTTAAATTGGCATAACTTTTTTATTTATAAGCCGATTGACATGAAACAAATATTTAATGTCAATTAAAACTTACCATAATACACAAGTGAAAACCACATCTAAATCGGATAAGCTGTTTATGAGATTAGCGTGCACAAACGCACAGACAAACAGACAAAAATTCTAACAATCATTGTTTTAGGTGCTGTTTGCGTAAATAAAGATCCCAATAATATTTTTCTTATCAACAACGACAACGATCCGTTGCATTTTTATTATATGTATTCATAAATAAATTATTATCGACGACCGCTCTGGTATTAGGAGCGCGTGCCGTGTTGGCGGCTGCACACCAGCGGTTGCGAGTTCGATTCCCGCTGGGTGTGAATATTTGTATTTGTGTAAATACTTTTTTCCGGTCAGGTCGTCTGTACTTGTGGGTATATCCTCCCCTATTGTGCCACGGATAGTACGTAAGCCTGTCGGTCCCGGTTGGTATCATAAGTACCCGACAGCAATCGTTACTCATAGTAGGAAATATATCTGCCAATCTACAATGGTGCAGCGTGGTGAACTGAGTCGGAGCTTCTTTAGCTTCTCCTATATGAAGGATACATATGCTCAGTAGTGGGATGGTACAGGCTAAATCAATCAATCAATCAAATTATTATATTATTAAGAAACTTAAGGTAAAACTGAAGTTAAACAAATCAATCGTTGAAGTTCTCAGTCTGTAGTCGTCTGTTGAACACAAAATATATAACAATAATTGTTTTTTTATTTACTACTATAGATAGCCAGAATATTACATCCCATAATGTTTTTCTTTTTTATAATTAAACTCCTTTGTCAAAACTATGAATAGTATATAGCTATCACTACACTGTTTATTTGTGCATCATCATATATTATAGCTGATGTTTTAAAACTCGCAACAATACATATTTCATCTTGTTTTTCTAAGCCGAACTGTAAGCTATTAAATAAAGATTGAGTCTTATAAGACTTACGCGGCCTGAAATATTCAGGCGCGCAAAAAAAGCCTTCTTGGTGTACGTGTTTTCCCTAAATTTATGTCGCTCTCATCAAAATGCGGAAGAATAAAACACCCTCAAGCGGTTCATAATTTATTTTCCTCTGGAACCCCTTTTTTGCTCTCGAACGAAGAATAAGTCGAGTCACATATTAAAAGCTGTATTTATCCACAATAATGATATGTCCGTGTTAATCCACAATAAGAACGTAATGCTGAAACGTATAGTGATGGTAATGACATACTACACTTTATGACATTTCGTCAATATACATGCAACAGTGTACATCTATTCTTGAGAACAATTGACTTTACTTAACCTTTAAGTATGGACGTGGAGTCTCACAGGCTACTCGATGTTTTCGTTTTCCTAGTTTCACCTATTTGCCCTAACTCCCAGCGGTTGAGCGGCTCAGTAGCTTTTGTTTTAGTTGTAAAACTACCAACGAGAGAGGGGGTTGCGTCTTCCAATGAATATCACCTAAGTAATGACCATCAAAATATTGACCGGAGCCTGTCAGGCTACACGTCCATTTTTGCCCTATGATATATTTTACAAGAGCGATTACGTTTGTATCAGATTTTGAAGTACAAAATGTCAAAACACAATAAAGCCGGTAGTTTTAAATCAAAACGACCATCTACGAGTTCTGTTCAGGACCCCGTGAGAAAAAAATTTGTGCAGGAGATCCACTTTTGTGGTGAAGTGAGTTAGTTGTTATTAGCTTCGGATCAGTCTGACAATGAAAAGAGTACTGAAGATTTTTTTTATATTGGAGTCCAAACTAATACAAAATCATGAAAGTGACAGTGATGATGACCAGGACCAAGACCAAGACATAGGAGAAGAATCTTGTAGTTATAGAGATAGCCTATGGTGTTGCTATATCGTGTCCTAGACTTGAGTACCATGAATGCGTATATCTTATATAAGATGCACCAAACAAAAGCTGCGGAAAGAGATTTAAAAAATTAGTACATGTGCTTGTGGTGCCTTATGTGCAAAGACGTTTTATAAATACACGACTGCCAGGAGAGCTGAGATTGACCATGACTCTAGTTTTAGGTATTTATATGGTTACAGAAGACGTCTAGGATCAAGAAACCAGTCAAGAAGCCAGAAGAGCATATAAAATCTGTCCACGAAAAAACATAGGATGATTATCCATGTTTGTATTGGGTGCAACAAACCTGTGTGTCTCCAATGTTCTAGATCTTTGTGCACTGACTGCCACTAAATTTACGTTATTTGACTGTTGTCAAAATTTTTTATATTTATTATATGAAGTAGTTCTTTTGTGTTTTTGGTTTGATATACATTATTTTTTGAGAAAAAAAGACTTATTTTGTTATAGGAATAAGTTTGGCTGCTTTTATTACTTAAAAATGTAACCTAAGTAGATTTCGATTGAAAAGAGCCATAATTTTGGATTTTTAATATTTCTATAATTTTTTAAATAAAATTTGATTATATAAGCACGTTATTTAATTGCTAAACTACATAACTTTAATATGTAATTATTTTTAAAGCGATCTTATATCAAATTCTCCAAAAAAAATTTATATAGGAGCCTGTGAGACTACACGTCCACAGTATTGTTAAGAAAAAATGACGTCCATACTTAAAGGTTAAAAAGTGTGTTTTATTTTGTTTATGATATTTTGTTATAACTTTTTAATCTATATTTAACTTTTTAATCAAAAAAAGAAAGATGTTCTCAACTCGACTGCATTTTTATGTGTATTTTTTATGTTACCGCAGAACATAACAAAACAGTAAACTGGGTGATCCGAATTCGATGTTTCTTTTTTTAATCGAAAGGTGGTATATATCATATGGTCCCATTTAAATTTGATCAAAATCTGATTAGTATTTTTTGAGTTATCTCTAATAATTGGTATTTACTTTGCTAGTTTGCTAGACGTCGCGTTGGCGCAACGGTCACAGCCATGGATTGTATCTGTCGCGCTGGCGATTGCGGGTTCCATCACCGCGCATGACAAACATTTGTATTGGCCATACAGATGTTTGCCGTGGTCTGGGTGTTTGAGCAATCCTTGTGGGTCTCCCACCGTGCCTCGGAGAGCACGTTAAGCCGTCGGTCCCGGTTGTTATTACGTACACCTGATAGCGATCGTTACTCATAGTAGGGAATATATCCGCCAACCCGCATTAGAGCCAACACAGCGGACATCAACCCGCCTGCCCAGCGTGAGTGCGCACCAAAAAATTTAGTTTCAGTTCCCAGTAGCCCCATTAATCTCGGTTGTTTTGATTGCTGGTTCAGGCTGGATGGGTATTGCGGGGGGGCGGGATGTTTGGCTCGAACTTGTGGAGGCCTATGTCCAACAGTAGCCTGCAATAGGCTGATGTGTGATGTCAAGAAAAAAATAGATAACAATTTACTATATATTAAGTATATACACTAAAATTCCGTTCTAAGTTCTCTGTTATCGCTTGATGACAAAACTTAAATAAATAGAGACAATTTTAGTAATGTGTTTTATATCCAAAAATTTGAGCGATTCTTGTAGAGTGGTTTACGTTCTTTCGATGAAATAATCTAGTATTAATTTGGGTAACGTAAGATGTAATTCTTATTATATTTTATTGCTTAAACCATATTCAAGTACTTGAAAGACTTAGACTCAAAGTCGCTCATCCCTAATAAATAAAATCAGAATCAATTTTGATAATAAATTGAAAGAATTGAGTAAAAGTTAAATAAATCAACAAAAATTCACATTAGAATAGTTTCAAGCTGCAAACTAATGAGCCAGATTAAGATTAAAAATGAAGATCCAACTTATCGAACCGCACTCACATTGCAACATTACGCTACGTAAGTTTCTCAAATTGCCACCATTAAAATGAGCTTTAAAATAATCCTTCCGGCAGTTCTAAAGAAATACTGCCATGAATGCTCGTACGACTCAGCGCAGATGTGACCCCTTCTGAACTTAGCTTGCGCGACACTTGCGTCTCTACAATTTTCAAGATGTCATTACAGAAAGGTCTTGGACATTTTCTTCTAATAAAAAACCTTGAAGATAAAGCAATTTTAATATTGTTTGGGCATTTATTTTCTCTAATGGTCCCCTTATCCAAATGGAATAGCAACGTTTTCCAGATCAGCTGGCAGTAGTAGATTTTCCTCCATATCAAAAAAATAAAATAAACTTATCAGAATTTACTGTATGTAATTTAAGTAGGCTATAATAATGTTTAGCTACTAGGAATTTTATATGCTAATTTTAAATTTCAACTTAAAATATGTGTTGGCTGAATAAAAAAAAAATGATCCGATTATTTATTATTCTTTAAGATCATTCTTATTCTAACTTTGTACCAGCTGTCAACCGTGGACCGAAGTAATTTATCATATCTTTATGCATAATAATTAATAATGACCTACTTTAGAGGTCCTTTAGGATCCGGCTATCTCGGCTATTGTGTGGACCACAATATTTGGGAACAAAACATTCGTGTCAGATTGAAGAATAGGAATAATAAACAGTAACATCAGTTTTCAGACAGTTAATGCTAAAGTCCCAAAGCTATAAAAAGTAGAACTATTCATTCTTATAAAACGAAAGAATTTTAAAAACTTTTTCAAATATTATTTTAAGGGATTTGCGTTTTAACTTTATTATCCTAGAATGTTCCTCTGAGATTAGTTCTAATATTTATATTGTTATGACTTTTGCACTAACATTTTTGCTACCTGTTAAATAGTTCAGTTTTTAAAAGAAATTTTAAAACTTTTAGAACATTCTGTTATTCGTTAGAATATTCATTATTAATTTTAATTACAAAATGGTTTAAATTTTTTTTTTTATGTCTTCTAACTTACGTACTAATATTTATATTTTCTTGTTTTTAAACCAAATCGAATTTTATTATTACTTACTTTGTTTTTTTTTTTTTTTTGTTTCATGTAAATGATTTATATGTTAATGCAAATTTAAATCGTTTAGCACATTTTATGCCCTTTTAAGCAGATCAAATCTCATTATGAGTGAGAAAATTCTCTTCGCGATAACACACTTGAAGAGGATGTGATATTATACGGATGTACTAAAGATATACAGCTTGATTCCCTCGAGTCACACCTGTGTCGTGTAAGACAACACTATATTCTTTTTCGATTTTAACCCTTATTCTGAAAACATCAAAGGCGAAGTCGCCTTGTTCCTTTCGTATGAACTTGTTAAAAATTTCGTTCTGTCTATATGTATACATGAAGCTAACGTCAATATAAATGAAGCAGGAAGCGTTTATAATTTATTTTATTTAAGCACTTTAGGGATTTAGAAAATCGTGTATTTTTCGTCTATATCTTTAAATAGATTATTTTCCGAAAAACAAAAAGTAGTACAGTGAGTAGACAATATAAAATTGAAATCGAAAGCTATCTATCACCTTTCAGAATGAGAATAATTATACCGTAAAGTACTTTAGTGCATGGAGAAAGAGGGCTCCTGCAAAATCCAGAGATCCAGCTGTAGAATTTTACACACTGAATGTTTATACCTACCGTCAATTTTAATGATTATTGCATGATTGTTAAGTTCTTTTTTATTGTTTTGTGTTCCTGTTTTGTTCATTAGTTGTTTTGATATGTATCTAAATATTATCTTTATATTTTATTTATGTATAATAATGAAAAAGAAACTAGGGTTTATTTTATTTTTTATTTTATTTTATTTACTCCGGTTTTGGGGGTCCGGAAACTCGCACCATACACAAGCACAAATGCTCAGACCACAGCAAACATCTCTATGGCTAATAAAAATGCGTTCTGTATGTGAGGTTCGAGTCCTCAACCGCTAGCGCAACAGCTACAATCCAGCGCTTTGATCATTGTGCTAACGCATCCTCGAATAGGATTCTATGTTACAATTGTTTAACACAGATCATGTGTAACTAACTAACATATATATTAATTTAATAAATATAATTATAAAAAAAAAAAGTAACAAATAAAGTGTTGCTATTAAGAATATAATACTTAAGAAATAATTCCGGCGAATAATTAAGTTAAAATGAACTTAAATTCAACGGAACGTACGATACAACTAAAATTGAGATTTTCCAAAAGTTTCAAATTATACTGTGATATAATTTGAAGTATCCGTCGGAGCGTTGAGAGCAACATCTGCATCCGAATCTATGCATACAGAAATACGCTAAGTATTTCTATATACTAACTAGTTGTTGTTAGATACAGCGGCGTTACTGGAATACTTGCTCCATGTTGAGATGAACTGATCCAGGGTCGGTGAACTTCGTTTTTGTATGAATGCTCATTATATTAAATATATTACTGTATTTTAAACAAGGTAACGTTCCAAATAAAAATGGCTGACATGTATAGTATATGTTATGTAGGTTTTTTAAGGTCCACCATAAGTGGAGCCCCTTGTCTCAGTTTCCAGTGACATTGTTTTCACCTCAATGGTTCTAGGTTCGATTTATCCTTAAAATTTATGTAAAAAATAAATATGTATTCGAATCAGTAAGCTGTTACCTAAAAACAGGTATTAAGTAACTTACCTCGGAAACGAAAGACCGTGTGTGTGTGTGTGTGTGTATGTGTATGTGTGTGTGTGTGTGTGTGTGTGTGTGTGCTAAGTAAAATTTTTATTATTTAAGTACCTATAAGCACTGCGCAACCCACACCAGCTTAAACATACTATCTGTCAGTTCATAGGGAAAAAATATTACTAGGCGTTATGTGATGATTATAAATTTTTGAAGTAAAAATTTCGTTTGGCGCACTGCACTCACATTTTTCGTAGGTAGTAAGGCTGATCTGTCACGACCTGAGGTGAAAGACTCGATCGGGTGAACTCGGGACTTATTGCGTTATTGTTGATTGTGATTGCCAATAACGTTCTCATCTCTATCGTGCGGTCTTAAGCGCACATTATATTTTTACAAGTGTTCAAAATTGCTTTTTTGGCAGACAAGTGTTTGCACTATTCAGACAATCCTAATACAATAATTATCTTTATATGTAAGTACTTATTAAATTAATTGAAATGAGTTCAAATTAACCGCGATTCTGTATTAAATTGGTATAAATTCTAACATTCCATGAATATGCAAGACTTCGCACAGAACGTTTGAAAACTCTTGAAATAAACTCTGAGTTAAGTTGAACCGCTCGAGCGGATAACAGCGCCATCTGGTACCGACTGCATTCCTGTATGATTGTGTCGGCTATAATGTTACTTGTGTTTTATTATTTAAATAACAGGATTAAATTTGTAATAGCTTAGTTTCATGAATCAAAATGAAAAAAAAATATTAGAAATTACGAAAAGATTAAACAAGTAATAATGTGTACTTTTTACTACAATAGCTCAAAAACATTAACTTGTTTAGAAATTGTGAAATAAAACATAAATAATTGTCTTTGCTCGCAAACGAAAAAAAATTGACTTCAATTACATCGACGAGTAATACAACGTAGATCGACGAAAAATAGTCAAGTAACTACGCGTTATCAAAGATTACTCAAAAAGTAGTTATCAGATCTCGATGAAATTTAAATGTGACCACATGATAAAAATTGAAAATTATCAAAATCGGAACACACAGTAAAAAGTTATGCGGATTTCCGAGAGTTTCCCTCGATTTCTCTGAGATCCCATCGTCAGATCCTGGTTTCCTTATCATGGTACTAAGCTAGGGATATCCCCTTTTCAACAAAAAAAGAATTATCAAAATCGGTACATCCAGTAGAAAGTTATGCGGTATAATACAACATAGGTCGACGAAAAAAACGTCAAGTAAAAACGCATTATTAGATATAACTCAAAAAATAGTTGTTAAATCTTAAATAAATTTAAATGGGACCAAATGACACACACCACCTTTCGATTTAAAAAAAATTGTCGAAATCGCTCCACCCAGACAAAAGTTCTGATGTCACATACATTAAAAAAAATACAGTCGAATTGAGAACCTCCTCCTTTTTTTAAAGTCGGTTGGTAAAAAGATGACTAACACAGTTACGGGTCCTGTCTACACTAATATTTGGACTTTTAACTAGCCTATAACATCATATGCCTGAGTATAGACTTCTTTGTCTAATAAATAACAATTAACGTAAAATCTCACAAAAACATATACACCTTAGGATATAGTCGATTAGTTTTTCATTACAAAAATAAATAAACATGCAAAAATGTAGCATATTTTTGTTACTTGTAGGCTTACCGTGTAATTTGACTTAGGTTCAATGGATCGAGCCCCTTAAAACAATATCAATAATTGTGTGGATACCACTATGTCACTAGTTATGATGTATACATTAGTTACTATTTTAAACCGACTTCAAAAAAGGAGGAAGTTACTAAATTCGACCATATATGTATATTTTTTATGTATGTTTGGGGATAACTTCGTCGTTTATGAACCGATTTTGATAATTTTTAATTTAATCGAAAGTCGGAGAAAGAATAGAACGATAGAATTATCATGTGGTCACATTTGAATTTCATCGAGATCTGAAGAACTTTTGGAGTAATCTTTGATAATGCGTATTTACTTGACTAATTTTTCGTCTACCTACGTTGTATTACTTGTCGATATAATTGAAGTCGATTTTTTTTTTCGTTTGCCTGCAAACACAATTATTGAATGTAATAGATATTTTAGAATAAATTTTATGTTCAAATTTTAAGTAATTTGCAAGACGTATCAGTATACTTGGGACCTGTTGGTTACAAACACTATTACGAAAACAAAAATTAGGTATTTTTAAATAAATTGAAAATACGAAATTACTTTCGTATATTACAAAGTTTTACAAAACATATCACTTCATATCTTGGTAACAGAGAAAATACCAAAAAGGTCTCAAGCTCATAAACGACACACAAAAACGAAAACCAAATAATTCCAGCGAGTTTCGAATGCATAATATTCAAGTTCCCTTAAAGAAGGCGTTAACCTCGTCGGAAACAATAAACAAACTTCCTAGTTCGTGATATTCCTTTGTTGAATAAGATGGATGCTTCTCGAGTCTTTTCAACGTTTGCTTTTACTCTGGTTTATCACAGACATATTTGGTATGATATTTACTAGATCTCTGCGATGAAAATAGTTTTATGTGCCTTTTTACGGTTTGTATTTACGTCTGGGACTTTAGGGGTAGGATTATCAACGTACCCTTTTAGTCTTATATTATTAATCGGTATTGAGTGAAACGGTTTCTAGATATGTTATAAATGCTAATTTTAAAAATGCGAAAATATACGTCATGAACGTCTGTCTGTTACGCTTTCGCGCCTAAACAACTGAACGGAGTTTAATATGGTACAGGCATTGATAAAAGTACTTTGGGAAAATACATAGGCTATCTTTATAGTGGCAAAGGCCTCAAATAGAGATAATAACTACTAATGAAATGCAGATAACATAGCAAGTACCAGTTAGTTCTATATAAAAAAAAATGAATGACAAAATATTATTTATTTTTGTGTTACACACACATTAGGGAATTCTAAACATTTTTTTTTCTTTAATATCATATCAAAAGTCGCTCGATCCAGCGGGGATCGAACCTCCATTTCCTACTTACCGTGTCAGTGCTCTAGCCAATTAAGCTATGGAACGATGTACTCGATGGTCGAAATTTTTTATATGATGATTTTACGGTTCTAAGCGACCGTGGCAATCGTGATCGTGGTCAAAAAGAAAAAGAATAACTAAATATGTTTCCAAGCCCAAAACTCGAACGAAGAGAACGGCTGAACCAATTCTAGCCAAAGGTATTTTTACTCATACTTTACAAAGGGTTTTATGCAAATAAGATTTTAAAAAATTCAAAAACTTAGAAAAGTTCGAAAACGTAACGATTGAACTTTACACTTTCGACAGTACGTAAGACAGAACAATATTTTTGAGTCAACTTGTATTTCATAGAATTAAGGGTCTCGCTACACTTATTTGTACAACTAGGTCGGCAAACAAACATACGGCTCACCCGGTGATAAGCAATTATCGTAGCTTATAGACGTCTGCAACACGTAAAAAACGTATATCAATCGATAAGGATTAATACAGTATCATCTAAACAACTTTCCAATTATTGTATAGCAAAAAAAAATGCCGATATATATGAAGAAAAATAAAAAATAACAATAACGTACAACAATACAAATTTATTGACTTAATATTTGTATATTAAACAATAAAAACCACACAAAGTGGAAAAAAAACAGTAAAAATGTCCATATTCCAAGCTTATGCTCGTAGCCAGGGTAAATCTCTTAAAGATCTTAAGAATCTGGAACGTTCCATGCCTCTTCTAGATACTATTCTTTTCTCTCTTAAGTCATTGCTAGAAAGGTCGCCATCTTGACTTGTTTTGACCATAAGAAGATCAGGGCATCTGTAAAAATACAAGTATATTTTGTAGCCTGTGGTATAGTTGGCAACTATGCTTTCAAATCCAGAATTCGATTCCTGGTCGTGACAAATATTTATATATACACTATAGAAATGTTCTTCGTAGTGTGACACATTTGGTGGCAATACTATAAATACCTAATAGGAGGCGTTTATTCATTTTTTTTTTACTTTTTTTCGTCCAGTGACTATGCCATTGGTAACGTTGCCAAACTGTCAGTAATTTCAAGTAAGTAAGTCCCGTATAATATAATAATAATATAATATTTTTTTTTATTATTTATTTATTTATTTCCGTATTTACACAACATATTCAAGTAACAAGTGACAAAAAAGGAACAATCAGTTTCTAGGTGTAATTTGAAAGCAATTACTATTATGATCTCTACTTCTCCTAGCTAGGTAGCTGAGCTATCTGTATTAAGGAGAAGCGATTTTCCTCCCAAGAATACTACAATTTTTACTTTCATATAAATAAAATCGTTGATAGTGACCGAAAAAAGTTTTAATACTTATATTGTTTATTATTGTTTAATTTCCTGTGGTTTCATTTCCTAATGTTTTTAGCTTTACAAAGCTGACCAATTTATTTTTAAGTGAATCCCGAGGGAGTTGGCTGGTTCCCGTTATTTGTTTACTTACTTTTCATTATATCGAAAAAGCAATGATTTTGACCAGTTTTTAAGAAAAGGAAAACAATTTAATAGAAGTAAAGCTACGTACTCTCTGATAATTATTTTTATATAAACAACTATATGTCTATCATGAACTGAATTTAATCAGCCTGTAACGTTCCACTGATGGGCAAATATGTCTTTAGGATAGAAGAACCGTTCTGGTGTAGTGGAGTCGCCTAAGCAGTGTTGATGTATATTTTCATTTACAAAAATATTGGTTTCCGTTCTAGGTTTACGTACGGGTCTTCCAATCGTAACTCGAAAAGCATATTAATCTGTCAGTAACGCTTGTTATCATGTCCACCTGATAGCAATCGCTACTCAAAGCAGAGAATAATTATATTACCCAACCAGCAATTGAGCAGCATGATGGCTAGCTGAACGGTGGTAAACTCTACTATAACTAAATTTGTGCTCCGTAAGAACTAGTTACTCAGTAATACAGAACTAGTTACTAGAAACTCAGTTATTACTTTTAATAAATAATTTAAAAAAAATCTAGTATTGTTCCATTGTGAATATGTAGCTTCAGCGTCTCCTCTATCTTTACTAAAGTACGAGGTAGTCTAGATCTGATAACGAAAACATTAACCGAAATATCTTTAATTAGTCAATATTGGCATGAAAAGTTAGACACTGGTACATTCCAGACCTTAACATAACTTCTAGAAAATACATCACAAAGGATCCAAAATCGTTCTACAGCAAACAGATAGCTTAAACGTCTATCCGTATATTAAAGTACTAGGAAGTCAAGATAAATGAACAAACTTATAAACTTCAGTTGTAAAGTGGTTGTCGTTCTTGCATCTCTTTTCCCACTGAGTCCAGTACTTGAAGCCCTCCTGTTCGAAGATACGGAGGGCGCAGGCTGTGTCGTCCCTTATGTTGTCGTCGAGGAGCGCTGGAACAAGTAAAATTTATGTACGCTTCAGTCAGTAACATCCTGGGCATACGCCTCTTTCTCCACAAAGGAGAAAGATCAGAGCTTATTCTACCACGTTGTTCCACTGCGGGTTGGTGGATGAAATGGATGATGGAAAAAAACCGTGTAACATACACGTTTCGGTTCCACTTCCAAAGTTTATTTGTAGTAATGTAATTACATATATATTCTAGCTATTGCCAGCGGTTTCAACCAGTTTAATTTGAGGAAAAAATGTAGCCTGTATAACCTTACTCGGGAAATGTACTATTTAAAACAAAAATATTTTTTTAGTTCGAAACAGTAGTAACTTAGAGATTAGCGCGCTTAAACAAACAAACCAAATCTTCAGCTTTTTAGTATATGTAGTTGTAGATATAAAAACAGTAGTCTGTTCCTAAGGTAGGCAAATATATATATATATATACACATTATAAAATATTTTAGTATATTTTTTTTTTCTCTTTTGTAATTAACGAGGTTAAACTCATGGGACACAGCTAGTGTTAAAGATATTAATTTAATTTATTTTATTCATATATTGTTACATTGTCACTGTTGGAAACATAAAATAGATCGTAAAATATAATACTATAAACGATGAACCACGGATTGGGATATAAAATTTATATTTCACTTTCAAGTTTAAGTCGAATGTTTAATTCTATACTTCTTGAATTAAGTTACAGTTTATTTTATATTCAGTAGTTGTAAAAAGTTTTAACAGTGAAAATTTTATACGTTAAATGATAATTCGTAAAACTCCTATCTCCGTTTGATGTCGCGCTATGTGAAACTTAACAAGTAAATGATAAACTTATGTATTAACTATTTTAGAGAATTAATTTTTTAGAATAAAATTTTAACGTTTTAATAATTTTAGTCTAAAAACAATTACTAAAAACTTTAGCCGACTTAACCTTATATAGGTGTATGACTTTATAAATAAAGAATAAAAAAAATACTAAAAAGTTTGTTATATAAATGTGTATTAAGAATCGAGAGTACCAAATCTTCTTATTGTTAACATCAAGGAGATTTTTAAACAATAGCAATTTTATTGTTTATCCATGCAGGACCAATTAAAATTAATTTGTAATATTATTTCATTATGTCAAAATATATCTACCTCTGTTTAATAATAGTAAAGTTTCCATAATAATGAAGAGCGTAGCCGATAAATCATTATTCGTACTTAGCAACAGTTAGATAATAAATATAAGTCTCTCCTCACTGCATGCAATGCGATCTAGCTCTATAGGGTTAAGAAAAGTTTTTCTAAGACCCAAATACTGTACGGAGTTTTACAAAAGGGCGATAAAACGTTTTTAAAGTTTTGAAAACATGCTCGTAATCTTCCTCCGCTCCTAGTGTTGCAGGCATCCATAGATTATGATAACCGATGAAACTATACCGCATAAATGAAAACGCGGACATCGCATTGCATCGCGCTAGTTTCAGAGTACAATGGTCCTTAATACTTTCTAAGAATTCGTAATTTGAAATTTCATGTTCAAGATAGTAAGAACACTTACTATTGGCGCAACGATATTTATAACTGACATATTATGTATGTTAACGTGTCCTTGTGCAACCAATTAGGAGCTAGAATTATTTTTGACACTTTATTTTTTTATTGGATCGACATCGCGCTTTTATTGTCTTTATTGATCTGTTCCTTTTTTAAATATACAATGTTGCTAAGAAACTTTTTGTTCAGCCGAATTAAATAGTATAATAATTGAAAGAAAGACATTAATTTTTATTCTAATCAAGTTGTAAAATACAACAAAGTGAAAAAATGTAGTCATATTTTATTAATTATTACTAACAAAATGTGTTAATTTTTATAAGGAAAAAAATATTGTTTCTAATAATTGGGTTTTACTACCTATTATACTGTTTTTTTTCTCGTATTTGTATTATCGGAATAGAGTTTATTTCAATATTTATTAGCTGTTGACTCTTTTTTATTGTTTCATTGATTATCGTAATGATCGGAATATTGAGATTTTATATAAAATACAATTTAAAATCAAAACTAAGAATCAAAAAAATAGTAAATAATCTAGGCAGGTGAATTTCGAAAAAGTATTTTATTTCAGCTTTTGACCTCTAGGAGGTTGGCTGACAATCTTTACTAAAGATAGATAGAAAAGATCTATAAAATTTCATGGGATAAAAAAAAATATAATTTTAATGTACCTAGATTCACTTACATTCACAGGCTATATTACAATCTCCTCCTTTCTTTCCCTCTCTGCACCATTTGTTAGGAATCTGAAAATATATAAAATACATAACACGTGTATCGTAATATACAATAATAGGCCTTATTACATACAGATATACATGTCAATTTTTAATATACTAACAGCGGGCGTTGCTATGCTTTTTTTGTTTGTTTTGGTCGTACCATTTCAGAAACCTTTGTGGGCTCATGTAGAACACTTTACTGAAGATCATGACATGATTAAATGCATAGTTACAATTCTATACATACAGACAAATATACAGACAAACATTCATTTTTATATATATAGACAAGTGTCACCACGACTACATGATATCATAATGGGTTTTGTAACTGTCAAAAGTGGCTGACATGACATTACGATTAATATATCAAATCATGATAAAAAAAATATCAATTCAAACAGTTTTCAAAAGATAATGAGTCAAACTTTATTTAAAGTGTTTTATAGATTTTTTATACAACTAGGTCGGCAAACAAGATTATGGCTCACCTGAGGGTAAGCGACTACTGTAGCTCATAGACGATCGCAACCCCAGAAGCATTGGAAACGCGTTACCGATCCTACCTCTAATCCCGCTCAGGAGCGCTCTGGTCACCTCATTCACCACAGGAACACAACACTACTTGAAAGCAGTATTATTTAGCTAAGACCTTTTGTAAGATCGAGGTACTTCCCCCGCCTGGTTGCTCCAGATTTCTCTGGATATTTCCTGCTGTCCCTTACCTCAGTTGAAGGTCTTGCTTCAACTGGTCAATTTGAACAGGATTATTAACTTTTAGATAATTTTATCAGTGAGTAAAACAGAGGGCCTGAAGTATGTTTTAGTTGTTATCAAATTAATCGTGAGTTACAAACCTGGTAAAGTCCATAGAATGTCTTGCCATTTCTGATTTCCAGGGCCGTGGTGTCACGTTTGCTTACTTTTTCTATGAGACAAACCCCTGAAAAAAATTTAAGATGAGCACAATTTTCTTTCATAGAGACAAAATACACAAACATAAAATAATAAGTAAATAATTGTATTTGCTAGCAAACGAAAAAAATCAACTTCAGTTACATCGACAGACAATAACCCACGTAACGCAGTAATACAACGTAAGTAGACGAAAAAAATTGACAAACGCACTCACTCGTCACTACGATTTTCGAGGGTTCCTTTCGATTTCTCTGGCATTCCATCATCCCATTATATATGTATATATATGTAGTATAATACGCCAACACGCTAACACGCCAAAACGCCAATGCGCCAACACGCCAACACGCCAATGTGCCAATACGCCAACACGCCAATACGCCAACACGCTAACACGCCAATACGCCAACGCGCCAACACGCCAACACGCCAATGTGCCAATACGCCAACACGCCAACACGCCAACACGCCAACACGCCAATACGCCAATACGCCAACACGCCAATACGCCAACACGCCAACACGTCAAAACGCCAACACGCCAACACGTCAATGGGCCAACACGCCAACATGCCAATACGCCAATGCGCCAACACGCCAACAGTCCAACACGCCAACATGCCAACACGCCAATACGCCAACACGCCAACACGCCAATACGCCAATGCGCCAACACGCCAACACGCCAACATGCCAATACGCCAAACACGCCAATACGCCAATACGCCAATGCGCCAACACGCCAACGCGCCAATGTGCCAATACGCCAACAGTCCAACATGCCAACACGCCAATGTGCCAATACGCCAACACGCCAACACGCCAACACGCCAATACGCCAACATGACAACACGCTAATACGCCAACACGCCAATACGCCAATACGCCAATACGCCAACATGCCAACACGCCAATACGCCAATGCGCCAACACTCCAACACGCCAATGTGCAAATACGCCAACACGCCAACACGCCAACACGCCAACACGCCAACACGCCAACACGCCAACACGCCAACACGCCAATACGCCAATACGCCAACACGCCAATACGTCAACACGCCAACACGTCAAAACGCCAACACGCCAACACGTCAATGCGCCAACACGCCAACATACCAATACGCCAATGCGCCAACACGCCAACAGTCCAACACGCCAACATGCCAACACGCCAATACGCCAACACGCCAACACGCCAATACGCCAATGCGCCAACACGCCAACACGCCAACATGCCAATACGCCAACACGCCAATACGCTAATGCGCCAACACGCCAACGCGCCAATGTGCCAATACGCCAACATTCCAACATGCCAACACGCCAATGTGCCAATACGCCAACACGCCAACACGCCAATGCGCCAACACGCCAACACGCCAATGCGCCAACACGCCAACATGCCAACACGCCAATACGCCAACACGCCAATACGCCAATGCGCCAACACGCTAACACGCCAATGTGCCAATACGCCAACAGTCCAACACGCCAACACGCCAATGCGCCAATACGCCAACATGCCAACACGCTAACACGCCAATGTGCCAATACGCCAACAGTCCAACACGCCAACACGCCAATGCGCCAATACGCCAACATGCCAACACGCCAACAGTCCAACACGCCAACACGCCAACAGGCCAATGTGCCAATATGCCAACACGCCAACAGGTCAACACGCCAATATGCCAATGTGCCAACACGCCAATGTGCCAATACGCCAACACGCCAACACGCCAACAGTCCAACACGCCAACACGCCAATACGTCAATGCGCCAACATGCCAACACGCCAACACGCCAACACACCAACACGCCAACACGCCAATACGCCAACACGCCAATACGCCAACACGCCAACACGCCAATGCGCCAACACGCCAACACGCCAACGCGCCAACGTGCCAACGCGCCAATGCGCCAACACGACAGGACGCCAACAAAAATAACAAACCTGTTTAATAACGAACCGTTGTTTATGATATTATATCTGTCCAGGTCCGGAAGAAGCCACTTCGCCATCTAAGGACATCGTGGCAAGTTTGCCGGGAAAACTTTGTGACTCACTGATTTAAACGCGGGCGAAGCCGCGGGCACAGGTAGTATATATATATTTATATATACGGTCGAATTGAGTAACCTCCTTTCTTGAAGTCAGTTAAAAACGAATGTGCTTTGGACCACACGACTAAAGTAAAACTAACGTAACTCTCTATCTTTCTATCTTTACAAACTTATACCTTTCTTTCAACTTCCGTTTGCCTCGCCCGATCACACTTTTCGTAACGCTCTCGTTACGCATTCACCAGCTTACTCCACAAATCAAGCGTGCGTAAAGAAGCTTTACTTCAAAAAGTTGATCATTGTAAATGTGCATAATAGTATTCAAGAAAAATAAATATTACTATGTTCCAGATAAACATTGAATGTGAAAATCGATCACGATTCGGCCGGTAATATCCCATTACTGGGCATATGCGTCTGTCTCCATGTAGTAGAAAGGTCAGACATTAATGCACCACGCTACTGCTTTGCTGGTTAGCAGCTATATTCCCTACTTTGAGTAACGATCGCTATCACGTGTACATGATAACAACCGGGACCGACAGCTTAACGTGCTCTCTGAGGTATGGTGGGGAGATGATAATATATAGAGGCCGCAATTATCACTAAATCAGACCTTTTTAAAAATTTAATAATTTTAATACTTTGAGCCAGAATTCATAATGGACCTTACGAGAATGGTTATGTATTATTAGTAATTATTATTAACAATATTTTTTTTTCGTCTATTATTCTGTTGGTATTTCTTATTAAATAAATAAATAAACCTCTTTTGACTATCAGACGTAGATACTTAACAAAATCAGTTCTTTATCAATAAAGAAACTTAAAGCACTTACAACAATACTTAGCAATAGTAATTGTACATCTACTTTTAGAAATTTAATATATTGACACGATATACGCAAAGATAATATGAAGATATGTATAAAAACATAATTGTGTGTTTCCTGCTTGAGTAAATTATAAACATTCAAAGTCACGCAGAAGCATAATTACACTAAGAGCCTTCATTAGTTGTGAATAACACTATATTTGAAGGACTATAATATCCGACTGTAAAATTTTTGTTTAATTATTATTTTTTAGGTTCCATCGAATTATTCTATATTTATGAGATATTTCTATTTGCATATTAATCTTCAAGTTGCAGTTTGAGGAGAAACAGGTCGTACTGGACTATTCTATCTCCCGCTGTCAAAGTCAATTTGAATCATCATCCGTCAAATAGCGTTATCCGCAACTGGTGAGACAGGCTCTAAGTGTAATAACTAAACTATTTGTAACTAGTATGTATGTATCTATCGTAGCGGTAACTAGCCAGTTTATTTTAAGGTGGTTTTCTTAAGAAATTGCGTTGTTGATTGTGCACTATTACAGACACATTTTTCCTATACTACTTTTATTAAAGGTTGCCTGGAAGAGATCGCTTTAAGCGATAAGGCCGCCTTTTCATCTTTATTTGTTTTTATATCTAATGTTTCTAAACTGTATCTACTTTTTTGTGAGCAATAAAGTCTTAATAAATAAATAAATAAAAAGACCTGTGGTTTTGTTGCTGTTTTTTTAAAGTAATAACATCCATAGGCTCTAAATTGCTTCTTCTTATTTCAAACATCATACATCACGCTTATCCTACAGGCAATTTAGTCCGTAAGACTACAGATCGACAGACCTGTGAAGGCCTATTAAAGCTGGACTTGGTTTGACGCTGTGACGTGGCTGTCACGGAGAAAATCTGTTAAAATATCTTAATTTTTTTTTTATACCTTTTTTATTTTTTATTTGCATATAGCGTTAAAAGTCGGTCGCGATTGTTATTGTGCACACCTGATATATCCGCCAACCCGCATTGGAGCAGCATGGTGGATTAAGCTCTGATCTTTTTTCTACATAAAGAGACCTATGCCCAGTAGTGGGATATTACAGGCTGAAGCGTAGCGTAGATAATATGGATGTATTACGTTGCGTATTTTTTTTATGTTACAAAACAAGTTTATTGAGGAAAATAAAATAAAATCTTAGATCAGCTACGTATGGTTTCTAGACATAATTATTATTTCAAAACTTGTTTTATATCATGTTTACTACTGTATCGAAATAATTTAGTAGCACGTATCAATTGTGTATAATGACCTTCCTCAACATAGAGATAGATACTAGTCAACACATAAACAACCTTTTTTCACATCTAGTGATTTAATGTGTCAGTGTGATATAGAGAGAAAAATGTTTGTGTGTCAGGTGCGACGCACGACTGGAGTTTGCTCCTTCAGATCGATTGTCTAAATAAGCAAAAAAGGCTTATTAGTCTAAGAAAAAGATTAATAACATATCAAATAGTAAATAAACGGAAAATAACCAGGTTACTTAAAAATTAATAATCAGATCTCGATTAAATTTTAATGGAACCACGTGACAAGCATTAACTTTCGAATAAAAGTAAAAATCATCAAAATCGATTAACCTATTAAAAAGTCATGGAACGAAAAAATAGTCAAGCCAATACGCATTATTAGATACTAGCGACCCGCCCCGGCTTCGCACGGGTGCAATGCTGATACTAAATATACTACAGAATGTCTTTGACATGGTTATTAACATAATAACAACAACATTCAAATATGCGTCGTTAGATTACACGTTGTTACAGGTAGTTGTTAATGGTAGGAAAGTCAAAACTGTAAATTTATTATTTTTTTTTAAAGAATACTTGGGGTGTGATCTATAATCGATACCGAAGCCCAAAAACATTGTTTTTAGAATTTTTGTCTGTTTTCTGTTTGTCTGTATGTATGTCCGGGATAAACTCAAAAAGTACCGCATGGATTTACTTCAAATTTGGCACGAATATTATTAAGAAGTCGGGTCAACATATAGGCTACACATTGTCATACTATCTATCACCTACCGGGAACGAGCAGTGAACCTTTATTTCCTCAACGCATTCTGTAACAACGTGTAATCTAACGACGCATATTTGAATGTTGTTGTTATTTTGTTAATAACCATGCTATATAAGCTAGCTTCACACTGTAAAAATCACACAATATACGTAACTAAGCCGATAAACATAATTAAATGAATATAAGTAGACAAGACAATTTTAAAGCAGCGCCATCTATGAGATTTTTCTGGAGATATAAAATGTAAAGAAGAAACGGGTAAATGGATCTTATTTTAAAAGATATAATCGTAGGTATTTTTGGTGCTGTATAGCGTTCACGCAGACGACGTCGCGAGCAGCAGCTAGTGTATAGATAAGTCGAAGAGTACTTGTCAAATGTCTATTAAATTTAAATGGGACCATGTGGTTATGTGGCATGTGCCACGCAACACCTTTCGGTTAAAAAATAATTGTGTTTGCTCGCAAACGAAAAAAAACCGACTTCAATTACATCGACGAGTAATACAACGTAGATCGACGAAAAATAGTCAAGTAACAACGCATTATCAAAGATTACTCAAAAAGTAGTTATCAGATCTCGAAGAAATTTAAATGTGACCACATGATAAACATCAGCTTTCGATTAAATTAAAAATCATTTAAATCGGTACACCTAATAAAAAGTTATTGCGGATTTTCAAGAAGTTCCCTCGATTTCTCTGGGATCCCATTATCAGATCCTGGTTTCCTTATAATGGTACTAAACTAGGGATATCTTCTTTCCAACAAAAAAAGAATTATCAAAATCGGTACACCTAGTAAAAAGTTATTGCGGATTTTCAAGAGTTTCCCTCGATTCCTCTAGGATCTCATCATCAGATCCTGGTTTACTTATCATGGTACTAAACTTGGGATATCTCCTTTCCAACAAAAAAAGAATTATCAAAATCGGTACATCCAGTAGAAAGTTATGCGGTATAATACAACGTAGGTCGACGAAAAAAGCGTCAAGTAAAAACGCATTATTAGATATAGCTCGAAAAGTAGTTGTTAGATCTCAAATAAATTTAAATGGGACCAAATGGCACACACCACCTTTCGATTAAAAGAAAATTTGTCGAAATCGCTCCACTCAGTCAAAAGTTCTGATGTAACATACATAAAAAAAAAAAAAAAAAAAAAAAAAATACAGTCGAATTGAGAACCTCCTCCTTTTTTGGAAGTCGGTTAAAAAATCTAAGTCAATCCACCCAAAAGTTCTGAGGTAACATACATAAAAAAATACAATCGAATTGAGAACCTCCTCCTTTTTTGGAAGAGAAACAAACTGTTTCTTTTATTTCGGGTTTTTATTCATATATGTATGTTGGATAAGATAATTTTAATAGTACTTTGTTCTCGGTAAACGAAAAAATTGGAGAAACAATATGTACTCGTAATTGATGCAAAAGAGTTGACAGGTACCAAGTAATAGGTACTTACAGACACACAGGAACTACGTAAACTTTGTCAAGTATAAAACGATATTTTACAGAGAGATATTACAGTCCCAAAGCAAAACAGATAAAAAATGGTGAATATGTTTCAAATGCAGGTTTAAAGTTTTTTAAGTCCATTTACCCAAAATATGTTTTTATTTTCCCATTAAGTATTTTGTGGCATCACATCGCACCACATTGTTCCTTAACTATGAAACAGGACAGACAATCTTCTTCTTCTTCTTCTTCTTCTTTTATAATTGGACTCCCATAGGAATTGCCAAAGTCAGAGTGTTCAGACAATCTTTGCCCAACCGTGGGACAAACAAAGACTGTCATATAGCACATCATGATAATTATCAGACAATTTTGATAACAATCATAATTTGTCCCAATGTTATTAAGCTAATTATCCCGAAGTTTGACGATAGCAAATAATTAATATTAATTAATTAAGAATAATTGTCAAATTAACAATGGCTTTTGAACGGAATTTACCTTTGAAAATATGATATAATAATGTCAGTGTAATATGATTAAATTCCAGAGACGAGTGCTATTAATAGTCATTTAATCAAAAATTTAAATTGTAAAAAGATGTATATATAAATTATGTCAGCATCTATGCTGTCGTAGGTAATTAGCAAGATATTTATTATTTTTAAACAACAGATGCACCGATCACGCCACTTAGCACATCGTTCGATGTTCACCTACCCTCACTTATTCTATTACTCGAGTCATTCTGACGTGTATAAAACGATCAGTGCAACAGCGGCTAAGGCAGTCTTAGCTCTGGCTTGACACGGTGCACTTATTGTATCCTGCTAGTAGCTTAACCTAGACTAGTTATATTACGATCTATAATTTGGCTAGGCAGGGCGGGCAACTCGAACAGTAAAAATGAGCGTTGATGACTTGATGGGCATTACAAAGGGGCCTCCTTAAACCAACACTTAGGTCACAAGTCCTAGGAACTGCTCTTAGTTTCTTCCTCTGCCATACGATGGAACCGGCACCTGCACGGTGAATCCATCGAATGCTAAGAAGTTAATCTCCCCCCGTTAACTAGTAACTATCATGTGTTACCCTACATTGTTAATTAATCAGTCTGACCGCTTCCGTCCTACATGTATGATTTGTCGAAGTTAAAAGTTCTTGATACACTTTAAGATTCTATTTATCTTTTTGTCTTAACTTTCGCACGAAAGCACTATATGATTACACTATACTAATGTGATTGTACTTTTTTTTGGTGTTTGTTCTTGTCAGAGCAAGGTAATAAAACTTTATCTAAAGTAAAAAAAAAAAATATCTACGTATGGTAACGGTGGTAAGAAGTTCGCCGGGTAAGCTGATAAAAAATATAAAGAGAATTTTCGGAGTTTACTCCTTAAAAATCGATTTTCATATAAGGTCCCCGGTATGAAAGAAATATGAATAAAATCTGCTGAACGAATGACCTCGTTCGTTTCTCGTAATGCCATCTACCGCGTAAAGTCTAAAGGCGTAACGACGTTTTCTAATAACGCCATTTGGTTCCGATAGATGACGTTATTTGGTTCGTTTATTTACCATTTAATATGGTATTAATCTTTTTCTTATTTAGACAGTCGATCTGAAGGAGTAAGATTCGGTCGTACGTCGGAGCTGACAGATATACTTTTTTTTTAATAAAACTTTTAAAATTTATATTATTAAAAAACAAACAAAATATTAAACTTTAAATATCGTTAAAATTGTCGTCATTATCATCGTAACAACTTTTACAAGGTCATTTGTTACTAAGGTAGGCTAAATTAATACATCTGTTTTATAGGTAACAGTTGATTGATATGTGCATATATACATTTTTCTTAGTAAATTTACACGTCAATAAATATATTCAATAGAGACTCGTGGTGAGAATCGAAATCAAAACCGCTGGTGCAAACAGCCGTGTCACTACCAACAACGGCAACGGGCTAGTCAATATGAACCTGCTATAAACAAGTTGCTTTATTACAATAGGCTTTAAAAACGCTTTTGAATAGTTATTTTAATAATTATATTATGAAGTGAAGCTCGAATCAGAAGAATCGGCAAGAAACTCTGCAATTACTCCTTAGAAATACCTATGTGTATTATAAATATATGTAATATATATTTATTATGTAGTAAATGTTTATAGGTAGTAAACATTTCTTAACTAACATATTACATTTAACCGACTTCAAAAAAGAAGAAGGTTATTCAATTCGACCGTGTATATATATATATCCCCGATATCTCCTTTCGACCAAAAAAGAATTATCAAAATCGGTTCATATATATATATTTATATATGAACCGATATAGATATAGGAAATAGGATATAGGAAATATCCAACCATGATAAGAAAACCAGGATCTGATGATGGAATCTCAGAGAAATCGAGGGAAAACCTCGAAAATCGTAGTGAAGACTAGTAAGTTTGTTAATTTTTTTCATCTACTTACGTTGTATTACTTTTCGATGTAATTGACGTCGGCTTTTTTTTGCAAGCAAACACAATTATCTTAAATACGTACGCCGTGGCATTCAAACTTTTAATAATTCACACAATAGCTTGTACTTTTCGAACCTCTTACAACGAACTTAATATTTTAATGAAATACATACGATTACATAACACTCAGGCCGCGTGTTGAACAGCGAATGGAAATGTCAAGGTCAGGTAATTATGTTTACTGTTGATAAGAAGAACTATAGTAATGATTTTAATACATATATTGTTGGCTACTTTTTGTGATGATATACCCACTTATGTATGTAGGCTCTTTTAGTAGCTTGTGTTTGTTTTTGTAGTACTTTTTTTAGTAGTTAGCAAATATAATTTAAATTTGTAAAATGGCGATTCAAAAGTTCTTTTGAAGTATTTAAATTAAGTTTTGTTTTTTTTTTTTTTTGTTATTATAATAAAGGTCTTAGTAATATCGTTCTTGGTGACACTATTCGTCACTTCTCTTAGTAGTGCACTTCCCTACCGCTTTCACTATGCCGTGTCCTGTATTGCCAAAGATTGTCTGGAAGAGATCGCTCTTCTAGTGATAAGGACGCCTTTGTACACTGTTCTTTATTTTTAACTGACTTCCAAAAAAGGAGGAGGTTCTCAATTCGCCTGTATTTTTTTTATGTATGTTACTTCAGAACTTTTGACTGGGTGGAGCGATTTCGACAATTTTTCTTTTAATCGGAAGGTGGTGTGTGTCATTTGGTCTCATTTAAATTTATTTGAGATCTAACAATTACTTTTCGAGTTATATCTAATAATGCGTTTTTACTTGACGCTTTTTTCGTCGACCTACGTTGTATTATACCGCATAACTTTCTACTGGATATGCCGATTTTGATAATTGTTTTTTTATTGGAAAGGGAATAGCTTTAGTTTGGTACCATAATAAGGAAACCAGGATTTGATGATGGAATCCCAGAGAAATCGAGGGAAACTCTTGAAAATCCACAATAACTTTTTACTGGGTGTACCGATTTTGATAATTCTTTTTTGTTGGAAAGAAGATATCCCTATTTAAGATTTCAATAATTTTTAATTTAATCGAAAGCTGATGTTTGTCATGTGGTCACATATAAATTTTATTGAGATCTGATAACTACTATTTGAGTAATCTTTGATAACGAGTAGTTACTTGACTATTTTTTCGTCGATCTACGTTGTACTACTCGTCGATGTAATTGAAGTCGGTTTTTTTTCGTTTGCGAGCAAACACAATTATTTGTAATATGTTATTGTTTTGATATTTGTTATTTACAATAAAGAATATGAATGAATAAAGTCGATTTTTAAACGTACTTGTGTTTAATTTTTTTTTAATGATTTAGTTAAATGCAAATTTTTTTTATTAATAGGTGATTTCTTGCCTTTTCATTGAAATTCTTCAGCGTTTCTGACGTTTTTGAGATAAATAACTGACTTGTCTTTGTAACTTTTACTAACAGAAATAATTTCATTCTTGAAATAATCATAATCATAACTTTATGGACAGCATAAAGTTCCATCAAATTGCAGCTCAGTCTGTGGGAAAACTTTTACTATCTTCCAACATTTTCAAGTCATAGTCACTTATATTCAATCTCTGTTGTTGAATAACAATTTTGTTTTAATCTAATGATTTATAACCGACTACAAGAAAAGGAGGAGGTGCTCTAAATTCGACTGTTTTTATGTGTTACACATAATAAATTGTGTGTATACTCTTTTTTTTTAGGTCTACCGATTTTGATTGATTCTTTTTTACCGAAAGCCGGTGCGTATCGTATTTACCCATATTAATGTGAGCGAGGTCAGACAAGTCGTTTTTGAATTATCCCTAATAATGCAATTTAGAAACCGGTTTCTTTACTATTTAGTACTTTGAATAGTCAATTAATATAATAATGAAAAAAATAAAATGTAAAACTCAATAAGTGGTTAAATTCTTTTTATTTACTACAATTTCAATAATAGTTTGCGTAGGTCTTAGCTAAATCTACGCAAAATTTCTCTATTGAAATCGAAATTATCAATTACTTGCTGACCCGGCGAACTTCGTATCGCCTAACACAAACTTTATCGTATGGTATTAAAGTTCAAATTGACTTTTAAGTATTATCACAAATCTTTTGTATGGGAGTATAGAAAAGTGTTATTTTTAGACTTTTTCAGGAAATTTAATTTTTTTTTTAGAATTTTTCTCTCCGTAAGAAACATCCTCGTACTTCAAGGACTATTTTAAAAAAAGAATTAGCGAAATAGGTCCAACCGTTCTCGAGTTTTGCGCTTAGCAACACATTCAGCGACTCATTTTTATATTATAGATTAGCTCCGAGTCAGGGTACGCCCGTGATGTACTACTAGTAACAGGAAAAGGAATTGTAAACAGTAGATACGAATTACATATTCAATTTGATTATATTTAAATTTATATACATAGTATGGCAGCCAGATCAGTTCTGTACGTGGACTATTTCATAAAAACAATAATTTAATCGTTACATATTGAACACAGTTTTTTTCTTAAATGAGTAACTGCTAAGTTAAGTTACTTACTGATTCATCTCTGCGGTATCTACATTTCGAATCGGTGGTACCTTCACTTTTTAACCAACTTCAAAAAAGGAAAAGATTCTCTCCATTTCGACTGCATTTTTTTACGTTCTTACCTCAGAAAATCTTATTGAGTTTGCCTTATTCAATGATTGCTGATTGTTATGTGGTCCTATTTAAACTTAATTAATATTTCACAAATAGTTTTTGAATTATCTCTAATAGTGCGTATTTTTTGCGTATTTACTTGACTATTTTTTCGTTGACCTATACTTTGTATTATACCTTATAACTTTTTACTAGGTGTAGTAATTTGATGATTTTTGTTCCAATCGAAAGGTGATACTTATCGCGTTCTCTCATTTATATCGATCGAGATCTGTCTAGTTATTTTTAAGCTATCTCAAATAATGCTATCACATTGATAAAATCGTTACGTGCCTAGAAAAATTCCAGTTTAATTAAAAGAATCTGTAGACTTGTATAAAGTATACGTAGTGCCTTTGAGTATGCAAGCCCTATCTGGAACCCTAACTACGATGTACACGCTGATAGAATTGAAAGCGTACTACGCAGTTGCACTCGCTTTTTAGCTTACAAGGATCCAAATTGTCCCTACCGCGTGGATTACCACACTAGATTAACACACTTCAAATTCAGTTCTCTTGAAATAAAACGAAATATTTGTGATATGAAATCGCAGTGAGTACACAAATACTTCAAGCTAGTTTAACCTTATTAATCGCTTCAGCCTGTAATATTCCACTTCTGGGCATAGGCCTCTTTCCCCATGTAGGAGAAGTATCACCAATGCAGGTTGGCGGATATATTCTCTACTATGAGTAACGATCGCTTTCAGGTGTACATGATAACAACCGGGACCGACGGCTTAACGTGCTCTCCGAGGCACGGTGGGGAGACCCACTAGGACTGCACCAATTTACTATTTTATTTATAATCATCAATAAATTTTCCTAAGCAAGCTTCATCTTTTCTTCCATCATCTCTATAATTAACTCAATTTACAGGAATATGAGGCAAACTACAAAATGCACTTATTGCAGATAAGCAACAAGTATAATAACAATTTTTATCTTGAGTACATCTTACGTTTAGGTTTTTCCAGTCTGTTTTGTGTGCTTTGTTTTTTATCAATTATAATAATTTGACGGAAAAAAATATTACGTAATAAAATGGAATTTCTGTTCTTAAAGCGATAGCGAATTTATTCCAGTTGGGAAAATTTAAAACATTTATTTATTTATTTTATATTTATTTATTCTTAATGTACACCAAAATACAGACACATATAAAGAAAGATACAATACAAGATGTACAAAGGCGATCTTATCGCTAAATAGCAATTTCTTCCAGATAACCTTTCTTTAGGTACTGGACACGATACAGTAGCAGCGGTTAGAAGTGTGCACGAATTAAGGAGGAAAAATCAATAATAAATAGATAAAAACTACGATATGATAGACTTACATAATTATTAAAGAAGAAAACATATAAATAAGTAAATATTTTTGTGTATAATATATAATATACATATACACACACATATACATACATACACACATATATACATACACATATAAAAATATATACATAAAACACTCTTGTTAATTAAATAAAAAAAGCGGAGGTTTTTAATTTTACTGTATTTTATATATGCTACTTCATAATTTTTTACTGATTGCACCGATTTTGATGATTGGTATAGTTCTTTGTCGCGTGGTCGCGATCGATATCTGACAAGTACTATTAAAGTTATTCCTAATAATGTGTATTTAATTGATTATGATTTCGACCACCTACTTAGTATTACTTGTCGAAGGAAACAAAAGTCGTTTGTTTTTTTTCGTTTTTTTTTTTTTTTTTTTTTTAAATAATGTTATGTCCACAGGCTTAAAGTGCCCATGCTTTTGTTATTCCGATTTTAAGTTTTATTACTGATCGTTTACTTGTTACACTACTGCAGCTTACACTAAGAGACCTAATTATTCTATCTTAGTATCCCTAATGCAGACGTGAGTCCACCGACCAAAATTATGCTAAACTTAATTGATATCTTACATGCAAAAAGACATAGAATTATATTGCGCCTTACTTTAATTATTGTTGTCACTATTATAATAATTATTATTATCTATGTTTATATATACACTTACTTGCTATCTATAATATATGTACACTTATTGTCTAGCTAACGTATATGTACACTTATGGCCTACTTGGCCTACTTACAATATACACTTAACCTATGTTATTATTAGTAATTTTTTTTTTTTTTTTTTTTTTTTTTTTTTTTCTTACTCCTAAGTTTTTTCCTTATACAATTTATTCCTACAAGTAAGGTGTGCTACAATTTTAACATTTCGAGCACACCCTCAATGACGGCGGCATCCCTGTGGTGAATCGCCATCCTGAGGCTGTGCTCGAGGATATCTTTTTCAGAAGTTTCCGCTGCCTTCGTCACAAAGCGACCAATTGCGTCGTCACGGTCGTCGGTGTAATAGACACAGGTGTTGGTATGCCTAGTCACCGCGACTACAGCGTGCGAGACGCTGTCGTGAATCTTGAGCCTCCTTGTCTTCGTCTGGAGGACAACGACGTCCTCATAGGTCTGGCCCTGCGCCTCATGGATGGTTAAGACGCGCGATCCCTCACCAGACCCGTATCCCTGGTCAGTCAGCAATCTCTTCTCCTCTTGCGTAAAGACCAGGTACAAGGTCCGGTCCCTTCCTACAGGAATGCGCGCGCCCGTGAGGCTCTCCACTCGCAAAGATCGGATCTTTGTGCTTGAGCTGTACACGGTCTTGTAAACCTCACTGATGGCAAAGGCGACGTCTTTGGGGTTACGATGCGTGCATGACAACTCACATGAGATGGTTGTTAACAGGTTTGGTCTGCGGTACCGCATTTCGAACAGGTTGTCCCTGTCGATGTACGGCAGCTGATTTATATCTCCAATGAGGACTACCTTCTCTGCTCCCGATAGTCGGGCGGCCATTACTATGGCTCCGAAATGGTTCATGAGGGCTTCGTCCACCGTTAGGCGTTTGATTTTTGAGCCCTCACGGAAACCATTTACCAGCACGGATGCCATAGTGCGCACCTTTTGCTTGGCCTTGTTGCCATAGCGGTGCGCCAGTTTTTCCTTTAGGTCTTTGGCCGCCTCGACTGTGGTCGTAATCACGACCTCCGTGTCCTCATCGAAGTCCCTGACTATGCGAGTTGTCTTACCGCATCCCGGTACACCGTTTATCCACTCCAGCGATGGTAGCCCCCAGGTCACGGACGGTAAACCGGCTTCCCGGTCGCCCGAGATGGTTTTCGCCATCCGCAGCATCCGGTCGCCCAGCATTACTTTCGTGCATCTGGCCACTACCACCACCGGGTCCCCTTCAGGTGTGTCGAAGGTTTGAGACTCCTCGTCACTCCCCTCAGACTCGACCGCGCTCACAAAACCTGCTGTGGTGTTATATGCAGCCATATACCTACCCGACATCTTGCCCTTGAGTATTTGTCGGGTTTTGCTGTTGTATATGGCTGCTTCGGCTTCCTCGAGTTCCACCTCCAGTAGCCTTTGGTGATCGTACTGGTAGGCCTGCATGATCTTTTTGCAGGTGGCCAGGCTTACCTCGCGGTTTGCCTTTATTATGGCCAGGAACTCGATTAGGGCGTTCTCTGCATGTTGAAACGGTGTGGACGCAGGTCGAAGTCTTGGTGGTTCTACTTGTCCCATATCGGCCCTAGTTCGAGCGGCGAGTGACGCCTCCGGGTGCCTCGGACTGTCGTCTTTGGTGAACCCGCTCAGCGTCCCCGATAGTCGCTCTCCCTGTCCAGCCTTTTTGGGAGAGGGGTGATGCGGGAGCTTACCTTGTTTCGGGGAGATGGTTGCCTGGATAAAGGTCGCCAATGACATCGAGCTCGGCTTAGACTCAGGTGCGGCCCTTGCTTTGCGTTGTTCAACCTTCTGGTTCTCGATCTTTTGTTGTAGGCGCTCCGAGCCACTAGGTGCGGGTTCGCTGACAGTCGGCAATGCAGGGGATGAAGGTGTTTTGGATTTCGGTCTTAAGTAACCAAGATCCTCCCCCCTGTCTTCGTAAACAATGACCTCACTGTTCTTAGAAGCCATTAGGCAACCGTACCTATCCGATACGTTGCCTCTATCATAACCGACTCTCATCGAATCGACACTGATTCTTCCGGGGATTCCCCCGGGGATCTCGCCCAAGCGCTGTAGCCACAAGCTGGACTGCGCGAAGGCGGACGTCTCTCCCCATTCGAAAAGTGCGATCTCTTTGTTTTTCAACCGCAATAAACGATAGGTCGGGTCGCCCTCCTGCTCTTGCGCTAGCGCTGTGATTTTTGTGCGCTTTATGCTTGTCTTTTGGGTGCTACCGTTTATCAGTAAGGCGAGCCCCGGCGAAATCGCCAGCTGATTGCGTTCTTCAGAGCGACAGAAGCTTATTCCCATCCTCTCCGTTTCGCTGTCCATGAATAGAGCCACGCATCTGGTCCTAATACCAACTTCTCCACTTCCGTTCACTTCACTGGGCGAGGATTGTGTCATCCTGCTCTGAGTCGGTTGCGGAGGTGCGTTTTGGTTGGCTCTATTCCTGAACAGGTTCTGCAGTGAGGAAGACATGGTCCTAGTTATTTGGCCCAGAAGGGTGCGGCCAGGAGACATCCGCGGAGCCGTGATGTTGTCCTGCTGAGTTACTTGTTGGACACGGTTTTGTTCTATTTGTGTTTGTGTGTTGTGTGTCTGAGTGTGTGTTGTAAGAACGACGGTGTTGGCATTCTGCGTAGGTGTTAAAGCCAGTTTTTTTTCGTTTGCGAGCAAATACAATTAATTATACTACAAAACGAATTTAAAAATAGTTTCGAAAAAATTAATTATAAATTTTATCAGAGGTGAACATACGTTGTCAGAAAACCGGGAAACAATAAATTGTAAACAATAGAAAACGCTTCTAATCTAAAATATCTTAAGTAGACAAAGCCACCCATCTTAACCGAAATAAATTAACTTCATGAATTATGAATACCTTCTCTTAATCTAAATAAGCTTCACCCGGTTGAAAGTTCAAAGGTGTGAAATAAACAGTGAAGTCAAATTTTAAAATAAATAGATATTTAACACCAAAATTTTCGCTTTGAAAACGCTGAAATAAATTACATTTGAAAGAAAATTTCGGTCAGTTTTCATAGTTATAAAATAATTATGAAACGAAAACATATTTCGGTTGTGATTCGGCAAGTCAGTCTCGGGTACGCTATGAAAATTATTCATTAATTTAATATTTTATATCTATAACACAGTACATACGTCACAAAATTTGTTGAAGTAAAACTTCTTTAGGCACGAGTGAGTTAGTGACGAGAGCGTTACGTAAAGTGTGATCAGACGATGTGAACGGAAGTCGAGAGGGAGATATAAGTTAGATGGAGCTAAAGAAGTTTTTTTTCAATCATGTGGTCTAAGGCACACTCGTTTTTTTTTTTTTTGTAATATATGATTTAATAGTCATTTATACAAACTATTTTAAGTATATTATACATCTTAGGTTAGTTTAGGATATTTCAAAATTTTTGACACTAACTAAATCAAAGGTAAAATTTCTATTACAGGTAAAGTGAAGAAAAAAAAATGATCCAATCTTTTTGTTCACCTAGTCTTAAGTACATACTCAATTATAAAATAGCTATTCTATTTCATGCTATTTGCTTAAATGTAGAATTAAAAAGACCTTAAATAGGAAGTTGTTTGTAACTCAGGAGTGTAAAGCAAATCTATACTACAATAAAAAAATACAATATAGTATAAAAAGACACATATTACAAACATGCACTTGACTTCATGGAATATACTACTGCTTAAACTTGGTATTAACCTTCAAATACAACTTATCAATATAAGATCACGGTCAAACGTTTTAACAGATAAAGAGATACACGAAAAGATAGAAGATAAGGATGAGCACAGATAAGTAACTGCGCAATATTTTAGTACCCATACTTTGAATCACTCGATATATTTATCGTTCATTACTTTACTAATTATCAAATACACACTTATACGTAGACGCCATATTCAATTCGTTGTTGATAATTACAGCTTAGCTATCGCTTTTTAATTGTAATTGACAACAATAATTGTGTATTAATCTACATATATTTTTATCGTTTTCTGCGCTCACGAGAACAACAGACAAAAAAATTGTTTACGACCCAGGGGCACTGTCATGGAAATCTAAATCCTAAGGTGAAAATCACAGTGGCGTTTCTTAAACGTGCGCATGTTCTTAATACTTTATCAACATCAAAACTTGCACCACTTACAATTTGTGTAACACGTGACTAAAGTTCTATCACTATAAAACAGGCACTGTGAACGCTAAATACAAACTTATTAGCCACTAGACAAGTGTTAGTCGAACGCGTCAATATCGCTTTCAAAAAACACTAGTAAGATGGAGGACTGACATAACAACACAATTATAAAAACATATAATATTTTATTGGTGTTAAAATACATTAACGACTTCTCGTGTCCTTTGGTGTTACGAATAGTTACAGATTTCCTTGCATATCTACCGACGATATGAATGTAAACAAAACACTATCTCACTATATACTATATGATTATATATAAATGAATGTTTGTCTGTATGTCCTTTATAGAATCGTAAACTATGCATTTGATCATGTCATCTTTAGCAAAGTGTTGTGCATGAGCCAATAAAGATTTCTGAGTTGCCACGATACTCAAAAATAATTAAATAAAAAGCGTAGCAACTCGCGCAGGTAAAACTAGTTTATCAGAAACAGCAAAGATTATAAACATTCAAACGATTTAATTATCTATAAGTTTTCCTTAAACAAATATCGAACGTCGTTTTAGCAACATTGTAAACAAGTTATCATTAAAATAAAAATAGTATCAGATATATTATTTCTTGTATTTAAAAAAAAAATGCAACTGCGTACACAATATTTTTTTCAAGCATTAAAAAAAATAATATTAAAAAAAAACGAACTGTAAAACACATCTAATTTGTTTCAGTCGTTCGGATATTATGCGCGGACATATATTTCGGTATTTCATTTTTATTTATACATATAAACTTATAATAAGTGTAGAACATCACCAACACTACAGATATATAAACGTATAATAAATATAGAATATCACCAACACAAAAAAAACTATTATAATTTACTTACAATTGCTCAAAAAAGTTTTTTCTATCATCTTCATTTTCACTAACTCCGAAGCAAGTCTGCATCTTGTGAACACCTTGCAATCACAACTAACAATGAACAAAACAAACGAATATACAAATAACTTCATGTCTTAGAACTTCACTCTTCAAGCGAACAGAAGCATGTATGAAGTAGCTTGTGCATGTGTACTTTAATATTATTTAGGTTGGGACTTAATCTAATTTGATAAAGAAGAAGTATTACAAATACTTGATTGATTTGAGCGATTATCTATATTATAGGATCATTACAGTTGTTTTGTTGTATTGACTGACTCAAAAAATGGGGAAGTTCGCAATTCGACTATTTTTTAGGGTTACGTACGTCAAAAGGAAAAACGGAACCCTTATTACTTTACTTTGTTGTCCGTCTATCTATCAAGACCCTTTTCTCAAGAACGCGTGGAGGTATCAAGTTGAAATTCGTATCAAATACTCAGGTCTCCTGTCCCTTAGAGCTGTGAAAAAAATCAAAGCCAACGTAATCAAAAGATACAGCCGTTTATGGTGCAAATTTTCGATACTCGCAAGTGAATTAAAACGTACAGGGAACATCCCGTGAACTCAGAATCTTGAAATTTGGTACAAAGCAACCCGATAGCACTGATAAAGAGAGAATTGCGGGAAGCATAAATTTTTAGTGACAACAATTTTTTCTCTCAATTCATATGTATTTTTTATGTGTTTTAACTTTTTACTGTGAGTATTGATTTTGATAATTCTTTTTTTATGGATGATTAATTTTTGAATTATCTCTAATAATACATATTTACTTCGATGTTGGGGCGGTGCAAAGTATTCTATCGGATCCCTTATCAGAATCTGCTAGAGTGATTTTTGATTTTTACAAATTATCCTTTGTTGATTTATGTAACTAGATTTTAGTAATTGAGCTATATTTTTTTTTTGTCGCGATTATTTTGTAAAAGTTACAAGGGGACTGCCATGTAGGACAAAAGTCCCAAAAGTTATTAAAAAAATAAAAATAAAATACTAATTTACTTAATTATTTTTTCGTCTACCTACGTTGTATTACTTGACGACGTAATTAAAGCTGTTTTTTTTTCGTTTGCAAGCAAACAATCATTGTGTTTAAAAACAGACGCAATTATTTTGTTCAAGGTTATAAACCTATGGTCATCAACTACCACATCGTCATGAGAAATATCTGTATCATATACATATATTTGTAGTGTTCTGATAATTTCGGTTTTTAAGTCGTGTGCTTTTCTGGACTTGAATTTTGTATAATATAAATATAATTGTAAATAATATGTGCGATTTATTACAGAAATAATAGTGCTATAAAGTATAATATACAAGAATTTAAGATTAACTTTGATAGCATGTGACGACATGTTATGTATGTACTCGTATAAACATATATGTGTGTTTGTTTGTATATGTTTGTAGTATTTTGTGTATTTATTATATAAGTTACGAAAATGCTTTATGTTTGCATGAATAATAAACATTATTCATGTCATTAATTTACAAATAATGTTGATAATTACGGATCTGCACATACCTTTGTATGCATATTTTCGTCTATCTAAAGGTTGTCTGGAAGAGATCGCTACTTAGTGATAAGACCATCTTTGTACATTACAAACTGCATGTTTATATAACTGTTTAACGTAAATTTTTCCTGAATGGTGAGCAATAAAGTATATTCTTTTCTTACCCTTACAATAAATTAAATAAGTAATTAAAATATTTACTCAATAAATGAATGATGTTGCGGGGATACTTCCCCAAACTTCCGCGACCTTACTGAAGAACAGCTGAGGATCGAGTATAGGGTCATCAAAGCGCTTGCGATGCTTCTGGTGTTGCAAACGTCTATAGGTTACGGTAAGCGCTTTTCAAAAGCAGCGCCATACGCTTGTTTGCAAATTTAGTCGTAGAAAAAAGAAGATGGCTTTAAGTCCACCTTATTCCAATATATCTTATATAATTATGGGATAAAATTAAAATAAATTAGTAGAAGATTGTTCTGTATTCAGGACTCACGATCGGTTTTTTTTAAAATTCATTTTTATTCATTTCATTAAGTGCTACAATTATGTGATAAATGATGCCTGTACAGTTCAATTACTTTACACCTATAACTTGTCTTTGTCTAAATTCCACAATAATGATCCTAAGGCAATGTTCCATAAACAAATGACATTTTTTTTTTTTTTTGTTAACACCTTTTCAAAATTATTAATTTGCCTGAATTTTAACGACATACAAAAGCTTTAGGTTGAAAAGGAACACAATTCAGATGCATCAGTATTCACGAAAAATGTACTGAATATTAATTGTGAAATTCAAAACAATCGTACTTAAATCACATAGCACGAAAAATAGCATTGAATACTTCGAGTGATTGATTACTGACAAAGGGGTTCGACTTGACAAATGTCGATATTGACGAGTTTTTAATAGAGTTATATCACTTTGTAATAAAATATTTCCGTAACTACAACATAGAGAAGAACGTGAATTGGACCTAAAATTCGTTATGTTTTTTTTTAAACCCAAATTAAAATAACAAAAAGGGTACACAGAGAGAGTTATTTATTATTGTGTTTCTTAGAAAATACATTTTTTTAACTCAGGTCAGAGCATGCCAGACTTTACCACTAAAACCCAACGTTTCCCTCGTCGTCATAGTGGGCCACGGGATCTGTAAACGCATGCAACTTTGACGCCCCAAGCGAGGGTTTCCCATCTATGCGGGCGGCCTTTGCCTAAGAACCGCTCACAAGCACCGTATATAATTTGGACAATTTGGTACAATCATTGGATTTTATATCATTCGAATATTATATTCATATTTTAGTACGACTAACATACAGCCTCTTCTGAGTATTCATCCTTGAATGTGACTTATAAGTGTCGTTGAGAGAATATTCACTTCACGTATCTTTTATAGATATATATAAATTCTTATTTAGGTACATTCTTATTTGTTTCGAAATAAATCTTTTCTTCTTCTCATTTTTATTTTATTGTTTAACTTAAAGTAAATACTCGTATATATTAAGATAAATTTAACTTCGTATATCCTTTTTCAGTGCTTGTTGAATTTATAAGTATTTCTTTTTAAGATCAATAATTGTGTTTGCTCGCAGAAAAGAAAAAAAAAACTTCTTTCTTCAAAAAGACTTCAATTTACATTGATTAGTAATATAGCCTATGTGCTGTGTGGTTACGGCATCAAAGAATATAGCCACCCCCTCTCATTAACACAGTTCCACTTCTACCTTGGAACTTAAAAAGCTGACCGATGGCGGGATAACCATCCAACTACTGGCTTTGAAATACACAGGCCGAAGACGGGCTGGGCAGCGGCGTCTTTAGTGCGACAAAGCCAGCCCTGCGGTCACCAACCCGCCTGCCCAGCGTGGTGATTATGGGCAAAGCACATGAGTTCACGCAATACCCATGTGGTCGAAAAAAAAATCAAGTACAGATTATTAGAGATAACTTAAAAGTACTCGTCAGATTTCGATTAAACTTAAATGGGATCATATCACAAGCGCTAGATTCCGATTTAAAAAATCATTAAAATCGATATACCCGTTAAAACATTATGATGTAACACAACACAAAATACACATGGATTGAGTATCTCTTCCTTTTTTGGTTTGATTCCTATTAAAAAAATTTAAAGTTAATGTACAACATGAAAATAGAAAACTCCTTTAAGTACATTTTAGTAACGCTTAAGTAATTTATTTGATTTAAACATAGAACAACGAAGTTATGCAAGAATACGGCCATTCCTTAGAAGTTCAAACATACCAAAGTATTTTCCAAACACCGAATAAAAATAAATGAATTTTAAATTGGAAATTGAAAGTCGTTTTAATTTTGTTATTAACACAGCCTTACTTGTAACAACATTTCCTATAACCATCCCTTTTATATCTACGAGATAAAGTTCTTACGTCAGTTTAAAAAGAGCTGCACGCTTAAAGGTCTTAAGTATGGTTTGAGATGACAAGTTATTGTGACCTAATTATGAAGTAAGTTATGGTATCTGTGTTTTCTGAACATGGAAACCATAGGCCATAACTTATTTACGGGTAAATCTTTAAAAATTAAATTTTAAATTATCTAAAAGAAAATATTTAGAATGAATGGATTCGGATTACGCGGATGTGTATTTACTACTTTATCTTACTTGCCGGTTTGAAGTGTAGCCCTGCACCCACATGAGAATATGAAAAGAAGGTGTAGCAAGAAATATTAGATTTTTTTTATCGTACGACGTTTCTATTTCCGGCTATGTAGGCGTTGGCTGTCAATCATTTTGAATTTATTATTGCTATGAAAACATGTGACACCAGACCCTGTAAAATGGAACATCAAATATTTTTACTAGGATTTTTTCTAAAAAAAATACCAAAAAATATCTCCGTTGAATTTTCCGAAAATATTTTTTTCACGTAACCATTACCTAGAAAACTACGACTACAACAGAACAACGATAGTTGAAAGGTTATTGAGTGAGATTCTACTAAATATGCGACGAATATGCTTCAGCCTGTAATATCCTACTGCTGGGCATAGGCCTCTTTCCCCATGTAAGAGAAGAATCAGAGCTTAATCCACCACGCTACTCCTATGCGGGTTGGCGTTTAATGCATAATATTTATTGTAAGGGATTGGTCTCCTATTCCGAATATATAAATATAGGCTTCGAGACTAGCTTGGACACCATTCTCTAACAATATATATAGCAATACAAATGTATGCCGTTTTTGAGCGATTCACTAATATTTATGTACCTTGATATCTTATCTTATATTATATAGACAGTGATATCCTTTATCAAGAAGTAGCGTGGACACACAACATATATAATAACCATACATAATCTATCAACATACCTAATTTCAGAGCAATATTGGTCCACGATTTGTTCTTATAAATTTTATAAAATAATTTTGTAAGCGAAATTTAAAGAACAGCAAAAACCACTAAGATTTATAAGGTTTCATAAACCACAAATATCAAGGTAAGTAAAACAGCGGATTGCATCTCGATTTCTGATTTCAACAAAAAATATAAATTAAATAATTCGCTTAAACCGAATATAAAAATCATCATATCAAAAATTTCTATCGAGCGGGTACATCGTTCCATAGCTTAATTGGCTAGAGCGCCGACACGGTCAGTCGGAGACGCGGGTTCGATCCCCACTGGAGCGGTCAATTTTTGATATGATATTCAAAAATATAAATTCACTAATATATTTTATGATCGACTCACGACCTACAAAGCTAAGAAGTTCCGTAATCTCAGAATATTTCCTAACAAATCGCAGTAGATAAGGAGATTCAGCAGAAAGTTTTAATTAGGCAAGATATCTCGCCACACCTGTAGACAGGTAGGCTCCATTATTTTCTGGGTAAACGTCTTCCCGTTAATCTTGATATCAGCACTTAATTAAGATTAATCTCTGATCTTAGCTTTGTTATAGATTTTTCTTCGTGTTCGATGTGTTCTTTGTGAATAAATGTGTAATAATGAACTACATTATTCGCGCTATTTTTTGCACATTTGGTTTTTATATGTGTTAAATTAATAGCTGTGTGGTTACGGCAGTAAGAATATAGTCACCCCCCTCTTCCCGTGGTGTCGTAAGAGGCGACTAAGGGATAACACAGTTCCACTTCCACCTTGGAACTTAAAAAGCCGACCGATGGCGGGATAACGATCCAACAGCTGGTTTTCAAATACACAGGCCGAAAACGGGCAGCAGCGTCTTCAGTGCGACAAAGCCAGCCCTGCGGTCAGCAATCCGCCTGCTCAGTTTGGTGACTATGGGCAAAACAAATGAGTTCACGCCATTTTTCGCGCAAATTTATGGATGCCTATGTCCAGCAGTGGACTGTATTAGGTTGAAATTATGAATGATAATGATAATGTGTTAAATTGATTATTATTTGGCAATCCCATCTTGTGTCATTGAACGTGTCTTTCATAATTAAACAACTTATGAGATGTAAAAGAAAAAATTAGACCCCTAAAGGCACACTTGTCTTCGAAAAAACTGTCATGTTTTCAGCTGTCATGGAATTTCACTAATTTTAGTAACGTAAACTGATTAAATACCTACCCAGGTAAGTAGTATGCAAGGTGGCTATTTTTAACATCGTATATCGTAATTTTATAACTGTGTAACTATTTACTTTAGTTGTGCTTTGAAAATCATCGCAAACGTTTGTATTTTTGTTAATAGCTTTATTTGGTGTTTAAATGGGCTATTTTAAAGACAGTAAAGATCATTTCCTGTTTAAAAGTTAATTTTACTAAAATGGAGATAAGAGATTTTGTTTAAGAAACTGGCTGCCCGGACAGACTTCGTTCTATCAAAAGTTGACAGTATTTTTTTGTATTAAAACCTTTCGTAAGCCTTAAGGAACATACAAAAAATAAATTAGCCGAATTGGTCGAGCGATTCTCAAGGTATGCGCTTAACAACATTCATTTTTATTTATATAGACTAGTTAGTAACAATAATACATATATAAAAATTAAAACTTAGTAAAAATGAGATTTCATGACTTTTATTGAAACCAAATTGATTCTAAAGGTTCATAATTATTTTTCAAAGATACCGAATGTATAATTTTTAGTTATCGTATTTTTTTTTTGTTTTTTCCCCAGAACTGTTTTCGATAGTAAAAAAAAAAAACAAAAAACAAAATTAATCGCAATCCACTCATTCACTTCACTGTTTGCTTGTTGAAGATGACTTTGACTGACTAAGCTGTAACAAATTACACTATGATTTACAGCACAGTAACCAAAAACCCGCATGAAGGGACCACCAGTAGACCAAAACGGTCATTAAATTCGACATCTTTACTGATATTATAACATAAAGCGTTTGTTGAATGCGCTAATTTGAAATATTACCAATTTCAATAGAAATAAATTGTTTAGTATTGGATAACTTATTTATTAATAATGTCTTTAGGCTATATTAGTGAAGCATCTTTGAAAAATGTAATCAAGAGGGCATTTTTTTAACAGTATGCCAAATAGGACAATATGAAAATTTATATACGAACAAAGTTCTAGGCCACAAATAAAAAAATCTAAATTGACATTTGTAAAAAAAAATGATCTCAGTTATTCACGTCACTGAAAAATAATTCAACGCGAATCGCATTTCAAGGCATGAGTACATCAATAAATCAACTTCTTTGATACGCCAAATAAAAGACATACATATATAACAGAGAAAGGATTATATCACATGAGTAGGCCTGTTTCGAATATTTATGAATTATTCGTGCTTAGAATTCCTTACAAGTAATGTATTTATTATCCGTCACTTTTTTAGCTCTCTTTTTCCTCTTACTGTGTCAGAATATTGTTATTTGTTGGCACTTAATGATATTTGGATGTGTTTTCATTTATTATTTATTACAAGTTACTTTGTTTTTATAAGCTTGTAAATAACTGCGGTAGGGCACAGCAGGTAATTTCCTGCTCAAAATATGGAGCAGCCCGACTGAATTAGTACCTCGACCTTACAGAAGATCACAGCTTAATAATATTGCTTTCAAGCAGTATTGTGTTCCCGTTGGTGAGTCAGGTGACCAGAGCTCCTGGGCGGAGTTATGGATAGGGTCGGAAACGCGCTTGCGATGCTTTTGGTGTTACAGGCGTCTATGAGCTACAGTAATCGCTTACCGTCAGTGAGCCGTACGCTTGTTTTCCGACCTAGTTATATATATATAAAAAATAAGGCTGTATGGTTTTAAGTTCACCTATTGATCAAACATAATATGTTTTGTATGGTTATGAAATAAAGTTAAAATAAATAAGACGTAAAATAATAATAATAATCAAGATTGATACGTTTGTTATTATTTATTTAATATAAATTATTTGACGATATGAATAGTACTGTTGTAGAATAACTATTGAGTTTGGTTCTGTAGAATGGGCAATTGAGTATACATGTTTAATTATTAAACATAATCAAACTTAAAAGCCGGCAACGCGCCTGCTAATCCTCTGATGTAGCGGGTGTCTATGGATGTTGTTTTCACTTACCACCGGGTGAGTAAACTGTCCGTTTGCCCCTTCTTCTATAAAAAAACCATTGTATATACATGTATCTGCACTGTTTTGCTGAAATATACGTATGTCGTAGAAGTTGAAAATGTTTTATTTGCTCAAAAATTGTTTTTTTTTTTGTTGTAGGCTAAAATAAAGACGTTAAAATTTAAAAAAAAATACATAAAATTTCCGAAACCAATTTTTTTATTCCAAATCGATCTACTGTTTGAAATTCTCTGCTTTCTTACTATGTTATATTTTCAGAACTTTTTTTGAATAGTTCAAAGAGCTTTTTCATTCGTAAAAATCGATATAAGTGCATAAAATAACTTCTCGATGTAAAAACCTTGAAAAACAAATTTTATTTTTGTAGCTTCTATATATCGCCTTTAAGGAAAACTTTCTTAATAAATTCTTAAATTAGATGCAAAAGACAATCTTTTATCAAGATTTATATCCTATTTATTACTGCAGACTCGAGGACAATAGAATCTAGTATATAGGCACAGTACAGTAATATCACATTCGGTCTACAAAGGGGGTTGAGTCAGATTTCCGTGTCGCATAGATTTCCAGTTCGCTAGCTAATGTGTTTGAATGTGAAACAAGTCGTATGTCTTGTTACACGGTTGAGTAGACACAAGCTTGAAGATAACGTACATATGACTGATTATATGTATCATTAGGTATCGAAATGAAAAAATTTTTCGTGTCTTTTGCAAGTTTAAAACTATTTTGGGCAAGTGACTCCTATTTTAAAACTCCCATTGAAAACTCCTGTTTGAAAAGACAATCGTTATTTGCAAAGAAAAAAAAATGGTGATATAAATTTTGCTATATTAGGTACTTTTTATAAATAGCTAGGTGTGCCCGCGACTTCGTCCGCATGGAATTTAACAAAAAAGTTATTTTTCAGTTCGCAGAGTCATAAAATAAAGAAATTTCTAAAATAACAAAAGCCTAAGTTTCTCCTTATTACATCAGCTTTCTGCCAATAAAAGTCCCGTCAAAATTGGTCCAGCCTTTTCAAAGATTAGCCGGAACAAACAAACAGACAGATAGAGACACAGACAAAAATTCTAAAAAAATGTCATTTTGGTATATGTATCGTGTATACATCCATATGCATTTAGTAAAAAGCGGTTATGTTAATATTACAAACAGACACTTCAATTTTATTTATTTGTATAGATATTAATAACACTTTTGCGTACCACAAAAAGGTGACATAAATGAAAATTTAGGGTCTGAAAAAAACTGAATATCATGGTACGTGTTCACCAGTGTCATAACACGTAAAGTATATTAAAGACCACAAATGCTATGTTTCAAATCATTAACGCAAAATAATTTTACGAAAAACGAACTAATGCATTCCAAACCAGAGTACTGACCATAGCAAAAGTTTCATGCCAAGTATTGGTCAGGCTTCGTTAATTATTAAATAACTACAGTGTCCATTGCTACAATTATAACATTTTATATGTGACACGAACTACGTTTTATATGTAATGTCCCTATTACTAAGTTTGATTTGAATTTAGTAAATTAAAACCATCAAATTACAACATGATATTACGACGTACTGTTATACCTAGGTTTAATTCGCGGATAGTGCTGACGCCGCTATTTTAATTACTTTAAATATTTCATTTTCCATACGGTCGAGTCAGTTGCCGTTTACCATCCAGCGCGTCACTATATATATTTTTTATACAGAAAAGGAAAGTGAGGTGTTTCTAGGGACAGTTACTGTAAGTGTTTGGACTATTAAATAAACTTTATCAATATTTAACCAGTTGTGTGTCTATTCTAAAAGACTACCGGGAGGTGCCGCGTAACAATTGGTGTCAGAAGCGGGATGTCGTAAGTGGTTTTCTGTATAAAACCCTGACATCCGAACCCTGACACCCAGGTACGTCATTAGACATTACACAAGGTCACAGGCCCCACGTTGCCGTGCCTACATCAGGTATACGTCTCAGGCCCCACGAGCCGAGGCAGGTCCACCAAACACACGGAACTTCTAGCAGATCTACAGCCCCACGCTGCTGAGACTGCGTCCCAGCAGAAGAACCCTCACCAGGCAACCATACCATCATCTACATTTTACATACACGTCGCTATATTGCAACGTGACGCGTTAGCTGCAATACGACTCACAGAGCCACCACGTGTCCGAGTTCCGGCCCCGCAACGTCATCAACACGTGTCACGCTTCCCAGCAGAAATGATCGCGCTTGCTGTTTCATTGTGAGTTTTCTATTTTACTAAAAGCCTAAAAGTGAATAAGTGCTAGTGATCAGTGATTTTTTCCCAGAAGATTAATATATCTTAACCTTTTTTTTTAATAAACCTTAAATTCAGTAACAAGCTTAATATATTTATAGAGTCACGTATATACAACTTCTACAAAAATCTATTTACATTTTTACTAAAATTACTGTTATTTTTAATTGAATGCCTCCTAAAAAGGAAAAGACTGTAATTGAAGAAGCTCGCTCTGATTCCGACAGCAATTATTCAGATCCATCTTTAAAGTTCTCAAAACCGAAAATGGCTGAGAAGATAACTCTATCTGTTCTTACCAAATTTATAAAACCTTATAATGGTGATCGCGAATCTTTGCCAGCTTTTCTCACAAACTGCGAAAATGCTATTTCTCTCGCAACCGCTGACCAACAGAATGTGCTTTGTAAATACATTATATCCCAGCTTGAAGGCAAGGCACAAATGGCTTGCTGTCTTAAAACATTTAATAAATGGTCCGAAATAAAATCATTTTTAAAAGTCACGTTTGGTGAGAAAAAGCATTCTACGCATCTTTTAATTGATCTACAGAATTGTAAGCAAAATTCAACAGAAGATGTCACGCAATATTCATTAAGAATTGAGTCTTGTATAACACGATTACTATCTGATATACATTACAGCTGCGAAAACTCAAATGAGTTAATAGGAAGGTTAGCTGCTATGGAGGATTTGGCATTGAATACTTTTTTATTAGGGATTAATTCAAATTTATCGCAAATTGTACGCTGTCGCAATCCTAAGACGCTATCTGAGGCTATCACACTTGCTATTGAGGAGGAAAGGCTTTTAAACCTAACCAAAATTTCTCAACAACCTTCTAAATATTGTTCAATTTGCCACAGATCAGGTCATAAGACCTCTGTTTGTTTTAAAAACCAAAAACCTAATTTTACTAAATCTAACAATTTTCAAAAAACATTTCATCTACAAAATCCTCCAATTTTAAGTCGACCTTATAAACTTAATTCTAATTATAATAATAAATATTGTGTTTATTGTAAAAACAAGGGTCATGTTATAAACGAATGTCGCAAACGCGAATATAACAATAGTCGCCGCACACCGCAACCCGATTCTTCTCAGATTGCACAAAGCAACGCCACGGGTTCACGTGCACCGAATAACGTATCGCGCGTGCACCATTGTGATAATATTGATCGATGTAATACTTCTTTTAACGAAAACGATTTAAACTAAATCCGATTTCGGCCTCGTGCCAGTCGAAATCGTCGGCTATAAACGGCACAAACTCCATTTTCGATTCTCTATCATCTCAGCCTCCCGCGAGGTAGGCCTGAGTCATATCATTATGAATACTATTCCTAATTCTTATAAATTAAATGCATCTCAGTCCTAGCCGCTGAGTCTCACTGAATCTCATAAATTAAATGCATCTCAGTCCTAGCCGCTGAGTCTCACTGAATCTCATAAATTAAATGCATCTCAGTCCCAGCCGCTGAGTCTCACTGAATCTCATAAATTAAATGCATCTCAGTCCTAGCCGCTGAGTCTCACTGAATCTCATAAATTAAATGCATCTCAGTCCTAGCCGCTGAGTCTCACTGAATCTCATAAATTAAATGCATCTCAGTCCCAGCCGCTGAGTCTCACTGAATCTCATAAATTAAATGCATCTCAGTCCCAGCCGCTGAGTCTCACTGAATCTCATAAATTAAATGCATCTCAGTCCTAGCCGCTGAGTCTCACTGAATCTTATAATACTAAGTCTCTTAAATCTCATAATTCTAATTTTATTCTTTTCAGGTTAATAATTCACCAATGTGTTGGAGAAAGCAAGGTTACTTCCATTGTTCATAGCCCAGGGATCTACTTTGATCCTAGTATTTCTATTAATTTTTATAATAATTATTGGCAAGTCGTCACTCATGTTGATGTCGTCACCTATAAACCTCACCTTGATAGCATTGAAAGCATTTTACTTAAAACAACGATTTTGTGTTCTAAAATACGTTCTAAAGATTTGATTGATTGTAAAGATATTGAAGATTCTATACAAAACTTATTACAAACAAACTATGCTAAGCTCGATTCTCTCTCTCATATAATATCGAATAACTCTTCCAAGACTAAAAGGTCACTAGAATTCGGTGGAGAAATTCTTAAATTCTTTTTCGGTACATTAGACGCCGATGATGCCCGGAAATATGATGCCGCTATCGAAATCTGCCAGAAAAGCGAATCTGAATTATTTCACTTAATGAAAGAAAACATACACGTCATAAAATCAAGCTTAAATACTTTTAATTCTACTATTCGAAGACTAAACCAAAACGAAATTAAATTAAATTCCCATATAACTATACTAAATGATATTCTTTCTCAAGTTACAAAGCAAAATGATAACTTATACTACGTAACGCGAATAAATAGTCTTATCAATCTAATTGAAAGCTCCCTGATAACAATTTCTAATTTCTTAGACGTAATCCTTAATTCTATTTTATTTTCAAAAGCAAATATTTTACACCCTTCAGTTTTAAGCCTTTTTACTTGTATAGTGAATTAACGATTCATAGTAATTTTATTGATAAGCGTACAGTTTTTCCTGTAGCTCTATCACTTGAAAACATTAACACAATAATCGATGTATCAAAGCTAACATGTTTCTATTATAACAAAAAGATTATTTTTATATTAGAAATACCATTAATATACCCAGAGAAATACATTGTTTACAAAAATATTCCTTTACCGACTCCACACGATAAAAATGCTAACACGTTTTCTTTAATTCAACCGACTAAAGCTTATATTGCAGTAACAGATGATAAGCTCAGTTACGTCTTGTTAGATAACTTAAACAATTGTAAGTTGATAAACGATGAGTATTCTATATGCCCTATGCTCAGCATTTATTCGAGTATAAATAATCCTTGTTGTGAAAGTAAATTGTTAACAGAAGTAGTCCTATCAATGCCACCTGAATGTAATCATAAAATTTTGTATGGTGATGTCAGATATCTCAAGTGATGATAAATCCTTAAAATCTTTACCCGATACAAGAGAAAATGTAATGAAACTCTCAAATCGTAATGTATCCAATTTCTAAATAAATGTTTTTTATACTAATTCTAAATATTAAACTAATGTCTTAAGATTATCAATGTACTATCTCTTACACTATTCATTATACTAATTCTTATACTAATTCTTATAATAAATAATAATTTTAACTCTAAGATAAACACACTTAGATACCTATAAAAGTTTGTTATGTGTTTTTATTTATGAATTTTGGCAATTTTTGACAATTTTATAAATTTTATAATTTTTGTGAATTTTATTAAATTTATATTTTCTTTAAGAATTGTTTGTGTGTAGAATAGACTAACATTAGTCATATAAGTTAAAATGTTACTAACACATATGGATGAATTTTCTGAAACAAACTTATTATTATAATTATCTTATTATCATAATTTTATAATAAAATGTCAAATTCTTTATTATTGATGATAATATTAACATTGTTAAAATTTTAGCTAAGCAGCTCTCTTATTATTTAATGATAAATTTTATTTTTTTAATTCCAATTAATTAATATTTTGGTAAAAATTGTAAAACGCTCATTTTCCTTTCTGACCTTTTCGATTTTAGTCGCGTCTCAATTCCGCTTCATCTTTAAAGATAAAGCTCCATCAAAAGGGGGGAGATGTTATACCTAGGTTTAATTCGCGGATAGTGCTGACGCCGCTATTTTAATTACTTTAAATATTTCATTTTCCATACGGTCGAGTCAGTTGCCGTTTACCATCCAGCGCGTCACTATATATATTTTTTATACAGAAAAGGAAAGTGAGGTGTTTCTAGGGACAGTTACTGTAAGTGTTTGGACTATTAAATAAACTTTATCAATATTTAACCAGTTGTGTGTCTATTCTAAAAGACTACCGGGAGGTGCCGCGTAACAGTACGATCATTATTATGTCAGTCAGTCATACAGTTCAGCCTATTGCAGTCCACTGCTGGACATGTGCTCCCCAAGTTCGCGCCAGACATCCCGGTTTCCCGAAATCCTCACTATCATTATTATGATTCATACCTAATATGTCGCAATCGGTAACATTTGAATGCGACATAACGTTTTCACCATATTTTAACGTTGTTTTATTTTTATAAAGGTAATAAAACGCGTATAAAATTTATTATTAATATTTCTTTCCTGTTAGGATGTTTTTCCTTGTGGGTCTCCACGCCATGTCTCGTAGAGTATGTTCATCAATCGGTCCCAGTTGTTATCATAAATGCCTTAAGTAAATTAAAAAATCAAATTTACAAAAAACCGATCACATTTTTTTTTTAACAAACTTTTATTAATCGTGCTTTAATGGCTTCAACATTAGAGGACTTTTTCGTTCGATGTAAATTCGTCCACGGAGCGCTATCAAGGATTTTGTTCTCATCGAATATGTAAATGGCAGGTAAAATTGAAAATACCTTCCCGACGTCGATTAGTTTCTGAGCAGCGGCTCTCGAAATATTACGCTCTCTGGCTCACTTTAAAACAATGGTGGAATAAAATTTATTTTAATGGAAATATTCTTACGAATGATGTGAATATTTTTATTACATGTCTATATAGGTGTATACATATAATTAGATTTG